>NC_072731.1:129371079-129734697 GCF_026930045.1 Uloborus diversus
CAATGTCAGAGCCTCTCTTCTTTACTCAATGGTTTGAATGAGGTATCCATAGGATAGAATTCAAAGTTTCTCTTAGTGTATTATTGCCGAAAAAGATGAGGGAGGAGCATTCACCCTGACACCACACACTAAAGGTTAAGAAATCCTTATGTGCCGTAAATGATAAGGCCCCTTAACGCATTCATTCTATGAGTAGGGTTTGAAGTTACCAGCAATTTGGTTTTCAGAGAAATATGTATCCACAACGATTTTTTTTACTGAGTAAAACAATTTTTTTTTGCCCTTGATGTTATAATTGAGAATGGATCAAATATTACTTGTTTAATGACAAACATATATGATCTCTTACTGATTTCAGAGCATGATCAAAATTGAGGAACCAAGCACGAGCTGCTATACTGTGGAGGCCAATGCCACAGCTAATATAGCTTTAGTAAATTTGTTTCAAATAAATACCGAACAATTTTTATTTAAACATATTTTGACGAGAAAAAGAATGAATTTTCAGTTACAAGCTTGTTTATGAGTTTTCCAGTCAATGCGGAAATCACAGCTGGTATGTTTTATTATTATCAAATTTTAATGTTACAGAAAAGGTCTCTTTAAACTAATTATAGTGGGGGAAAAAACAAATAAATTACTTGAACTTGATGCAATTTCTACGCGAATCTGTTGCATTTATAAGTCAATTTTTGGCAACGCAAGTTATAAGTTAAAATTGGAAATCTAGGAAGAGGATGGTAAGTGTGGAAATGCTGCACTCTTTTGGAGTAAAAAAGTTTAGGGAATATGATAGAATGCTGCATAACTTCAACCCCCGTTTGAGAATGGGTTTCCAGAAAGCACCAAAATTTCAGCCAGAAGAGTTTAGCACCTTTTGCTTGGGGTGTGGAATCCGTATGAGATTCGAAACAGATGGACCAAACTGCATCAACATATTTTGTGGCAGTGAGTGCTTTTTTTTCCACTCCCTTCGAATGAAAAGCGGCTAAGCTTTGAGCAAGACGCCATTTTATTCTGAACTATTTCATTTTGATTTTATTTGCCAGGGACTGGAGGACTTGCACCAAGAATCTTACTGCTGTCCTTTTGATAAATACCAACTCCCCTTTTCTTTCTTTTTTGTAAAATTGGCCTAAGTGATCCGCTATAGTGTCAGCAGTATATACACATAATATGTACACGAGATTGCTCTCGGTTCGTAATAACTGCAATACATTTAATTCTACGACCAGTTGAAGATTATTTCACTTGTTTTCCTGGGATTCATAAGTATTTTAACTTTTAAAAATGACAATTTTTTTCTATTTGAGGTTAGGTTAGTATTGTTTTAAAAATTGATATTACTTCAGAAAACAAATTAATTTCAGTCATTAAGGAAAAATTTGATTTTTATCAACTTTTTTTTTTTATATGGGGACAGGGCGAGCGAGGCACGCTTTCCCGCGTTATTTGTATTTAGTGGTAAATATACTTCCCAGTCTCACTAATATACTACATCATCAGATGCTGTAAAACAGCTGACTACTATGGACATTTAAAAGTTGATTAATTAGGTAGGAAGTATAAGTCTCACAACCTCAAAAAGGGTGGACTTGTCGAAATTCATAGAAAAAATGGGACTATTAACATGTGAGAAATAATTTTCCTGGATGATGAGATTTCAGAATAAGCAGGCAGAAGTGAAACTTGACGGAATAGAAATAGTTTGACTTAAATTTCAGCTGCTTTAGGGATACTGATTTTCACCGAATAGAGGAAATCGGATGTTAGCGACTGAAAGAAATGGAAGCAAACGTTTCATTTTGCATCTTGCATTCCGTCTGCAAAAATCTACTTTCATTTAAAGATTAGGAATTTACTTGTTTTACAAATACAAACGCCAGAAAATAAGAATAGCACCCGCTCCCCCCTTATTACGATTTCGTTCCATCACAACAGCCGCTATCTAGATTTCACTCCACTGAAGTCAAATAATGCTAAGCTATGTTCGATTATAATTATTCAATTTTAAAAAACTGAACACGGCCCTTAATGATATTCATTTCCAATAACAAAAGATGATGAAAAAATAAAACATTTTATGCAAAAAAAAACATGAATTCATATTCAGACGCGTTTGTACCGTAATTAGTTCATGAAAGGAATACATTTGTACACATGTGAACGTGAATTTCGTGAGATGTGTGGCATATTTACAAGTAACTATTCCATTAACCAACAACACATAATTACAAATAGTTAAATACATTTTTAGTATTAAATGTTCTTTAGGGTTTCTTTTTGTACAATTAGGAAAATCTAGCGATAAAATTTATATTTCATCCCGATAGGATACATTCGAGCAAATATTTCAACAATCTTTTTTCTCTGGTCCCAGAATAATTCTTTTCGTGATAAAATGTGGCACCTTTTAAACACATTTTAAAATCTATTATTAAATAAACATTGACACCGATAACAGCATTTCGCGTAACAAGAATGTAGCGGCTCAAAACAAATTTTGATTCAACCCCGAGTATCCAAGTTGCACAGTCGAGCCATCGACAAGATGATCTAGTCAACGTAGGCCAACTCTTGTATTAGGTATTTGCTTGTGATCGATCATCTTGGCTCCATAGTTCTCTTTCTATTAAGGAAATATCAGCTGCATCAATTAAATCGTAATAAGTGTTCATAAAGATATTGCGTTCATGAACAAATTTAGAAAACCAAATCGGAGATGGCTGACCGGCAAGAGATTGATGCAAAATTTGTTTTGAGCAGTACTGACCATAAAGGGGGGGGGGGGGCAGGCTCTCATTGTCGTCATGTGAAACTAGTTACAACCGTGGGGGAAGGGGGAATTCATGTTTTCCAGAAACACAAATGATATAATACAAGGAGGGATGAAGAAAACGAGTCACTGAACAGGTACATAGAGGCTCCTCTTCGATTCTGGCGAAGAATCCGTTTACTGCACGTGCTCCGTAAAGTTTGTTTTTTACAAAAATATAGAAGACAGCTCCCAAGAGAAGAGTCCGTGGCCGAATTTGTGCGCTGAGAGCCACTGGGAGCTGACGATCACAACCTGTGGAATGGCTGGCTACTGCTGGATATCCCAGATCTCTTCGAGGAAAGCTGGGAGCTTCTTGTTCTGGACCTTGAGGCTGAAGCACAGTTCGGAGTTCATGTTGCCCAGCGTACGAAGCTCGACCAGCGTAGAAAGCAGACGAGCAAAATAGTTCTTTCCTGGCGGCCTATTGGTAACGATGTACGCCCGCAGAGTCTCGATGTAGAACTCCTGGATCTTCTCCACTTTCTTTGGCTCCAGAAGGCACGGCCTCTCTGCAATGCACACAAAAAGAAAACAGCGTCAGAACACAGTACAAATAAAACACTGTATCGTAAAATAAAGTAGTGACATGTCCACCATCTTGGGTCTAAACGATGCCTTCTTCCTATGTCTACTATGGTAAAGCAGCGCGTTTTGCTTCTTAATAGTGATTTCTTGATAATTCTATGTTAATGCACAACCAAGAAGCAAAACAAGCTACTTCATTATAGCAGACATGGGAAGAAAGAGCCATTTAGCCCTAAGATGGCAGACACGTCTTTACTTAAGCTGCAATCTAGGGCTTCAGGCACAAGCAGTGCTCAATGCAAATTCACTGTTTACTGATTTGGGCAAAAAAATCAGCAAGTATGCAACAGAAAACTGATTAAATTTAAGAGGAAAAAAAAGAAACCCTCTTTGGGGCACAGGATTTCAGAAAAAAAAAAAAGATTCATGCTGCGTAAAAATTGTGATGCCTTTTAAACTGAACAAAATTGGTATTTCACATGATGAACTTGTACTCGCATGTTAAATTGAAACTTGCCAACACAAGCAAATGCATAACTATTTGCTACATTGATCACACTCCAATCTTTTCGACTGACAAACACTCTCCTTCATTCACAAGACAGAAACAAACTTCACAATTCACAACACTAATCAGTTTTAGTGCCCGACAGGTTTGAGACTTAACCAGCATTCAGATTCAATTAGTCATAGGTAAATAGCATGGAAAGTATTGAAATAATGAGTAAGGATGTTAAATTGTGAAACACAGTATGGTTTCATTTTAGGTCGCAGAATCGCAAATTCATAGATTTAACGCACTTTGCCATTTTAATAACAGCAAAACACCATGTGTAGAAGCTTCCTTTTTGAGTAAAATTGTTCAGGTGGGACAACAACATACCAAAATTGATATTTAGAAATTTGAAAAGCTTACTTGCGATTAAAAATGATATCAAGAGGTACCAACCATAGATATATAGTATTTACTAGTTACGCAGCAAGAAACCGGTTCCAAGGGCAACTGAATCGACTTCCAAGCGCCGGAAAAGAGCATGCGAGAAACCGCAAAATTTTGCCGAACACTGTACATCAGTGGTTGAAGTTTCATTTTCGGTAGGTTGCGCTTTGGCCTGTCTAATTCAGTCCGTCTGCTGCTACGGAGTCGTCTCTAGTTACTCTAGATTTACGGCATCAACTGGGTTCAAAAGCACAAGCAAGTAACCTACTCATGAGGGAAACTCACCGGAGAAGATGACGATGGCCGTGAGGAGTGCGTACTCTGCGTTGTCAACTTTGAGGACGCACATGTTGCGACAGAAGTGGAAGATGGAGTCGGCAGAGTCACCCATGCAGGCGCTGCGGTAGTTCTCCCGCGTGTAGGGCTGGTTGTTGGCGAACACAATTGAGTCCGTGTTCATGTCATACTTGCGGGCCGTCCGAAGCATCATCACCTCGCTTGAACACGCCTGCAATAAAAGAGTTATGCTTATAATATTTCTGTGCATTTTTTCCCACTAGTTAATTTATTAGAAGGATTGCCAGATATTTGAAGTGTGTATGTTCAACCGGGACATCAGAAGCCACCCTCCGCCAGTGGTGCAGGTATTCAAACAGGGTTGGGTTTTTAATGAGAAAAAACTGGTTTTTACCAGAACATGGGAAAATCTAGGTTTTTACCAGTAAAAACAGTGGTAAAATCTTAGGAAATTCTATTAGCCCTTGTTCATTTGCTGGCAGGCAGTGATTTATTATTTTTACCAATAAACTTTTACATATATTGTAGTTTTTAATCGTTTATTATTTTGTATAAATATATTTATTGCATACTAGAAAAAAACCGTTGGGTCATTGGGCAAGTAATAAGATGACAGCTATCTTATGAATTTCAGACTTAGATTTTTTTTTCTTTTTCAAAATTTTTTGGGAAGGGCATGGGACAAATTTTGTGCTATTAAAAACTTAAATTGATAGTTCCAATACATTTTCAAAGTTTGTCAGTAAGAAATATTAATTTGAAATAAAATAATTTGTGTAACGTGTATTACATCAATGTAGATCACAATCTTATTGTAACTCACACTACAGGCACACAAAAAACGGATTTTGCTACAGACTGTTAAAAGGACTGTACTAATTTTATTACTTAAAGATAAGACACGAAAACTTAGCTTTTAATAACTATAAACTGCTACTACATCTTACAATGATCGTAGTTTGAATCCTAATTTAAATTAAAGTTCAAAGTGTTGCCAATGAGAAATATGAATACAATTGTTGCCAAATAACAAGAATAAAAATATCACATTCACCCCCCCCCCCATAAAATTTCGATTCTTATAGCTTAGTTCAGAATGCAGTCCTTTAGGTAAGTAGGAGGTCGTCTTTGGTGAGTAGGACGAAATGGTGTAACATCCAAGTTCTTTTCTGCCAAATCTTCTGAATTGATGACAGGGTCTGTGTGAGTTGGCGGCGAATCTGAATTGATTACTTCGTTTTCTTCAGTATTTACTTGGCTATCAGAAAGCCTGATGTTTTCTCCTCTTAGAGCTAGATGTCTAATCGAAACAGTTGTCTCCCTTCCATCCGCAAGCTTTACATGAGCATAATCTGGGTTAGCTTCAATTAGTTCAACTTCTTGGACTAGTGGTTCGTGCTTGTTTGTGCATACATGATTCTTCATTAGAATTGGACCAGGTTGAGTAAGCCAAGTGGGAATGGATGAACCATTATGTGATCTCCTAGGGTGGGAGAACATTCTCTCATGAGGTGTGGCATTGGTGGCCGTGCAAAGTAAGGAGTGAATAGAATGAAGAGCGGGTTGAACAACACTTTCCCACTGTTCGGTTCTCATATTATTAGATCTTAAGGCAAATTGAATAGTTTTCCAGATTATTCCATTGTAGCGCTCCACCTGTCCATTTCCCGCCGGGTTATAAGGAGTAGTTCGACTTGTGGCTATACCATGAGATGTTAGGAACAGTTTTAACTCATGAGACTTAAAAAGCTGATCCTCTATCGGAGTGAATGAATGATGGCATTCCAAAAATGGAGAAAATATTCTTCAAATTCTGTATTACGGTAGATGCGGAAATATCACTGCAAGGAATAGCGAATGGAAATCTGGAGAATTCATATACAATTGTTAAGATGTAAAGATTTCTTGAAACACTAGGAAGAGGTCCTTTAAAATCAAGGTTCAATATTTCAAATGGGGACGTAGCTTTTACAAGGTTCCCGAATTTTTAACAAATCTGGGTTTTAACTCATTGCAAATCAAGCAAGAATTCGTTATTTCTTACATCCTCTAAAGAAAAAGGAAGATTCTTGCAGCGAACCCAGTGATACATTCGTGTCACCCCTGGATGACAAAGAGAGTTGTGCATATCACATAAATCTATGCTAGGAGTTAAAGCACCAGCTATACGTGATAAAGTATCAGCAATTACATTTTGTTTTCCAGGACGATATATAGTGTCAAACTTGAAACTCGCGAGTTCAAGTCTCCAGCGAATTAATTTCTCATTTTTAATTTTGCTACTGTGTCGTTGATCAAACACAAATGAGTCTGCTTGTTGATCGGTAAAAACTTCAAAATGTTTTCCCATCAAGAAATGTCGCCAATGACGAAGAGATTCAACAATTGCATACGCCTCTTTCTCAGGAGAAGAATGTTTTAGTTCCGATGAGCTTAAGGTTCTTGAGAAAAAGGCAACAGGTCAGCCAGCTTGACTTAGAGTGGCACCTATGGCAAAGTCCGAAGCATCTGTTTCAACCCTGAAAGGTATGTTGTCCTTTATTGCAGCCAACATAGCATTGGCTACATCATTTTTAAGTGAATTAAATGCCAATATCGCTTCACCTGAGAGAGGAAATTGTTTCTTTCCTAGCAGAGGGCGTATCTTTGCTGAAAAGCCATTTATCCATCTACGATAATGGGCGAACATACCCAAAGCACCCTGCAACGCAGAAGAGTCTTCGGGAGGAGGCATTTCCATCAACGGTTTCAGACGATCTGGATCCGGTTTAATTTGGCCGTCACTAACAAAATGTATCCCAGTAATTGTGCCGAATTTGTCGAAAACGTACATTTTTCTTCATTTAGAGTCAAATTATATTTCTTCGCCACAGTCAGAAATTTCTGTAAGTTATTATCATGTTCTTTCTGATCTTTTCCACAAACAGTCACATCATCAATAAATGGATATGTCAAACTAAGTTCTTCATCCTCAACAATCTTATCGATCACTCTTTGGAAGCAAGCTACACCATTGGTCACTCCAAATGGAACTCTCAAAAATTGGTACAATTTCCCACATCCTTCGAAAGCGGTGTAATGCTTTTCGCTATCAAGAATTGGAATTTGGTGGTAAGCACTTCGCAAATCAATTTTACTAAACACTTTTTTTTTAGAAATTTTTAAAATTATTTCTTCTATCTTAGGAAGAGGATAAGCGTCTAGTAATGTATATTTATTAATTGTTTGCGAGTAGTCTACAACCATCCTGGGCTTGTGATTGTCTCCTCTAATAACAAAAGCCTGAGCTCTCCATGTTGGATTGCTCGGTTCAATGATCCCTTCTTTGAGAAGTTTCTGGATTTCCATCTGCATGAAATGATAGTCCTCATTAATTTGTCGTCTTGATTTAGTTGTTACTGGTTTGCAAGCTGGGTTTAAATTGGAAAACAAAGAAACTGGTGTAACTTGCGCTACAGCCAAAGAGCAGATTGTTAATGGAGGCATGTTACCCTCAAATACTCTGTTTCTACTGATGAATGTCCTTTCAGGATATCATGACCTATTAATATATCACTACAAAAATCTTTCATGATTAGCAATTCCACGTCTGGATAAGTGAAGCGATCAATTTTTAAGTTTACTTTACAACAACTCATTACTTCAGCGACCATTGAAGAATTGGCCATAGATATTTTCCCAGAATATGGTTCAATCTTCGCATTGCATTTAGATACATATTTCTTGTTAAGGAAACTCATGGAGCTCCCTGTGTTGATTAATGCATTTAGTCGAATATCGTTCATCGAAGCCTTAACTATTGATTTTTGAAGGCAGTGAATTGCTCCCGAAATTGATGCAAGAGTGTTTGAAGATGCTGTAGTATTTGATGAGTTTCTTGATGACTTAGACTTACAAACACGTTGATAATGTCCTTTCTTGCCACATTTTCTACAAATTGCGTCATGGGCTGGACACAAAGTTCTTAAATGTATATCATTTCCACAGAAAAAGCATCTAGAGGATTTGGAGACATATGCCGCAGGTGATACATCTTCTTCCGAAAAATTGTTGTCTTTCACAGCAGCAGAGAGTGGCTGCTCAGAACTTCCAGTATATGAAGCAGCATGCACTTTCGCTAATTCGAGGGTTCTGGCTTGCTCGAAAGCTTGATCAAGAGTCATTGAAGTGTTTTCAAGAAGACGTTGGCGGATTCTAGGACATCTTAATCCACGAATGAACGCACATCTGATATATTCTTTGCGATAATCATCTGCTGTTATGTCTGTAAATTCACAATCTTTGCTTAACTGGTTTAGAGATTGTAAAAATTCACCGACCATCTCCCCATTTTGTTGATTTCGCTTCGACAAACAATGTCTAGCGAATATGATATTCCGTTTTTTTATGAAAATAGAGTCAAGAGTTGCTATAGCTTGCGCATAAGTCGTACAGTCATTTATGAATAGGTAAATATTTGCACTCACGTAATTGCACAGTAGTGGTAGCTTGTTATATTCTTGAATTGTTGTGGTACCTTCTAAAAAATTCGTAAACGTTTTTTTCCAGTGGATTCATTTAGCTTCTGCGTTTGCGTACGTTGGATCTATATCAAACCTTTCAGGTTTAAGGAGCTGCTCCATAATTCAGGTAGAGATCAGTCAAGATAATATTTATAGTTATTAAAATTGTACTAATTTTATTACTTAAAGATAAAACACGAAAACTTAGCTTTTAATGACTATAAACTGCTACTACATCTTACAATGATCGTAGTTTGAATCCTAATTTAAATTAAAGTTCAAAGTGTTGCCAATGAGAAATATGAATACAATTGTTGCCAAATAACAAGAATAAAAATATCACAAGGACACAAAGATTTAGATTGGTAAATATATCTCTTTTCTTTTGTTTGATTAGATTGGTAAATTCATGACTTTTTTTCCTTCTGTTTTATAAATTTACCTTAGAAGTAAAAAAGGGATTTCATTCATTTTGATGCATAAATTAGCTTAAAGATTATATTTTTTGAAAATGTCTGAATAAAATTACAGAAAAAATTAGTATTTTTTAACATGAAAAGTTTTATAATAACGTATTTATAATGTATAATATATGTAATATTTATTTAAAAATATAAATATTATCAAGTCATAAGAACAATTTTTTGTTTGTTTTTTCCAAAAGTTAGTGTGAGGACTCTCCTCTTCTCTATTCAGCGGCGCTAGTGTCGCGCCTTTCTGTTTTATAAATTTACCTTAGAAGTAAAAAAGGGATTTCATTCATTTTGATGCATAAATTAGCTTAAAGATTATATTTTTTGAAAATGTCTGAATAAAATTACAGAAAAAATTAGTATTTTTTAACATGAAAAGTTTTATAATAACGTATTTATAATGTATAATATATGTAATATTTATTTAAAAATACCCTTCTCAAATATTATCAAGTCATAAGAACATTTTTTTGTTTGTTTTTTCCAAAAGTTAGCAAACATTTTTATTTATTCTTCATTATACATTATTTTGAAAAATATCGATACAAATTGTTTTAGAACCAGTTTTTTCTTAAAATTATCAAATCGTTTGCATGCAAAATCCCGTTAACAATTTAAAATTTACATTTCATTATCACTAAGTAAAAAGGTGCTGCCTTTTTTATTTATAACCTGCTCCCCCCACAACGAGTTCAAAACTCATTTTAAAGGGGGGAGGGGAGGAAGTGCTGTTGTAAATTAAGTAATATTTTGTAATGAATGATCACTGTCACTGAAAATTGATTTTAATTTAAATAAAAATGGGAACTGCCCATGTTTACAACCTTAAACATGAACAGTTTTAACCATAATTTACTTTTAAAAACATGTGCACAGAAATGACAAAAACAACAAAACATACCAAGGATTTTTTTTTTCCCTCTTAGATGGTAAAAACCATGGGGAAACAGGTTTTTCCGAGGGCGGTAAGAACCGGTCAATACCACAGGTGGTAAAAACCATGCCAACCCTGTAATTCAAATGAGTATACACACCCTTGGCTGGATTTTAGAGTGTTTTAGAGGGTAGTTCAGTCCCAATGCTATGAAAAAATTGTTAGTAATTATGAACCTAAACCAGGAGTAATAATAAATGACCATAAAAAGATTAATTTAAACATTTCATTTCTCACACGTTTATATTTATATTATTTACTTAGTAAGAAGAAACACTTCGAATAAGGAATAAAATTTTGAAAAATATTTATATGTTCCTTTCATTGGCTAGGATGTTTTTTAGAAGTATTTTCTGGTTGTAATTCTGTTGAAAATTTTTTCAAGTTAATCCCATATTAATTTTACATGACTATGCTACACATAACAAAGTAGTTATCTTAAATAATCCTTCACTTTAAGACTTTTTTGGTCATCCATGACCAAATTTATTTTTTACCGGGATATGAAGTAAACTGGTCGGGACACCGGAATTTAATCAAATCAGAAATGTTCCGGTCAAACCAAAACGTCTGGCAAGCGGTTTTTTTGATACCAAATATTTGTCAAGTGATGACAGCATACTCACCTTGAGCAGCGTGATCTGGTCTTCCCTGGACAGGGTGTCGAATCCGGGCACCCTCTTGGAGAACTCTACGATGAGCTGGACGGTCAAGATGGTGATCTCGGTGATGTGCTGGAACCGTTTCATACTGTCCTCTTCACTGTCACCCAGGGGGAAGGCCTGAAATGGTACAACAAACCACATGATCATTCCAAATTTAAGGAACAATGTTTGGCAGGGAAAGTAAGTTTGAACCTTAAAAAATGCTTGAATTCCAAGGAAAATAGAAAAAGGCTTCAAAAAAAGATTACAGGTTTGGCAAGAAAATTGACTGCCACTCAGTTGAAAGGCCCGAACAATGACACACACTTGATTCACTCAACCTCCGTAGCTAAAACGCGATTTTTAAGCACAAGGGTACTCATGAATCAAACTTTGAAATCATAATTATTATTCATCAAAAATTATAACCCTAAATCAATGCTCGAGAAAAACATTTTACACCTTCAGAAAAACTTTATAAACACCCAGTGTCGGAAGTAATTAAATGTGTTTAGGAAAATCATTTCAAGCTTTAAAAATTTAAATATACACAAACAAATTCATAGAAGCTTCAGATAAGTTCAAATGCAAGCCAAAAAACATGATTTTAGACCTTTACAAAATGCTTGAATGGATGTTAAAAAAATTCAGGTCTTGAAAATGCTTAAATGTTTATCGTTTTATGTTTTTAAAACGTACTGGCTAAGTTCATAAATGCTGTCTAAAGTTCCTAAATCCCTCAATGGGTTTAATATGTAGAATAGAGTTGAAAATTCCATAAGAAATCGTTTGAATTGTACAAAATTTGTCCACAACGTTAGATTAAAATGTATAAGTTCCAACTGACTGTAAATGTTTTCAAGTCACAACACAAGTTACGAGGAGACTAAGCCTTTCAATGCACTTTTTATGCATATACTATAAGTACATTAACTTTTATTACCCATTACTCACACTTTTGAATTTATATTAATCCTACACAACCAAGATAGATTCATTAATGATACACATCAAATGTTGTACAGTGAAGTTCAATGTGAAAAGACACAAATTTACAATGAAATTTCCAATTTATGTTGCAAATTTGAGACTTACTGCATAATTTTTTTTCATTTTATAAAGACACGATTGGGAAGTTTGCTCATATATTATTGTCATTTCATTCTAATCCATATTGGTAATTTGTTCAAAATTGATAAATATGTATCTTTTATTTTTCCCGATTTGATATTTAAATGTTCCCGCTTTTTAGGTATGAGCCTAAAAACAGCTAAAAGAAACTTATGTTCAGAACCAAAACATGTTTAGTCCCGCAACATCAAGAGACTTGTGACGGGCATAAAGTCAGTTCAGAAACAAGGAGAAAAGATTCCTGAGCTGCAGTAAGTTATGTTTGGCAAGAGTCCAATAACAACAATTGATTATAACATGAATGATTCATCAAATTTTCTATTTATTTTTTGGCTGAAGAAATTTAACATGGATACCAAAAATTTACAAATTAGACGTACAAATTAGGGAAGTTTTCGTTTTTTCAATTTTATTTTTATATGATAGAGTAACATGAATGAACACCATAGGTGAAAATATTTTGCGATACGATAAGTAGTTTTTTTTTAAATTAATTTTTAAAGTTCAAGCGCTTGTGACGTCAAATGGCATAGGAAGTGACGTCATGCGCTCTTCCGATAGGGGAGAAGCCGAATGTCATGCATTCGACTTCGAAGACGAAACGTAAAAGGCTTATCTCCTCGCATTAAACTCCTTGCGTTTCTGGAACATTAAACCTCTCATCTCTCTTGGAAATATTCGAATATCATCATTGATGTTACATGAGGAAGATTATTTAGATTGTGCTTTAACGAATCCGGTCTCCATTATGTGTTAAAAAGGATTATTGAATTTCTAAAAAATATAAATATCAGCACGCTCAAAATGTCCCTAGCGAAAACAAGGGATCTTTGACGGAAGGCTGCCCATTCGCGCCCTGTGACGTAGGCTCGTGACGTTTCAGAAATCAACCACGGTGCTTTAAAATTCTGCGATGGTGAATTTTTTAGTTTTGAGGGTCAATTAACAATATCCAATAGCCAAAATATGAACATTTAATAGGTTGCAACTTCCCTATTTGTACCAGGACCGTTTCGTTTGTCCACACAGTCACATAACCATTCACCCATATGTTTCTTTAAATAACAAATACACACCGTGATCTTCTTGAAGTCTTCCTCGGAAGGCGACTCATACTCTTCCTGGAAGACGACCAGCCGGCTGATAAGGTCCTCCTGGGCCTTGCTGATGACCCTGGACTGGGGGGAAGAACCCTCGTTATTGGAGGGACTACCCAGAGCCTTCTGTTCCTCTTTGTCGGACCCAGAGTCCCGGGTCGTACTGTTTGGCTTGTCCTTGTCCTTCTGAGCTTTCTTCGTCTCGCGCTTGATGGCACACTGGTACTCTGGCACCACGCCTACAAGAAAAAAAAATACCATCATCTTTTTAGCAGTGACCGAGTAGAAATTGTAATCTTTTAAAATCTAAACCTAGTCAAGCTGCCTGATAAGAAGACTTCCAAATTTCACTTTGTCAAGGAAATTCATTGTAACCATTCACCTTAAAAACTGATCTGGGATTGAAATACCACGTGAAATGAATTACTATGTAAACACGCTACATGGAGTTACCATTGAGCTCATCAATCACTGATTCAATAGAAGATGAAAATGAAGAGGCAATTTTGTCATGAGCAGCAGCTAATTTCAGGAATTCAAGATAAGTACATGAGTTATCAACTAAAAAAGTCAAAATTAGTAACTACCATGACTCCTTACAGAATTGATAATTAACTAGAAGCAATTCGTTCACTATCACAAATCAAAAGATCATACGTATTCAAAATTATGCATTTCGTTAAAATAGGGAAACATTCCTTTTTGATCTGGTCCTGTGATCAGCCTGGAGAACAATGGAGCCTCCGGATCCAGCTTCTGATTTTGTTGGGGGGGGGGGGGGCATTATGGGAAAGGGAGGAATCAAAGTGCAATTTTGAGCTCATAGGAGAACGGTGCGATTTTTTGAAGTAAGAGTCTCAAAAATAGTTTAAGGCAATGTTTGGTAAGTTTCGGTCAATGGGAACCTTTGGAAGGGGGTAAGTCATCGCTCCCTTTCTGCACCCGCACCTGCCTGGAGGAAGCAATTATTGCTTAAGTCTTTGACACACACACATAAAAACACATATGCGCGTTTGGGAGTGTATATTAAGCGTAAATCCTTTGTTCTCCTCCTAGTGAAAGTAGAAATGGTTCTGAGGTTGCATTTGGAACAACAGTCCCTGTTGGAGAAAACGATTTGCTATCTCGATAGTTTTTTTTTTCCCAATTGCTTCGTGCTGCTTTAGTGAATTTTTGGAGAGTAGAATAGAAAGCATAACACTTACATTCAGGTCGCATCCCGACGTTGAGGCATTTCTTGAGTCGGCACTCTTGGCATTTCCTCCGCATGTACATGTCGATTTCGCAGTTGTTGCCATATTTGCACTGGTAGACGGCATTTTTTGTGATACTTCTCCTGAAAAAACCTGAAACACAACGAAAGCAATTTTTACACTTGGTCACTGTCTACAGGTAGAAAGTTGAATTTTATTTGAGTTTCATTGGTACTTACGGGGCTAAACTGAAGTGTCTTTTTGTGGTCAACCAAATTATGTTGTTAAAATTTTTTTTTGTACAGAACATGTTTTTAACAAACTATGTTCAACACAGGATGGAGCCCTCCATGATTTTTTTTTGTCCATGGGCTCACATGAGGTTAACCAGGACTTGGACGTAAGTCTCTCTAGAAACGATCTGTTGGGCTTGAACTCTATGTATCTGTTTAGCACCGAGTGAAATGAATAAGTGTTATGTTTGAACTATGTTGTGTAGTACCAACGTAGTAGCATTTTGTCCACAACATAGCGTTGAGCGATAGGCGATTATGTATGTGTTTCGCGTTAGTTAGACTAGTTACATATATCAAGCTTTGAAAAATTATTCCTCATTATGTTACTAGAAAGTCGCCCGTTAAAGTATGACGGGTGAAAGTTGCTTCTACTCTTCTCCATTTAAACGAAGCAGTTGCCTGTTTGGTGATATTTTGATAGTTGAAATTTTAACTCTAACTCCAGTGGATTAACCATAAACTTCAGTGGATAGTGTTAATTTTCAATCACTTTGATTCTTCATTCCTCTAAAATTGACTGTCTCACCAGTAAAACAGTTAAATTATCGGATCGAGTTCAGCCTTGTCACAATAAAGCCTTTCCCTGCATGTTAAACATTATCAAAACATATTATCAAATTATCATGCCACATGCCGTGGAGGCGAATTTCATTGTTGCAACACACTGGTTACTCGATCATTGGCTATTATTATTTTGTTATTTCTGCATCAAAAAACTTCATTTTGGCTAAAATAACATGTATCTATATGGCTCATATGTATTTACATTAAACAAATGGATTCGTGGACCTCCAGTCTGCAATGGGTAGAAAATCCAGTGAAATGACTAAAAAGCAATTTTACTTCTGACAAGAATCTTTACCTTTGCAGCCTTCACAGGTGAGAGCATTGTAGTGGTATCCTGATGCCCTGTCTCCGCAGACGAGGCACAGTTCTTCTTGCTGTCGGGGGGTGGGGCCTTTTTTCTTTTTGTCATAGTCGTAACTGCCATTCATAACACTGCTCGGAGGACTGAGCTCATCTTTGTCTACAAGAAACAAGATTTTCGTCAGTAACACTGAAGGACAGGTTGGTTCTTTTTTCCCATTCACGTTTACGTGAATGGAAAAAAATGACATTTAGCAAATATAGTATCTAATTATTGCACTTAAGAAATGGTCAGGCTTTTTGTTGAGGAGCATCATTCAAAACAGAATAAAATTTAGTAGCAGAAGTATTCAACACTTACCAGACTACTATCGGTACATGAATATAAATAGACGGAAGTTAATAGGTACTAAGTAGACGGAGTATCAGCAAATACATAGTACTAGACAGAGTAATATTCAATGAAAAACCATCAAATAATCTTTTTGCTACAATATGATTAAATTGAATGGTTAATTATTTTCGTTATAAATGTTCTTTTAGCTATGAGCTAATTTTTAATGAAACTGGTACTCAAGAAGAATATTCAGTATGATATTCAGAGGCATCGGTTGAGAAAGACTTCACATTAATACGTGATATTTGGAGTTGAAGTTTTGTGAACGTTTTTTGATTCACACAGTAAAATCTAGGAATAAATGCTCAGTCCCCGTTTTAAATGCCTTTACACTGCTTAAATTCCATCACAATGAAATTCCCGTTACAAAGAACAAAATTTGTGCTCCCTTGAGGTTTGTTGTAAAGGGATTTAACTGTATGGTTAAATGTGAAGCAGTACTTAAAAAATAATAATTTAGCCAACATGATTATTAAATAACGCATGAAAGAAAACAAACCCAACAATGATTATACAAATTTAGTGTTGTAATTGGGGGGGGGGGGGGGGGGTACGCCCCAAAATATTTAGTTCTATTGTAAAAATAATGCAAATTTAATGTAAATTGGTCTTAAAATACCTTTACTTTTGAATAGCCCCCCCCCCCAACTCTTAGGTGAATCAAAACCAATCCCCCCCCCCCCCAAACTACAGCACTATATTCGCGGATAAAAAGAGATTAATTATTGAGAACTTTTCTATTCAAAGAATATATTGTAGAGTACACGTCGCCTGTTGACAAAGCCAATCTAAAAACCTTTCATGCGGGAATTTGTACAGCAAGAACATTGTTTAGTCTTTGTTACCGTGAGATGAGAAAAGTGTTGAGATAGTTGAATAACTTGGCAAATCAACTTTGAAACCCTTCTGTGATCTACCTGTTGGCCATTAATTTAGAGATTATACACAATATCGTCAACGTTCAAGAGTAAATTTATCACGTGATGGATGGAGAAGGGATGCAAGTAGACGATCCTACTCCTCGTCGTCCATTCGCGACTCTCGTTTCAGCGCCGGCAACAGGTGCATCGAACTGCTCTTGGAGGAGGGGGATGGGGGAATTCTCTCGATTCCGCGAACAGGATTCCCATAAAGCACTTATAACGAGGAGGACTCGATTTTATTCCGATTAGATTAGATTTTGCCACCTGACATGCTGAAGATAAAAAAACCTGTGCAGCACAGCCACCTTTTTGAGTTAGGTGGAATTATGATGACGCTGATTGTTAATTCTCATTAAACTGCAGCCATCTTTCACAGGGTAGAATTAAGCATAAATGAGTTACGCCCGAAAATACACGATAATTTAAGTCAATCTTAAACGGAGCATGGCAAAGATTAACGATTATAAACAGGTCTTAGAACAAAAAAAAAAAAAAAAAAAAAAATCGTTTCATTTAAGAGCAATAAAAATATTGAAACCAATTTTATTCTGAACTGACCCAAGTCGAAATTTTGCAATGTTCTTCATCTTAGTATTCAATAAAGCAGACGGATAACTCACTCTCACATGAAAGTGTTAAGAGTGCATTGGTGCAGGTAATCAAAGATGATATCTGCAACTAACTTCTTGGAATAGTTGCAAGATTTCGATGCAAGTTCTTTTGTCCAGTATCAATTAATAAATTATGGGGCATAAATAGGACATTGGACAATTCTAATGAAAAATAATTCATTCTACAATCTTAACGGGCATTGTAAATTAAGACGGAAAATAAAATAAATGTGGTTCATTTTTGAGGAAATAAATTTCAAATTGATAAGAAAACAATTAATAATTGTTAAAAACAAATAAATATCGAAAACATATATATCGTAGGAAAGGAAATTCAATCGGCAGAAATCTCAAACGAAGACCGAAGGGTAAGTACTGGCAAAGAAAGGTGAATACAGAAGCAAGTGAAACTTAGTTTCTCTCTCCCTTCCTGTTTTACTTAGAGTCAAAATTAAGACTTGATACATGATTTGTGCCGAGTGCAACACTCCCAACTACACCCCAATTTTTCATGATTAATTCTGAGCTTGTCATCGCCTGTCTCTCAACTGCTCCATTAATTAATTACAACATAGAACTCGTTTGCTTAGTCCGGGCCACTGAGAGGGGCACACTGACACAAGGTCAGACTAAGGCCCCTATAGTGTCCCCTATAGTAGGGGTTCTAGGTCAGACATCTGTAGGGCTTCCTTGTTCTCCACAATTGACCAAAGTACTGTAAAGTTGCAACCAGGGCTGCGGAGGTGGAGTCAAGAGTCGTGGGTCTGGTTTTGGAGAAAAAGGAGTGAGTTGGAAGCTTTAAACTTCCAGGAATGGGCGTCGGTCATTTTTCTTCCGACTCCGCAGCCTAGTTTGCAGCAAGGAACCTTTTTTGTAAACTGTGCACACTACAGGCTAGAGTACATTAAGTGTATTAACTACCTAAACGAAATGACTTGACAGCAAAAAAAAAAAGTCAGTAGATGAGTTGAAAGTTTCTCTTTTTTGTCATGATTTGAAAAACTGAATTAGGTGGCGGATTTACAGATTTTGGGGCTTGTCGCAATGCATCTTTTCGGGAGGGGGGGGGGTAGTCTTAGAAATGAACAGAACTGCATGTGCCTTTCTGAATCCCCCTCGGGGCTCTTATGTCATGGGGGCCCCTCGCAATTGCAACATGGTAAATCCGCCGCTGAGCAAATTGTTAGGGACCGTCAGGTAATTTGGGTATAAGTTATATTTTATTGAATAAAATGAAAACCATTCATTTGATACACCTACAAACATTCAGTTATAAACATGATCCTTACCTATGAATATATGCTGAAAAAATGGTGCCAACACTCTTTTTGAAATTGATAAAAAAATTAAACTTTTTGGTGATGTCAATGCAATGCAAACCAACTACTTTCAAATAGTGCTTCTAATTAACCTGTCTTTCTATGTTTTTAAAGTTAAGGTATGTAGACATTACATATGTTTACTTTAATTTGGGATTTAATTGAAACGTTTAACATAATTAGTTTTCATGTAATTAATGATTTAAAAACATGGGGTAATTTGGGTATACATTACGTTTTACCAATTAGAAGGACAAATTATCCCAACTACCCAAGGTAATATATGCTAAAAATGAATTGAAAGGTTGTTTAAATTTGCTTAAATGTTCTGTAACAAAAAACTACTTACCGTCCATTAACGGTTTGTTATATTGTGCTATTTTCAGTCTAAAATCCATCTTAATACTTAAAAAAATTAGTATTCATACTATCCCATTATTTCTATTTTACCTACATGCAAACTCAGTTTGAAAGCATTGAGTAAGATTGTTATTAAAACCCTGCTTTGCTCTTTAACCATTACTATACCCAAATTCCCCCATCCACGGGGTAATTTGGGTGTAGTGAAACTTATGTTTGACATTTATATGCAAATTGATCTATTAACATCTAATTTGTGGATAACTTTTCTGGAAAGTCATAACGTTAAGTTGAAACAAGAAAAAGAAAAAAACATGAATATATAAACTTATTACAGGACTGGAAAGTTCAAAGTAGGCCATTTTTATACCCAAATTACCCCGATAGACCCTATTTTTGGGATTTTTTTTTGTCTAATTCTTAATGTTATAGATCTTTGAATAGAGCATAAAAGTCTGAGCAAGATGGTATTAAATACCGATTTGTAAACAAAAAAGACATTTGACCCTTTGCAGATGTTTAATTACAGCCATATTTTGCTAAAATATTCTATATGGTCTAATTTTGGGCTCTATGATTCTTAATTAAATCAAGCCCTGCCTATGCGACAAGAGAACATTTTGATGAGCGCTCCGCGGAAAGCGCGCAGACTTTCCACGATTTCGCACTGCGGAGTTCCTCTTTGACAAAATCGCAAACGCACACAAAAGGCACTTTTGTCTCATTTTCTGCAGTCGCTTGCCAAAAAAAAGCAGGCAGAAGACTCCTCTCTAAAAGAACAGAGGGAAACAACCGAGTTGTCCCATTGTTATGCAATGGCAAATCCGCCAAGCGGAATTCCCATGGGCGCCCCACTCCCACACCTCTCTGTCTAGTTCTTTGGAGGTCAATGTAGCCGGCATGCAAACGATGCTAATCATTAAAAAAGACGCACCAAATGAATAAAGCACCAATGACGATGTAGAATCATTTTATATTGTAGCAAGACATTTTCATGCTACATTAATGAAAAACCCATACATACATGTGTATAAATCATTATTAATGGATGCATTGTGGATGGAAATTGGACAATTGTGCATAAAAATTCACAGAATTATGTGCAGAATTTTAAGGGTTTGAGAACGCCAGTCAGGGGCGCCCCGATGGGAGGTCAATGTGACCTCCCAAAACTCCTTATTCGGTGAAAATTATCATCATTCGGCAAAAATTCCGAGTTCTATTCGGCTAAATTATCATCTTCAGCAAAGCTGAAGAGTTCTATTCGGCAAATTGAGAATTGCCGTTCTCCGAAAAATTTAAGTTCGGTGTACTCCTGATGCTAATTCTTCCTTTGTTCTTGTGAATGGTGTTGCCTCACATTCGGTAGCTACTTTGAGCCCTCTCGTAACTTTTTGATGACAGTTCATGTGTAGGTGAAACTTATGGAATTCATTATTTCGCTGCTACTTTCAACTTTTCATTTCTTCTACACATAGAAATTTAACTTTGTAAAAAAATCTGTGTTTTCAACCGCCAAAACAACAAGCCCCGACTTCCTCCCTTTCCTTTCCTTTGCCGAAACACACCTATGTGAGTACACACCAATTTGTACGGCCCAAATTGCGTCCGTTACCCCGACGCATTAAAAAGTTTAGCTTTAAATTTTTTTTCTTGCAAGTAACCGACATTCACGTCTTCATGATTTAGTACGACAGCAATTTATCATTGCAATGAACTTCAAAATTTCCACTTTTTATTTGAAGTTTTATTAATCAGTTGTAATTCAGTTTGAAGAAATTGAACGTTTAAACTACGTCGCTAGTGTGCCCTTTAGTCGAAGTGAAACTAGCAGAAGTTTGAAACATTATCCCCAAATGCCAAGAAAATTAACTGATATTTTTGAGACTTTACTAACAGTATTTCTATTACGAGTTTGCTAAACAGTGACGACAAAACTTACATCGCCCTTTTATCGGAACTTGTCCTGTAGGACAAGATGCGAAAGATGGATTTTAAAACCGAAAACCATGGAAACACGAAATAAGTTTAAGAAATTAAATCCAAAATAAAGAAAGAAACAATGGATTCAAAAAGCGTAATCGTGGAAACGCAAAAATAAAATGGTTGATAATTTGAATCAAAATGACATTTTTCGAATTTGATTTAAAAACGCTTGTAACTTTTTTTTCCTTTGAAGAGAGAAATTACGTTTTTCGACCATACGTCGAGAGAGATCTGGAGTAAAAAGTCTCGCTTTTTCCAATGGTGTCAAAAGGAAAACAGTGGGACAATTCCTTCATTTTTTATTGATAGATTTAATGAAGACAGTAATGCCTGAATTTCAGCTAAGCCGAAACAAGTTCGAGATAAAAACGCAAATTACTCCCGCCGTAATTAAGTTAGAGCATTGAAACAAATTGTTTAGAACGCGGAAAATTCTACCCTTTTCAATGATATATAACATTAATATATGCAAGTAATGTTTCACTCCCATATTCGGGAATTTGTGAAATTTGGGCCTAAATTAGAGTAAAAAAAGAACTATTTATCGGATTTTTTCGAATTATAGCTTATGTCACTCAGTAAGAAAGCACTTTTCATATATTGAAGGAATTTTTCAAATAGGTGCAGTGGTTCCGGAGATTACTTCGAAAATATAAACACACAAAAAACCGCCCTCTCTCTTTATAATATTAGTATAGATTTAAGCAAGGCTAAAGCAAGGACGCCCCAAACCAAACATTTTGAGAGGGCGGAAATTCTCAGTTCGTCAAATTGAGCTTTAAAGTGTGCTGAATAAAAAAATACGGGTATGCAACATCCAGTGAAAAGGAACATTTAGGCATTTAAACATTTCAATCATGTACCCAAATTCACCAAAGAATCAGACAAATTTGCCGAATAAGGAAAATTTGGGGGACATCACAGTGGCCATCCATCCGGACTACCCTGGGCTGAAGGACAAGGAGCACAGAAATAATTTATTGCTGCTGTTACTAATCCTCCACGGTTTAACAAAGTGAGGTAGGGTTGTTAAATCTAAGAATTTCGCCAGCATGTGTAAAGACGATCGGGATCATTATCTTGCCCCGACAGTTCCATACAGTCAATAAATGCTCAGCAGAAGCCTGATTACTAAGGCACTTGGTGCAAATGACATAGTTCTTTTCCTTCGAAAAATATACTCAACTAGTTAAGCGAATTAGAAGCTCTAAATCACTCATCTACTACTTTAAATCTGAACTAGCAATTAACGACCATGTCGTGACCGCAAACCATTTGATACGCTATGCACTAACCTTATAAATAAATAAATAAAAATTAAATGCCACCTCGACGAGACACTTAATGCTTTGTATGCGGAAACAAGTTTGAAATCCGAGATTAAAACCTAAATTTCAATGTTAAAACCCCAAATGTATTATTCTCAATAACATCCACATAACAGCTTGTTCGTAAGTTAAATTTAACTTTGACAGTTCGTGAAGCAGGACTCTTCATAATGTCTTTTTAAAACTGGAATAATCATCGCTTTGTCCTTCTCTACTTCGGACCGAACATCTGCTTTGCATGCAAACATAATTGGAGCAAGCAATCCATCAGTTCTTATGGAGAAGTATTAATGGGAGAATGTTATTACTTTTCGTAGCTTTTTTCCGAAGACTCAACACGCAAACGAAATGATCAAAATTCAATTTTGAATTTTCAGCCTATGAGCAGCGTAATTACCGAGAGAAAGCTGTTTCCAAAATCCGCATTAAGAATCGATTATTGCCGATCCGAGAGAATCTCTTTCACACAACAACCAAGAAAGCGAAACTTGGCGAAGCGAAACCGAGGCTTTTGCAATGGACACAGATTATTCCAGACGAAGAGAGAGTTATTAAATTCCAAATCCAAAAATGTACCAGTAGTCCGAAACGAGTTTGGTTGACCTTGAATTCACCTCCAGCATGGTTAGTTATCAGAGCAGGTAGGTAGAGGAATAAAACCAGGTTACCCCGTCCGTCCGTCTCTACTTTAGAACACTGGATAAAAATAAATACGGCCAATCACAGACTCGCCAGGCCAGATTTCGCGCATCACTTGCGCATCTTTTTCATCGTTCAGTTGAAAAGCAGCCATTTGTTTACCCAGCTCCAGATCGCAACATATTCCAACAAGTTTCAGACAATCAAAGTATACAATTCTTCCACGAAGATTTTCGAAAATAACGAGTACCCCTATGTCAGTAAGCAGCAATCCATGCAAAAAAAAAAAAAGTCTTGAAAGAGTTCGGTACCCCTAACAGGTTGTTCAAAAGAGTCTAAAAAAGGGGTGAAATTATGCTTTTTCTATTCTTACTGAAATGAGAAAATTTCGTGGGGACTCAAAAAGGATACAATGCAAAGGGTGCTAAGTTATTAGAGGCAGAGGGCATGTAGTCAGCAAGGCTGTCGAGAGCCAAGACGGGCCCCGGGTCAATTTGGTCGACGGGTCCCCCATCCTTTATAAAACTAGTCAAATTTATACTACAATTCCGAGCCGAGACCCCTCAAGGAACGAGCCCCTAGTTTCCGACACGGCTGACATAGCCTCTCGTCGGCCCTGGTAGGTAGTCTAAAGATAGCCGAGTTGGATATGATTCGAACATTGCTTTCGTTTTGCTCAAAATGTTTCTTCCCACACTTAAACCTTTTATTTCTGGCTGTCAGGATCCACGAGAGTTCATGTCCGCTTAGTCGAAAACTAAAGGCTTGGCTTTTGGAGGGGGTCCCGCTTAGAATTGAACTTACGCTGAGCGTGAGGACGTAAGCGAATTCCAGTGATAAAACTGACATGGGGCCCACCTTGACCACCTGTTCAGTTTACCCCCATGTCAGTTTTGTCGCTGGGCTTCGCCCCCCGCAGGAACATGTTTGTGAAGCAAAGTGTGAAACTACTTTTGTTTTTTTTTTCTTTTTATTTAAAATTCTGTTAACGTTCTAGGCGGACAGACCAAGCACACATAATAATTAAATCCATGCATTAGGCACAGTGTAATTGGGTTTGCCGCAAATCAGGTTGAAAACTTCTAAATACGCTGCTTGTTCCAACACTTGAAAAGTTAAACAACTGTAAAAAAAAAATGCTTTTTTTTTTAATTATCCGGATTTTTCATTAACCGGATCTTTCTCTGTCGGATTATCGGCACTCTACTGCGTATATGTTCCGAAATAGCAAATACTAACGGGGCTAATGTTCGATATCCCAGCATCGCAAAAGGGGTAGGGAAACTTTTGTTCGCTCCCCTTTACTACTCGCAAAAAAAAACCTCGCAGCTGGCTGAATTTCGAATGCGTAGCTTTCCCCATAGACCCAGTAGTCCCTATGACCGTGTCACTACCGTTGCCAGAGTAGGAAGAAAAAACGGAGGCCGCCGATTTCCGTCGATCGCTTATCATCGGTGGAGGATTTTGACCTCCGTTCGCTTAACCCTTCTACTGAATCCGTTATTTACAAGGAGAGTGTATCCGAATACAGTGTATTAAGCACCCCCTTCAGTACTTGACCGAATACTTATGGTACATCTGAATAGAAAAGTTACGAATCTTCAAAATACTTTCATTTATATGTGGAGGAGGGGGGGGGGGTAATGTAATGCAAACTATTATTCCAAGTCATATTAACCTTTCCGCCTCAGAGATTCCAATTTGAATAACTAAAGAATCCTTACTTTAAAATTTTGTAGTTAAATAAATACACAAATATAAATACATAAAATATTTATTTATACACATATATGTTTTTTATATCGTGCGTATACATTTAATTGAAAAAAGGATATAAGTCCAAGATTTGTGAAAAAGAGCTAACGAATTTAAGTCAATTGTGCATTAGTAAAATGCAAGGAAAAATTGTGAAAGGAAAATGTAAACCTAAGAAGTTGTAATGGGATAAGCAATTAAATCACCCGAACTCCAGTTGTAGTTGAAGTAGTCTTTTTTTTTCTGCTTTTCCAATTACAATTTTTAGTCTCCAAAAAACAATATACTTTTTTAACCGACTTCAAAAAGGAGGCGGTTATCAGTTCATACCGTATGTATGTTTTTTTTTTTGTTTGTCCACTCATAGCGTCTCACCTAGTGAACCGATTTTGATTATTCTTTTTTTAATGGATAGGGGATGGCTCAACTTAGGTCCCATTACTTTGTTTGACCATATTTGTTCTTTAGAAAAAAAGTTATGGGCAAAAAACAGTACATTTTATGCAATTTCCCTTTATGTTTTCCTCGTATGTATTTACAACAGAGTAATATATTTTCTTGTTCATTTCACTCCAAAAAACAATATACTTTTTTAAAAATTCAATTACATTAACTAACTTATCAGGAATATGTTTTACACTTCCAAGCGCTAGTTGCCGTAAAGAGACGTTTTACGTATCAAATTAATATTTTCTCGACACTTTGATCAAATGATCAATTATTTAATTGTTCTTTCAAAAAGACAATTATTGAATGAAATCCAATTTTCACACACACACACACACACACCCAAAATATATAAATACAAGAAAGGGACTTGGAGCCTCCGATACGTCCACACCAAGTTGAAATTAAAAAAGGAGCTGCAGCAAATGAATTATAATAGAAATTCATAATCAAATTCAATTGCTTTTCTGATAAAGTCTGGTTGCTGTAACTAATGGCTCTAAAAAAAGCAAATTAGAGAATTTTCAAAGCATTTTCTGTGATTCCCTTCTTTATCATCCTTCTCTCATAAGCAAGTGATACTCATTAAAATCCTTATTGAAATCAAAATCTGATTTAAAAGTTGAACTCCAGGGCTAAGCGGGCAACCGTAAATAGACCACAGACAAGGACGATTCAGCTACTAAAGCGTCATTAGGTACTTACACACACATAGCAAATGTAAACTTGTATTGTTTGTATACATTCATGTGTTTATACGTATGTCTGTATACATTGTGTATAATCCCCCCCCCTGAAAATCTTGAAGTGAATTTAGTTCACTATTTTCAGTCGCTGATTTACAGGTTTGGGGGTTCTTAGCGATGCACAGAACTATGCACCTAAAATATTTTTATTTTTCCTGTGCCTTAATGGATTCCTCTCGTGGCTCTTATGTTCTGGGAGCCCCTCGCAGTTACGATATGGTAAACACGCCGCTGAATATGTTGAGAAACCGAAAGGTAATTCATTCTTGAACATTCTAAACGTTCTTTTTTTACTTTGAAAACAATGTGATATTTGATGAGGATATTCCAATCAAAGAGATTTATCACAACATCGATCGCCAAATGTTTCATAACTATGATTTAAAAAAAAAATCATGTTCTTTGTTATTCTAACCTTTATTTTCGTAAATGAAATCCATGTATTCTTTGTCGATTTGAATTCATTTTTGCCCACTGCTAAATCACAAGCTTCAATTAACACACTGAACATTTCACAAGCGCATACAATACCGACGAAGTCCCGTTGACCGAATTCAAAAATACGACATGAACTCCGACGTTTTTCTTCCTCTCCCAAACAACGGATTCGGTTAAAGGGTTAAGCGAACTTAGGTCAAAAGAGGAAAAAAAAAAAAAAAAAAACGTTCCCCCACTAGATGCGACGGAAGTCGAAAGCACAATCAGAGGGTACGAAGGGGCTGGAAATAGCATTGGGGCCCGGAGTTTCCCTCAGAGGTAGAGAACTGCCACATATTTCAACCCGAACTTTGCCCTTTCTGTTTAGAGTTGAAAATACCAAAGGACAGTTCTTGGCTTCCTAGAGCTGTTGTCGAAAGTGACATTTATCGATTCTGAAATCACGGTTTCGGGCCTCAAGGCACATGGTGTTGGTGAAAACGCCACAACATAATGTCAATATTTTCACCGAAACGATCTAAGAAACCAGAAACTGAGTCAAAACATTGAATACAGACAGGGATTAAGAAATTATTTATCACCTTTGCGCTAAAGAGTAAAAGTTACCAACAACGTCATAAATATAGAAATTTGCGAAAAATTGCAGATAGGTGTTTCGAGGTTGCACGGCTCCCATTTTTCACAGCAAGAAGATGTGAGCTTACGGATGTAAGAAAAAAAGTCTTAAAATTTATTTTAGGTCTTCATATATCAGTCATTACTCATAAATCCGTATAAGAAACAAAAGAAAGAAAGGGAGAGAGAGAAGAAAGAAAGGAAGAATATTAGAGGCGTTATGTATTAAAAATACAGTACATTTATGAGTACTGTATACAAACAATTATGTGTATTGTATATAATGTAACGCTCAGTATTATGTGTATGCCTCAAAATCGAAGAAGTGGTGAAAACACTTTATTTTTACGAACATAGGCTAGTTACAAATAAGTTTGTCCTACATAATTCTCGAGCAATAAACACTATGCCGACAGGACATCAGTATTTGAACTTTGGCAGCATGAAAGCAAGAAATGTCTCTAACAGTTACATATATATATATATATATATGTTAGAAAAGTGGTGCGAAAAAAAAGAGGGGAGGGGATCCATAAATTGTTTGGCTTTGAAGCGAATTTATTGTTTGAAGTGCTCTTAAGTATTGACAATATTGTTGATAAGGGTGAACGCGAACGGAAATTAGTTCTGAAACTGCACGTAGTAGCTACGAAATTTTTTTTCTTCCATTGTAGCATAGTCGCTGAAGATGCACGTAAAATGCATTGTTTTTGGTCGCGCTCTATATTGAAGCAAAATCTCAGTCAATATCAATACAGCTATCGTACCGGGAAAAAAACCTCTTCAACTTACACCGTAGCAAAAAAGGATTTTTTCCTCCCTTTTAAGAGATTCATTTCGTAAAGGTAGCGTTTTCTTCAAAATATTCATGCAGTTCAAGGCATAATTCTTTTGCTTTAAATTTCGCCTTAAAAGCAAAATAGTTGTTCATTTACATGTTAGATGTATCTGACAATATTAATTTAGCATTTATGACTTTGGTACACATTTTGTGAAGTGTTTTTTTCAGGAATGTGAGTCAATTTGTCAAGGCACATACAATGGATTTTAGTTACACGAATAAAGTAAAAAGTTCTGAAACTCAGTAACTGAATGAAAATACGCACCATGGAAACCATTGTTTACACAACTACATTGTTCCTTTTCCACTGCAAAAGAAAATGGCTGCAGAAAAATATTAAACCAAAACGTTTTGCCCAACCTTGGTAAAATTGTCAACTTTTTTCTCATGAAATTAAATCAGACTGGACCAAATATTTCGTAAAATATCTAGGGAAAAAGTTGACTTTCAGTAATAATCTCAAACTTTAAAAAATGTTGACTCAGCTTTTGAAATATCCTTATTACTTTCCTTTCACAGTAAGAAATGAAGTGAAAAAATATTACTGAATTCTAAAATACGGATAAGGGTCAGCTATTTTTCTTTTTATCTACTAGATACAAAAGTCTATCTTTAAGGTAAAAATATGCAAGTGACTTTTTTTTTCTTTTTTGTAGTAGACACATGTTGCGTAGTGTACTCTAAAGAAATGTAGTATACACTGTACAGTTAGTTTTAAACAAAATAATACAAGTATTATCTTCTTTTCACTGTGGGACAGAATATTGTATGACTATTTTGAAAATGACTCAGCTATTTCTCTTAATTTCATCGAATTTTCTGCCATACAGACTAGGAGCAGCACCCATTTTTCTAGCAATAAAGCATGATCGATAAAATACGAAAAATTAATTTTGTAAGCTAAATCGCAATAGTCGCTGTTAACGAGAACGAAGTACAATGTGCAGCAAAAACCGTAGGGTGCGTAGGAATGTCTTTTATTAGGTATTAAAGAACTCTCTAAACACGTGTTTATTTTTATTTACTTCTCTCTTTTTTCCCATTTTCTTCACTACGGATTCGGTCACAGTTTCCCAATCCCTCGGCTATAAATAAAAAGAGAGGGGCAGGTATAAAAAATCGCCTGCCGGCGGGGAACTGCACCGGAAACGGTGAATGCTTTTCCTGTGCTTGCGACAAAAGCGCTCTGCTTTCCAAACACCTTTCGAGGGCATCTGCTCCGCTCGCTCCCTAGGCTCTAGTACAGAAAAGATGCCCTTCACTGTGATCTCGGGTGAAGCCAATCTCGCGAAAAGCATTATGGGAGATAGGAGACCAATATTTCCTAATGGCAACGTTGTACACTAGTCGCTATCGTTATATAAAAAGTTTAAAATGTTTCTTAGTTAGTCAAGTAATTAAAACTAGAAACCTACGAGAATGTTTAAGGGTTGGCAACAAATGATGTCACGCTTTGAGGGGGGGGGGGGAGAGATTCATCAAATTGTGACACTTTGTGACGAGTTTTCGAATTACGTATCCCATAGTGCATGGCATTGTCGGCCATCTCATGAAAGGTGGGTTGAAGGGGGAGGGAACACTTGTAATAACTAGCCAGAGTTTTCTCTAAGGGAAGGGTTTTGATCACAACAGCCCTGAACCATACTAGGAATGACTCTCCATAATGGAAATATTTTCGCTTTTTCAAATTAGTATCAATTTTATGGGTCTGCTTCAACGCCTTCTTCTTCTTCTTTTTTTTTGTCATGTACCAAAAACAAACACTTCCCGAAATTCGCAGCAAGAATTGCTAATATTTTCTCTTATTAATGATTTCATTTGAATCCATCCATCCATTTTTTTCAGAATCGGTCAATTTAACAAAGAAATTAGTAAATAAATAAATAATTAATAAATAAACGATACAATAAAATAATAAGGAATAAATAATTAATAGAAAATAAAAATAATCAGTTAATAGCTTTGAACGGACACTTGGTTTGAATATCCCCGTGACTCTATGCCCTCCCCCCCCCCCTGTATTCAAACAATCTTCAGGAGAATCAACACAAAAATCTATTGTTTCCGCCTCCACCCCAATATTGCTTTGTCGAGCAACACTTCCATGTTCCACTTAAAAAAAAAAGAACACTTTTTCTTCCGATGTCTCTCAATATTTGGATGTGATACGAGTTCAACGATAAAAAAATTGAATCGGGGCATCTAATCTATCGATGACGAAATATATTTGTGTTTTCAGAGCATAGTTCAAGGCAATCTAAAAATGAAGAGCAGATATATATTTTAAGGATTTCAGGTTCTTAACAAACTTCTGACTACGCAGTTTTCCTCACACCATATAGTATGTGTTTCTTAATTATCGTTTCAATCATTGAGCTGGAGTGTTGATTGTAATTGGGATAGCAAAAATTAGAAAAAGAACGAAGCAACAATTGAAGTCTTTCCCGTATTCTTTTTTTAATTACGCTAAAGTAGACTAGTAGTCCCTCAAACCCTGACAATTATGGCGAGTTAAAAAAAACTGTCTCATTGAAAAGTTGTCTTAAAAGTTCGTCATTGACATGGGACCACGAATTATTTTTTTACTAAACTTTGACTAATAGCAGAGTCAAAATGGCTTCAACTATGTGGTATTCAAATTTGAAACATTCAAATACTCAACAATTACTCAAATCAACATGTGCTCATTTTTGTGGTATTTGTGCTCATTTTTGACCATGTAATAATTTTAAAATTGAATTTAACCAAGTTATGTATTCATTTTTGAATATGAACTACTCAAAAATGAATACATAACTTGGTAACTAATTAAGAACACTGTTTGAAAACATGGGTACTCATTTTTGAAAACTTCATTTTTCTCAGTGCACCGCGAGCCCTTGGGTGTTTTGCCACATTGCCAATTTTAGTATAGTAAAGCAGGACTGACTGATTTTGGGGTAAAGGAGTCTGAGTCGAAAGTTCTAAAGTTTCCGGAGTCGGTCATTTGCCCTTTCGACTCCACAGCCCTGCAGTAAACGAACCCCGCAATACTGTGCTTACCAACTTTAGGCTTGCATGTAGTGAAAGGATCTTGAGGTTCTCAGGAATGACAGTGGGGACAGGTGACAGTCAGAAGAGGCGTTTCTCCGAACGGATTTGATTGTACCGCTGAACGAACCCTGTGATGGTTAGGAACAAATTCCGACATCACAACCCTCATCCCTTCCCGAAGAAAATTCTCTGAATGAGTAACAGTCTTGATTATACAGGACAGAGAAAGCATTTCGACCTGTGTACGGCTGAGATTTATTCTTGATTGGTTAACTTAATGGCAGTTTAATAACAATTGAACCGACTCTTTACATTCTCCGAAAATCATGAAAAAACATTAATTTGCAGAGTTTTACTCGAAGCAGCATTAAAAAAATAATAATCATAAAAAACTGAGTATCAATTACCTAGTTGTAGTATTCACCCCACGACATGATCAAAGCGATAAGATCCAGAGAAGGCGATGCTTTAAATTAATAGTCGGCAACAGCGCCAAAAATGTTGAAAGTATGAATTATACAAATAAATTGTTTTAAAAACATTTTTTATGTAGGCAGCAATACCTTCAGGTTCCTCTTTTTTTTTTTTTTTTTCAATTTTTACAGTTCGTATTTTAGAAGTAAATAAGCGACAGATTTAAGTTTTGAATAGTTCGGGTAGACAATTCGAGCATTTTTTTTTGGACCTCATTAAAATAAAATTAAAAAAAGAAAATCAAAAGTATACGAACACCAATTAAAATGACTTGCTTACCCCTGCCTTATACAATACTTACTAATAAGCATCGCGGATGTAAATGCGGTTCTCATCATGACAGTGACTAAAACAGTCAATCGTGAAATATTAAGACAGTTAATAATGAAAATCATCTTCGCAGCCTGACATCTCAAACAGACAATTGTGAAGAGGGGAAAAAAAGTTTCAAAAAAGCTTAGTTTCAAAACGACATTGTAATAATAAGCGTAGAGCTTTCATTGATCAGGAATAAAAGCATATTCAGGACGGCTCGACACTGAGCAACATCAATTTTTAGGTCGGGACGAAACGAGAAAGAACAGAAAAAAGGAAGTGGAGCCCGAGAAGACTGGAAGCTCGAAAGTGTGTCATAACTCTGACATGCGATTGTTTCCGATTTAGTTGGCATTATACTGCCATATTCAAATCTTCAAAAATCCTCAACCTTCCTCTGGATCTGTTGCTGAGCTGAAGATCACGATAAAGATTAAGATAAGCGTTTTCGTGCCACTCCTCACTTACGACTAAATACTAGTTAGTGGCATCGACTAAAAATATCAGTATAACTCGTCACTGTTCAACCCTATTTAATTATTTTAGGGAGATTCTTTGTTCCAACTTAATAAGTTACGGAAGAGTAAAATTATGAATAAAAGTGCAAATATTTTAAAGTGTTTATTCGATTATTTTCATGTTTTAATAGCAATTTAAAAGCTTTTGTTGAAAACTAGTTTTTTTTTTTTTGGTTTACAAAGAAAATGGCAACTAGAGAAAAAAAAGGTGGCGACCAATAAATTTGCTTTTGCACTCAAAATCATTATATTTCCCAATTTCAACCAAGCGTGCTTGGGGGATAACAAGCGTAACGGGGGGAGGGGGAGTCGTAACGCAAAAATACAAACTGGACAAAATGTACATGCCTGCTCAGAAAATCTCCCTTTGGGGCACGGCTAACTTGGCAGCATACAAAAAGGCATGGTCAAACTCTTGGCAGACTTTTTTAAACGTAGGAAAGCTAGCTTTGCCCTAACTGTAGTCTTTCGGCAGAGAAAACAATATCGCGCTTTCTTAAGTACGCATATTCTTTGAATTTTAGCTATGTATTTCAATTGCAAATCGCAAACACAATGGCAAAATTGCATCACATGACCTCATTTGTTCTCTATTTCCATCTAGTTTTGCACTTAACCGGATTTCCACTTTACAGTCTTGTTTTAATTAAGTCAGTTAAAAGACTTAAAAGAACTTCTAAGAATAATTTAAAAGGGAAAATGCTCAAGAGAACTATAAAATAGTTAGTACCCATCAGCTGCAGAACGTTATAAGCAAAAGCCAAATGCCCCCCCCCCCCCCAAATGATTTGGTTTGTGAAAAATGTTTTATTACGATGAATTGATAATGTGATGAATGGAGATCAGCTCGTAGGAGCGAGGTTTGATCGGTGTGTATCACTGATTTGATGTGGCACCTCCGACATTTAGCAGAGGGCCGATGTTTCATTTTCAACATCGATCTGTATTCGTCGTCAAGGAGACACCACACCACCAACACGGTGGGGCTTCGTTTTCGGAACGGGGGACAGCTTTTCTGGGAAACAATTTTTTTTTTCGTCCTTTCTTCTCCGGTTGCTGCCGCACTTCAAAGAACACCTTTTTTTTTCTCTTTGTTTCCTCGCCTTATTTTTAGAGAAACGCAGTTGCGTCTAGAGAACGGCATCACTGAGTTGGGAAAACGATGACGATTATAATCGCATCTAGTGCAAACGGAGCTCACATTTTTGGGAAACTTTTGGGCCGTACAAAGATTACTTTATCAAGTCTTAGAAGCAACTGGAATGGAATGTGTTTTATACGTAAGTTTGTAGCAAGAGCAAGACAATGGCTTCCTAATTTTAACGATTAATAATGTATATATAAACAGAGAAATCCTGTTACAACGAAATATCAATACAACCAAACAGCTGTTTCGTCGAAATAAATTTTCTCTGCCGATTTAATTTCAATTTCATATTTTGAATTCTAGTACAACATAACTCCCGTTGCCACGAACAAAATTTGCGGTCCCATAAGTTTGTTGTAACTGTATTTCACTGTATATCGCTCTTCCAATCCCCTCCGTTTTCATTTCGCCCTTTTAATTCAATCATAAAATTCACTTCTTGAAAATTAGCGACCATGCAACTTGTTAAGAACATTTTATGCAAACTAAGCGAATTGTTTTAAAAATCTTTATCCCAGAAAACAAAAGTACTGATTTAGTATCTTAAGCAGCCTCTTCACAGTCAACGTCTGCCGCCATTGAGACATTTCTCTCAAAATAACTAAATGTATATTATCTCTCTCTCTCTCAGAGATCGAACTCTTTGTGCTACATTAAAATTCCGCAACGATGAACTTTAGGAAGGGACCTCAAATTTTGTTCGTTGTAACAGGATAACAATTCAAGCATTGTATAATACAACAATCATTCGTTACATTACAGTCAACCCCTGTAGTGGTAATTAAAACGGGGCTGAACATTTATTTCGTCAAAACGAACATTTCATTGTAATGGTATTCACTGTAACGAGATTTTACTGTAACTCAATTCTTGAAATGCCTGGTTATCCAACGAAGGAAAGATCGCGTTGGATGTATGCGAGGCTGAGGACCACAGACGTCATGTCTGGAAGCTGAACAATCAAATCTGTTCGGAGAAGCGCTTCCTCCAGCTTGTCACCTGTCCCCACTGTCATTCCTAAGAACCTCAAGATCCTCTCACTACATACACAAGCCTAATAGCTACAAATTAACTTATAACTCATTCGAAAATGTTCTTACGTTAGTTATCGTCTTCTTCCGGAATTTTTATCTTTACTGTGAAAATAGAAAATATCTTCTCGAAATTAATCCTAAGAATTTCTATCTTTCCTTGAGGTTTCCAACTAACTACGGTGGCATTTTCTACAAAAGCCCGACGGCAAAATTAATGAGCCAAAAAAAAAAAAAAAATCTTAAAATTTTGAAAACGTTTATAGCATACTTTTAATAACGTTTGAAATTTTGCTAAATTAAAATGCTTTTAAAATTTTGATTTTATAACAGTTTATCAGCTTCAAAGAAAGAAAGAGATATGGCTTTTAAAAAGCTTTTAATAAGTAATTTTATCATTAGAAAAAAAAAAAAAATTCTGAAACCCAAAAAATATGTCCCTGAAAAAAAAAAAAAATGCCGACCAACCTGCTGGAGTACGGTGTACAACATACAATCAAAAAAATTCAACTACTATTTTATTGCAAACGTAGCTTTTATTTAATACATTTATTTTACAGGAAAAAAAAAGCTATCCAATGACTTCACGAATATTTTTTTCTCAACCCTTTATTTTATCGGGCAACTAAATCTGGATTATTTGATTCACGATTTTTGTTTCAAAAAGAAACATACGTTCTGTACACCATCGTGATTCATCAATTGATTTATTTGTAACTTTACCCAAGTTTGGCAATATAGATTCTAAAACCTCTCTTCTTATAAGTGAGTTTTAATTTAAATAATATTGAAAGGTAACGGCAGAGCTCTCTGATCAATTATGTCACTCCAAGGTTTCTGGAAACAATCAAACAATCCTCATTTTTAGTAATCAAAATACCCGTTCTTCTTTACGAACAGAAGATTCGTAAGAAAAATCGATGAAAACGATAGCACGAATCGAAGACATCATCATGAATCTCCATTCAACAATGGATAATGCTCTACACCGTGGACGATATTCCTTGCTGGCCTGAATAAAACCTGGCTCAACAAGTGGAACGCGACATACTTGCCCAGCATCCCAAATCGGGACTTTTCCCCCTTTGGTTTCGCGTTTTCTTCTCTATGGTTGCGTTCTGGGGGAACTGAATCGTACTACAATTCCAGAAAACAGAGCAAGAACGCCATTTCGCGTTCGATTAAACATGTATCGATTGAGGACTTGACAGACATGTACTCAAGAATAGCATTCACGATTTATTATTATTATTATTATTATTATTATTATTATTATTATTATTGGGAGAGTGAGAGTTGTATTAAAGGAGAAAAGAAAACTTTTAGATATCCAATAAGAAAAACAAAAATCGCTAATTCTGAAACTTAAAAACAATATGGAGCAGTATGAAGCACAGAACTGAAAATAAATGAGCACGGAAACTTACATAATACTGCAGCTAAAATCTACTTTCCGGAGGGGAGACGGGAGTCATAACAGTCCAATCACCACATTCAGGGGCGTCCCGAACTTAATTTTTTGAGAGGAAAAACATTCTCAATTTAGCCGAATGCATCCACCTCAGATGTTGCAAAGTTAGAGCTAACGGCTATAACTCTAATACTATTATGTTTTTCATTTCCTAAAAAAACATTTAGTAGCATTGCTCATCTTTTGTAATAGCACGGAAGATGATTGCTAACCAGTGGCGCCCCGAACTTGGAAGCTTTGGGAGGACGGGAAGTCTCAATTTGCCGAATCGTCAGAGAAAATGTGCCGAATAAGGAAATTTTTGGGAGATCAGAATGACCTCCCATCGGAGTTGCTAACATATAGGGGAAAAGGGGGCACATGTGAACATTTTTTTTTTTTCATTTCTCAATTTCTCAGAAAATATTTTCAATTTCTCATAAAAAAAAAAAGGTCCGCATGATTGAGTAGTCTTTTCTTTGTGTCATGGATTTTTTTCGGATTTTTTAAAAAATAATTTTTATACTCTATGGATTTCTTAAAAATGTCTTTAATTGTTCATATGCCCTTATGGGGGGGGGGGAGGGAAGCAGATGCGAACAAGCTTGGGGCACATGTGAACACAATTGAAAAATGCAGGACGAACATCATATTTCAACGAAAAACTCGTTATAACAAAACATATACGTATATACTAATTATATTCATAGGCTTGTAACCTATAGTGTCAGTTTGAATTGCACAGTAGCTGTTATAAAGAAAAATATGTTTTTCTGAATTACAGAACTCTGCTCACTTTCAAATTTTAAAGTTTCATAGTATGTTCTAATCAATAAATCGTAAAGAAAAAATCTTATTAGACTACTAAACAATACAAAGAATATTTTATTATGTAAAGTATGTTCTTGCTATATAGTACGTTTAAGCTTCATACAGAATATGCTGACGAATTTAAAATTATGCTAAACTTCAGTTTTTAGTTAAAAGAAAATACTTTGTCTTTATTTTCCAGGCAAATATTATATACCACTAAATTTTTAGCCAACTATTTAATAATTAACGAAATAAAAAAAATAAAAATAATAAAATAAATAATTAGTAATTATGTTATAAGAACTAACAATAAATTTACTAACTAATTGCAGCAAAACAATAGTTATAAATCTCTACATCTCTCTTAACACTTATAATAAGCTTACACTAATATTATATTTGTGGAGAGGATATGGGAGCTGTTCACATGTGCCCCTACATGTTGTGTTCACAAGTGCCCTGGCATCTACCTTAGAACTAATTTTCAAAAATGAAGTATTTTTAATTTAATTAAAAAATTTAAACATTGGCATAAATTTACGTGAATAATATTTTAATGGTTTGCAATAATTAAATGTAGCTAATTAATTAGTTTCAAATATATTTTTACACAAGGAAGACAGTGATAAAAGTACATTAGCATCTATTAAAACAAAGAAGCTGCCACCACAGGAACATCAACTGGCTCCTTGCTCTGAAAGTGGTTAAATAGTAGGGCTGGTACTGCTATTACTTGAGAATATTTTGAGATTTTTTGCTCGACTTAATCCTAGTAAAACATACCATGATCACATGTGCCTCGTGCTGACATGTGCCCCCTTTTCCCCTACTGAAAGAGTACACAGACATGGTAGTGATTTGGAAGAACTATCCTTCTTTCAACGGAAATATTCAGTTGTGGAGGGGAGGGGCTTAGAGGAATGACATACAGAGCTATTCCAGAGCAGCGAACAATGCTTCTAACGGACAATCAACAGCAGGTAATTCCGAATTTAGAACGCATGGAAAGCAGATCAGACAGCTTGGCTTCCCCAACCTTCTCCTGGCATACAGCCCATTTTAAACTTCTGGAGCGTCGTCATGCTCGCATATCAAAAGCCAGCAATAGTTGCCACTTACATAATCGACGCACCTGTCACGAATTTGACACATAAGAAGACAGAAAGTTCGCGACCTGTGCATCTCTTATATGAAGCACGTTTCCAATTCCATGAACTTAAAATTTCGTTCGGCAATGTGAACCATCGAATAACCTTCTATCGCAGCGTACGAAAGTGTCTAACTTGAACCCGATGGATATGCTTAAAATGGGTCGGTTATAGCGATTAAGGATTTTCGTGAAAGATCCATACTTGCTGTCGCATTTTTCCCCCTAATGAATCCCTGTTGTCTTCAAACGGATACAATTTAGAGGACTGAGTAAACAGAGAGATAAATGAATGCTTTTGTGATCACTGTGAGCCTCCAAAAGAATCTGATGACGAAAAAGTGAGGTAAAGAATCTGGTGGATTTGAGGACATCAACCACTATCATTGACAGATGGGCATGGGCATATTGCAAACTTTTGCTTCAAGTTGAATGCTGCTGTATCTCTTATTTAAATATATAGCATATTAAACACAATGAATTATTATTACTTTGAAGTACATATAGAGTAGCAATGATACAAACAAAGGTATAATTATGTACTTCAACCTGTACTGAATATCTGACTTGGGAGATACTAAGATCCTAATTTTCGTTCTAACCCCCGTACGAACTCTTAAAGAACCTCTCATAAAGCAATTTCTTATAGACATGGATTGACAAAGAGCAAGGGGGGACGGAACTGCTTTACAACTATGTGTTCCCATTACTCGAAAGAAATTCCTTTTCGCATAACCAAAGTTAATTAGTAAAACGAAACTAAAACTAAGGAAAGATGCGCAAGAATGATCGCGCCGATTTCGTCTAGGACAATTAATTTTGAAACGTTTTTGCACTGTGGTCTGCCCGAGAAGGAAGCTTCAACAAAGGTGGCACTGACCCACATGTCTAGGTGCGCAAAAGGAGGTCAGCTCAAACGGTTTTTCCTACCTCATTTCCCTCATTTTCAAGAACAATTTTCAAGATGCTTCGTAAACATAAATAGTCAAAGATCATAGTGAACACGTGGTTTTGCATTGGATGTTTACAACATAAGTCATCGGCCCTATGAAAACGATCACCTTCAACGTGCAAACAAAAACACATCCATTAGTTACATCTAGTAACGGCTACTAGAAACTAGAATACACTATTAAATGAAATTATTGCCACAAAACAGTACAAATTCAGTTCTTTTATGTGTAAAACATTGCCAAATACTTAAAGAATGGTTCTAAAGTAGTTTGAAGGCGGTGTTTATAAGTGTCTAAAATAACTGTGCATGTTAATCAAAACGTTGCATACCATACCCCTTTTCACAACGCGAAATTTCGACTAGCAACAGGTTTTGAAACGCACCCGTTGCGCAAGTCGAAACTCCACTGTACATCATTTACAAGCTGATAAAAATAGTTACTCAAATCCAATACTTTTCTGCTGCTTTCAAATTTTTGATTTGATTTGATTTCTTTTTCTTTTTTTTTTTTGTAAGGAAACGTTTGACTCAAATTGCAAGATACCTTTATTCTTGAACCCTTTTTAAGGTTCCACACAATTCTTATTCGATTTAAAACTGATGCCCTAAGATGAGCATTTTCATGTCAGGATGGGGGGGGGGGGGTAATCTCTCTTTTTCTTTTAAATACAAAAAAAAAACAAAAAAAAAAACAATCCCTTCCGAAAATTCATGACCGAGGATACGGACCCTGCACAAAAAAAAATCGCTGCCTCAAAAACAGGCATAGAAAGAAGTAGTACATTGGCGAAGTTGTTACATTTTGTATAACAGAATGTTTTAAATGATTACACTCATGTACTAGGATATTCTGACAAGAAATGAACATTTTGTTACAATTTCACTTTCAAAAACTAACACCGTTAAAAACTGGCATTTTTGTGCATGACAATTTTTTTTATTAATGTGTATAGTTATTTTTTTAAAAATTGAAAGAAATCTTAGAGTTTTGCTTCAGGATTTTTGGGGAGTTTAAATAGAAAAAAAAAAAAAAAAAAAAAAAAAAACGAAGCAACAACCCAGTAAATGAACACCCAGTGGACAAGTAGAAAACATTTCAGTCATTTTCATTTTGGAATTGAACAGAAGAAAGGTAATGTTGCCAATTCATCCCAGAAAAAACTTTTGACACCTTGTTTTCAAAGACAAATTACGAACTGTTCCTTCACTGGTTGGTTTACCGCACCACAAATATCTTACAGTGACCAACAGCCTCTTTCCCTATGCAGAAAAAAATCAGCCAAAACTTTTTCTGCGTTGAAAGAAAAGGTTCCTCGAAGCTCCGAAACAGTTTTAAGCAATAATTTGCTTTAATAACGATTTTTGTATTGTTTAGTATCACATATTTCTTCTACATGTCTCACTTTGTTTATTTATCAAAGTTTTTGCAAAGAAAGAAAACACCATTTTTTTTAAAGATTATTATGAAAACACCAATTTTGTAATGATTTTGAAAAAGGTATTGCAAATTCACAGAGAGGGAAACTAGCAAAAAAAAAAAAAAAAAAAAAAACATAATTAAGCGACACATCGTATGTCTGTACGGGGAACTCAATAAGTCAAACCCAATCTTCTGGACAACGAATGTAACAAATGCATTCCATTCATAGCATTTTTACCCGGTTCCCCTCACACGCCCCATACAGTTATGTCAATAAGCATACAGAAATATTTTGATCAAATTTTACTGGTCCTGAGCCTTTTTTTAGTTCAATCCATATTGTTAAGTCCCACCCTCCACATAAGGCTCAGGAAACCTTTCTGTGAAAAGTATAAATAATACATATTTATAAACATTATAATATCTGACAACAAGAAAATGGAAATTCTTATATTGGCATAACGCCAATACCCGTTACTGGTAAAGCAAACCAGCATCCCTCAAATAAAGGAATAGTAATCCCAAGCCTTAGAAGTCATCTTCATCAGAGACCGCATTATTTGGCAGATACAATCAGGTTGTCCTGTTTGCAACAATGCCATCAAAAAAATCATCACCTTGACATTTAGGACTAGTCAACGTGAAATTGTTCCCAACCTAGTAAAGAAAAAGAGCTGGTGATCTTTATTAGATAATCCGATCCCAAGTGGATAACCTAGATCTATGTGTGTTGCAAATTTTAGAATAACAACAGGAAATGGCTATGAAAGGAAAAATCTACACCGAGTTGGGCAGGTGGACTGTCCACGTTGCGTGCTAAACTTTCCGACTTGAGTAGTCATCCCTTGAGCTCCTGTCCTGGACTTCATGATGCAGTAGTTAATACTGCTAATGATTAAAATTATTTTTACTGTTTTCTAAGTAAAATTGAGCTGCCTGACTCTTGAAAGTTAAGCTTATGTCAGGTAGGTTTTAAAAAAATCGCTGGGGGACACGGGACGAACTAACTGAAGACAGCACTTACCCGAGGTGCTAGCGATGGTGTTCGCGTTAGACGACTCGTTGATGTCCAGGTCCCAGAAATCCAAGTCTACCTCTCCGATGTCCGAGGGCGCAAGGCTGGGCACGGGGCTGATGCCCGTGGTGGTAACCACCGAGTTGGGCTCGGGGCTGATGTTGGACGATGAAACCTCGGGCGAGCTCTCATCGCCCACCGACCGTTTCCGGTTGGGCCCGGATGTGGAGGTGGAGGATGAAGGAGTCAGCAGGTCCTTCACGATCTTCTTGATGTCCACATCGGAGCGGTCAGTCCGGCGGCGACGCTTCACGCGCTGACCAGGACCCTTGTCCAGGTCGTCGTCGCGCGACTGGTTCAGCCATAGTAGTACCAGGGGATCCACTTTGGCTGGTTAGGTGGATAACCCGAAACTCAAGAGAAAGGAATTATCCACTAATGATTCGGAATGCTTCGCGTATCCACGGGTCTCCCGACGACGGAGATCTCTCACTGATGACAGAAAAACAATCACCGATATCGACGCCTTTTCAACTACTCTGGAACTTGTTCAATTTGCGGGTAGAAGAAAGTCTTCGCCAAGCCTGAAGTTTTAGATTTCGTAAAGGCTAATACAAATAAGCACAGAGCCTTTCCAATTATTTCATGAGCTTGTTCAAATGGTGTTTGTCTTCGACAGAGCGCACAGTATCCCAATGAGAACAAAATAAATATTAGCTTTTATCTATGCGTCGTCCATTCATTCATTGTATTTCGAAATATTGCGTTATTTTTCAGTAACAGCCTAAACAGAAAACTTTAGAAAATTTATAAATACTAAGGATAATAACTACTTTGACGGAATAAGGAAATAACAATGATAAAAATATAGACTTTCCACAAAATATCACAGGGTTCGCTATTCGAAAACACCAAAGTTTTATTTAATCCAGTTGTAGAACAAGACGCGTTCCAAACTTTTTCTGATCAAATGACTGAACGATACTAGCTGTCATTCGAAGATATGTAAACTTTTTATAATTATTTATTTACTTATTTCTCCTTGTATGGCTTCAATAAGCGTATTAATAAAGAAATTCTAAACACAGTATTCGAAGAAACAAAAAATCTCGACGGCAATTTAGAGCCGGTGACAAGAGCACAAACCGAGAAGAAATTTCAAGATGCGGGCCAGATACTGGTCACTCCTGGCACATCTACGGCCTCGGTAGCACACATGATGTCACACCGCATATCTGTAGGGTTGTGTCACATCCTTCGGTTTACAATTAGTGGACAAATGCCGACACAATGTCACAGGAGATGACTGTCAACGGCAGCGCGAACAGCAAGCGGCGATGTCTTGTTCCCTCTGCGGCTGTCTTTCTCAATGTCAAGGACCACGATCCCGATGCGTGACGTCGCGCCGCCTCCCCCCTTCCTCCGGCCAATAGGAACCCGGTGCGCGGTCACGTGACTCGGCACAGGTGCGTTTACCCGCGCCTCGGGTTGAGTGACTTTTTCCCCGGCCCATCTACCACTGGCCCTGTTCTTGTTTTCTCCTCTCGTCAACAACAACAATCGAAGCCGATCCTAATTGTTACGCGACCATATTTCAGACAATTTATTAGAAGTTCATTTTTTTGTTATCCTAGAAAAATGAAAGAGGTTGTTACACAAAAACGTGAATAACAAGAGAAAAGGTCGGGGGTTAAATTTGCGTGGGAGCGCGAGGAAGCTGAGTAACTGCACTCCTTTTGTTTCATTTTTTTTTTCTTTAAATATATTTAGACGGAATTCAGACTATTTATGAAGAAAATTAATTTCAAAGACAGAAGGTTTGCCGCACTTTTTTTTATTCGAAATTAAATCCCCGGAAAAAGTAAATCCTCACAAAATCGAAGCCCAACAAAATAAAGAATACTTTCGGGGGAAATATTTAAATTAAAAACTCTGCTTTTATCATGCATTGATCCGAGTGGAAAACTAATTTTAAGAATAGCACCCAGTCCGGGTCGCTGCTTTTGAAACGTGATTGTAGCCTTTACGACCGACCATCTTGTGCTCGTTTGACTCAAGGAATTAATCATGAAGCGATCCTATGGAACGCTAGATGGGATCGGAGCTTTATGTGGGATCCCAGTTATTTTAGGACATCATCGGAAGTTGCTATATCGATCAATAACACTCCTGCCTTAGCCGGGATTCGAACCCTGCCCCATCACCACTTGTTCACAAGCATTATTTCTTCAACCGAAAAATTTTACTTTCATGTGGACTATAATGATCTGGTAAATCCTCTCCGTCGGGGTGCTATTCCGTAAAAAGCAACGCATTGCCAAAAACGATAAAACAAAAATAAATTGAAGCAAAGTGTCTTTTTGGTAATTTTTTTCTACCCTCCCCCTTTTTTTTCATTTCTTAATTTTAGAAAATTTAAAAGAAAAAATTGTGCGTCGCAAAGACACACGCAACGATAAAAGTGAAACTTTTTATCGTGGCTTTTTTTTTTCTTTTCTTTTTTTCTTAACATTCTGAACTGCCACTTCACCCCCACGTTTTCTCTCACCCCACACTTTTATTCTCTCTGCGGCTGATTTAGACATATTCACATCAAAATCGTATATATTAATGAAGAAACGATATTATAAGCAACAAGAAAGCTAAACATTCCACGAAATCCGCTTTTTAACTGTTGCTAAAAACAATGAAAAATAACAACAATTACAAATTTAATTTTGCTAATAATATTTAACAAACTAATTACAAAGCTGAATTTAAACAATGTAGATTACGCTGATGATTCTACTTGAATCAAAAAAATCTTCGAAAACCTGCATTATTTGAAATGCTCAAAATCCACATGCTTCCTAAGTTCAGCCTTGAATTTTTTTTAAATTTATTAACAAAACTAACTTAATAATTCTATTATTTTTCCATTGTTTTTGGCAACAATTACAAAACAACAACGTCACTTCTGTCGCACAAAAAGGTTGTGGATCAGAACTTCAAAACTTCGTATAAAAAGTTTCACTTCAATATACATGTCTATTTTACAAAATTAGAAAAGAAAAAAAAAAAAATCCTGGCGTATTCTCTCCGTAGCGAACATTATTACATTAAATTTACGAAATAACTGGAATTCATAGTTTACTAGCAGTTTTCTTCGTGTTATCAAAGAATGGTTAATTGTCAATTTGCGAACAGTTGTACTGTTGCGAACAGTAAAATCTTCAACGGTATTGAATGTCATTATCACTTTCACCTTAAAGCTCCCCCCCCCCCCAGCCCCAAACTACGACCTAATTTAGCACAATATACTGAAGAAATAATATGATATAGTAAGTGCTGTTGATAAATCAATAAAAGTAATTCAAAAAATGTTCATTGTATTGTTCTTTCTCCTTTAAAAAATGGCGGCCGCGAATATTTCCGCGATGGTCTCATTTGGCAAGAAGTAGAAATGTTGTGGGAAAAAAAGAGAAAATAATGAGTTAACGCAGTTCGATTTTCTCATCGACTTCCGTCAGCGCGAAACAGATCGAACGCCAAATGAAGGTTAATAGAGTGGCTGATACGCCATTCGAACAACGAGCAACAACCTTCGAAAGCGAAAAACGAACGAAATGGAAATTGGAGAACTTGAAAACGAGTTTGCACAAGAGTAAAGCGAATTCTAGGGGAAAGAAAAACATAGAACTACATCCTCTCCATATTTATTTTCGGGAAAACAAATAATTTTGTGACATTTGCTTTTTTTCTCTCTCAGTATTAATTTTTGTTTATTTGTTCACTTCCTGCAAGACGAACGCATAGTTCCCTCTTTGATTAAAATATATTTATCAAAATTTTACAATGGAGGTAAACCAATTGAATTACGCATACATTTCACTATAATACAAATTACGAAACAGAAGTATACACAGTGAAATCCGGTTACAACGAATACCAATACAACGAAAGTTCGTTGCCACGAAATAAATATTCAGTACCGATTCTACGGCCACTACATTGTTGAACTCCGTTTTCACTCTATAAACATATCATTTGTTGATTCGTGAATATCAACAGATATGACGTTAACGTTAGGTTCTTTTAAAATTCGGGTCCAGTTCAAATGGTATTAATTGTATACGTGAATGTAATGAAATACACTTATTTGAATTTGGTTTTGAGCGTAATTTCTTTATTTCGATAGCAAAACTGCAACTAAGATATAAATAAAAGACATATGTAAAATAGACTTTTTTACTGGTTGTATAACCTTATTCCTACACATTCGTTCAGCTGAAATTTGCACATCGACTTTAACTTATTTGTACACAGCAATGTTTAAATTTCTTAAAAAATCTCTTAAAAGGTCCTCCCTTTCCGTTTACTTAGTCAAACTTATTTTAAGCAATTTTAATTCAGCTAGACAATTTATAGCTTTTATTTATTAAATTTTTTAAGCACAAATCATTCAACACTTTTATTTTCATTGTTCTGGCAAAATCAAAATTGATGATTTTTCAATTTAAATACGAAACTCAAGTCTTTCAAACCATTTTTCATGGGGTGCTTTGAAAATAACATTGCTACTAAACATATTGTTTTTTAACAAAAACAGTAGTAGGTACCATATTACAGTGCAAACTAAGAACGGTAAACAAAATAATATTCATACTTTTTAAAAGTTGTTTTGCATGTCTACTCGGAATCGAACGAATTAGCAAATTTATGAAATGTGTTAACATGGTAAACGTAATGTTTACTGATACTGCTATACTTAACAACAACATAATATTTCATTATGCTCTGCATTGGATCAAGTAGTATATCATCACCTCAGAGTAGCAGTAGGATTATCTTATTGTTATTCTTAGGCATACATGTCTTTCTGTTATTTGAGAGTACCTGATATACATAAGCTACAACATAAACCAATCAATAACCTAGATGGGGCCTAATTTATAATATAGTGCTTAAAATATTAAATCATTTATAACAGCAACAGTGAGTAGCACATTCTAAGTCATTGTTCATGTTCTAAACTGGTTGACGCGAGCATTTTATTCCCACGGTCATCGACGAGAAATTTTTAATACATAATTACAACAAATCAACTGAACAAATTGTAAAAATTAACCCATATTCAACAACAGCGGTAGGTAGAATCACTATTTGCAGTCATCGAACGCTCGTTGTCTTTTGAACCCCGTGAACCCATGAAGAGTTTCGGTATGTCGCGCTTCACCCCTTTAGTAAAGAAAAAAAGGGGTCGTTCGACAGCTGCCGAATGAGGGAAATCGGCATCTCGAGAGGTCGAATGAAGTCGGAAAAGTACTGCTGCAGACGACCCCCGATTGGAAATGCGGTAAAACAGATTCAGCTGTGAATCCTCGAGTTTATTTAACCCTCTCTGCTCGAGTCATTCAATTTTGAACATCTGAATCAGCTGTATCTCCCTTCGAACGAGAATCGCAATAATATTGCAATGCACTTGGGTATATGATTCGTTTTATTTAGAAGTAGTCAATGTTGAGACTGGAACTCCGTTATGAAACATAACAGAACTTTTTCTATTACAAGCTCTTGCCGAACGAGGGAAACAAAATTTCCAAACATTAAAAGTTCAGTAGGGGGAGCAATTGTTTATGCTGACAGCTTACACAAAAAAAGTATAAAAATAAAAGTATATATAGTAATTTTCTCTAAAACGGCAACGCATAAAGTACTATTGCAAATTGTACAAATGCAAAAATTGCTATTTTTACAAGAAAGGGTGTACTTGTTGAAGTGTTAATTTCTGATTCTTTTAATGAATGAATGGGACAGTGGGAGGTTAAATTGCTATTTCAGGATGATATTTTGCGACGTACTCGAACTTTGAGGCTTTGATAAAAGAAACTTATCAGGGAGGATAGATACAGGGTAAAGTAAAAGAGTAAATGTGAACAAAAGCAAGTTACTGTAAGTTGTATGGAATAAGCATCAAAACCTTGAGAGAAATAAAAAAGTAGTGAAAAAGCAAGGCATTGTGCAACTAATATCAACTCACACTAAGTGCTCACATTCAGTGTCGAAATACTATAATTTCTTTGCGTCATAAATTGCAAAAAAAAAAAAAAAAACTGCAAATAAACATTTCCGAACCCAACACTGAAATTCCTGAATATTGTTTAAGCACTGAGCAATAAGTATTGATAACAGTAGGTAAATTAATATAAACATTGAGCAGTGTAAACGGTTACAAAGTATTTGTACACAATAGCGCACTGAAAATTCATTCAAAAGTCGTGAAAACTTATTGAATTATAACAGCAATAAGCATTATGTTCCTGAAAACTGTCTTGGGCATTAAGTATTGGTACATTTAAGTATACTAGCACAAGTAGTATATTTAAGTAGCGCAAATTACATTGGCGGCATTAAGCGTATTCTTTTTCCTAGGAGAGATCTGATTTTAGGCAATTAAATACCATTTAGTGTTATTAAAATATGGATGGCGAAAATAACAAAAACAACAAACTGCCCAAATCGTTGACATTTTGTTGCATAAATCCCCTTCAGCATTTGAGAGTATCTTCATGGGGGAAAATAAAACTGAAACTGTCAGTCGTCGGTGAGTAGAAGAAAAGAGCTTCTGAATTCCGCAAACTGCAAGTTGTCTGACAAAACAGATTGTGTTTGGCTTGCGTCACCGTCTCGAATCCAGACTTCCCAGAAACTTGGCGCGGAGGATGTCACTTTTCATTCGCCATCGTCTGCAAATACTTCTATTTGCCCGAGTCCGTCATCGTCGCTTAATTAAAACACTCCAGACAGTCCCCTCTAACAACAGCAGCCGAGGTTCAATATTTGAATTTGACACTTGTTTGCTTTGAAAGATTACAGGTCACGATGACCGGTGGCGGAGACTTGTCAAAACATACTTCGGATCATGCAGAGTGAAGGGAAGTAATATCCAATGAAGATCCACACGAAGACATTGACAGCATGAAAACCATCGCTCGCTTCTAAAAACAATCAAGACAGTATGCCTTAGCGACTACCGGTGACAACGCTGTACGGAAGAATTTAAAGATTTTCAAGGCAGCTATACTATTGTAACGGATTCGGTGCGACTTCCACTTTCTTGAAATGAAGACACAGTTCTTGATAAAAACACAGGAAATTTATTTACACTATGTACAGGAAAGATCTTCAACCACTGCTAAATTATTCATCAGCAATTAAGCAATTATCACACAACACCGTAAACTCGACGTTTACACACGTATTTACTTCCAAATACGAAAACAACACAGCGAAATGCCTCGCTATAAACAGAGCAAATACACACGCTCAGTTCGAAATCCTCAATCGAAACTAACTGTTTATCCATCGCTAACGGCTTAAATACACCGAAAAGAATTTTCTCAAATATTCCACACGCTTCTCGAAATGCGTTGACCGTTATCAAATTTTATCAATGAACAAAAGGGAATAGGGGTCGTATATTTTAGCCGAATTAAAAAGGGGTTGTATATTCATTACGGGAAACTATTTACAGGTTACGTTCCTACAATAATTACTATTTACAGAATTTGTAACATTGCCCCCTTCCTAAGGACTGCACGTCCCGGGCAGTACAATCCCCAGAAAGGGTGCCAAACTTCTATCACAAGTTTACAAATATACACATTAATTAATAACTAACAGATACAGAAAACACAATAATAACAAGAAATATTACTAAACATTAAAAGCAAAAATTATCTACAACTTTTATGTTATCAACCATGGTTGTTTACGTAATACTCATGAACTATGGCCATAGTATGGGGCTAACCGATCATAATGTACAACCCTAGGTTTTGCATTAGGTGATTTTTGGATCCTCACTACGACATCATTTAGTCGGTTAACGACTTTGTAGGGTCCATCCCAATGCGACTGCAATTTGGGTGAAAGACCTTTCCGTCGGATGGGATTCCATAACCAAACCTTGTCGCCTTCGTTGAATTCATGTCCAGTAGACCTTGTGTCGTATCGGGTCTTCATCTTCTCCGCCGCGATGTTGATTCGCTCTCGTGCGAAGTTATGAACGTCTTCCAACCGGGCCTGGAGATCCTGGATGTACTCCTCAGGTGATGAAGGCGCATCCGGAGGACGACCGAAGACGAGATCACAAGGTAGCCGAAGCTCTCGTCCGAAGAGCATCTGAGATGGGGCAAATCCGGTAGTCTCGTGGACAGCACTACGGTAGGCCAGTAGGAACAAAGGTAGCTTCTTGTCCCAATCCTGTTGATTTCTGGATACCATAAGTGAGAGATTATTTAGGATCGTGCGGTTAAATCTCTCCACCATGCCGTCCGATTGTGGGTGTAGTGGTGTTGTCCTAGTTTTCTCAATTCCGAAAATTTGACATAGGCCCTTAAACACAGCAGAGATGAAATTCCTCCCTTGATCGGAATGAATCTGCAAAGGTGTTCCATATCTCGAGATCCAGTGTTGGACCAGAGTCTCTGCTACGGTGGTAGCCTCTTGATCTGGAATGGGATATGCTTCCGGCCATTTGGTGAAGTAGTCGATGGAAACAAGAATGTATTTGTTCCCATCAGCAGTTCTTGGTAGAGGACCCAGGATGTCAATCCCAATTCGTTCGAAAGGAGCTCCAACGTTGTACAGATGTAGCTTCCCTCTGCTTCTCTTCTTCGGTCCTTTACGAGCAGCACAGGCGTCACAAGAATGGCACCACTTCTCCACGTCATCCTTCGCCTTGCTCCAGAAGAAGCGCTCCCGAACTTTATTGAGGGTTTTCAAGACACCAAAATGTCCTCCAGTCGCACTACTATGTATTTCTTTCAGAACATCTGAAATCCTTGATCGGGGAAGTAGTAACTGCCACCTAGATGTTTTGCCGTCGTCAGATTCCCATTTCCGGTACAGTACGCCGTTCCGTAAATGGAGCGAGTTCCATAAAGCCCAGTATCTTTTTGTTGCAGGACTGAAGATGGAAACGTCCTGCCAGCTAGGGCGCCGACTGTCACTTTCCATGAACTCCAAAATTGGTTTTATGTCGGGGTCTTCAAGCTGATCTTTTCGAACTTGGTCGTCACTCCATGGATCAGGTTCTGATGATATTGGAGTCACTGTCACCTGATAGGCGGTAGAGCTAGTCGTTCCATACTGTTTCTCGATTCGGGAACAATAGTGGCAGTTCTCAGGACAGGGTCTCCTTGATAAAGCGTCAGCATTACCGTGAGATAACCCTTTTCGATGCTTGATTTCCATGTCATATTCCTGGAGCCGCTGTATCCATCTGGCTATCTGGCCTTCCGGATTTTTGAAGTTCAAAAGCCAAGTTAATGAGGCATGATCTGTCCGAAGCAGAAATTTTCGGCCGTAGAGGTAATGATGGAAGTGTTCTACAGCTTTCACTATGGCCAGTAACTCCTTTCTGGTGACGCAGTAATTTCGCTCCGATTTTGATAAGCATTTGCTCCAGTAAGCGATGACATGTTCATTTCCGTCAACTTCTTGGGATAAAACAGCTCCGATGCCCTCGTTGCTCGCATCAGTGTCCAGGATGAAGGATTTTTCAGGCTGAGGATAGGCGAGGATAGGCGTTGATGTTAAAGCCTCCTTCAGTCGTAGAAATGCATCTTCGCATTCTTTGGACCATTCAAACTTTTGCTTGCTCTCCGTCAGCTTATGCAAAGGTCGTGCAATGTTGGAAAAACCCTTTACAAACTTCCTGTAGTACGTGCAGAGCCCCAGGAAACTTCGCAGCTGATGGATGTCTTCGGGACGACTCCAACTCTTGACTGCAGATACCTTTTCTGGATCGGTTTGTACACCTTCAGAAGAGATGATGTGACCAAGGTAGTTCACTTCCCGGCGGAACAAATTACATTTGGACGGGCTTAACTTCAGATTGGCTTCCTTAAGCTTTTGCAGCACCTTCCTAAGATTTGCCAGATGTTCTTCGAAACTGCGTCCCACGATGATGATATCGTCTAAGTAGACCAGACAGGATTCGCAGGAAAGTCCTCTTAACACTGTCTCCATAAGACGCTCGAACGTAGCTGGAGCATTGCAGAGGCCGAAGGGCATCACTTTAAACTGCCATAAGCCTTGTCCAGTTGTAAACGCTGTCTTCTCTCGGTCATCAGGGTGTATCTCAACCTGCCAGTAGCCGCTCTTCAAATCCAGGGTCGAAAACCACTTGTGTCCGGAAAGAGTGTCCAAGGTGTCGTCTATCCGTGGAAGAGGGTAACTGTCTTTCTTGGTGATTTCATTCAGCCGTCGGTAATCGACACAAAATCTGGTGGAGCCATCTTTCTTTCGGACCAAGACGATGGGAGAGGCCCAAGGACTGGATGAAGGTTCGATTACATCATTCTCCTTCATCTCTTTCAGAAGGGTTTCAACCTCTTCCTTCTTAGCGAACGGTAGTCGTCTTGGATGCTGTTTAATAGGGGGGTGTTCTCCAGTGTAAATCCTATGCTGCGTTAAATTCGTACGGCCAACATCCTCCGATGTAGATGAAAACAGATGCTTGAAGTCGTCCACCAATTGTTCCGCAGCAGTTCTTTGATCCTTCGATAAGGGTGCACTCCCAATTAACTTCGATGTCAAGGACTCAGAAGACACATTCTCGGGGGAATTGATTCTTCTAATGATGCAGTTTACTGGAGTACAAGTTGCTAACACTTCACCTTTCCGGATATTCCTTGGCCTTTCACTCACGTTGGCGACTCTCACAGGAATTACATCCTTAGAAAGGTCCACAAGCGTAGATGCTACCAGCACTCCTTTTAAGTAATTGCTTAGGTTAGGGTATTCAATGATTCCAAATCGAAAGCTATTGCTTTCTGCAAGGGAGCCAGGTATTAATGATTCTGACCTTGAGGGAATCGATATATCTGTTTGGGCTATTATTTGATGAGCGGATTTTATATCACTTTCTGCAGGGAAAACGGCTATGTCTTCTCTCATCGAGTGCAGCTCATTAGTCTTGAAGTCGAGAGTGAAGTCATATTTCTTCAAAAAGTCCAATCCGAGAATGAAGGGGTCCGTGATGTTAGCGACGAATGCCGTATGATGGTAGGTGGCATTCCCAAACACTATTTCCAAGTCCACTTTACCGTCAATCTCGATCTTGTCACCTGTCACAGTCTGGAGACTTACGCGTGGCGATGTCCACAGCAGTTTCAATCCAAATTCACGAGCCACATCTGTCCTAATGATTGTCACATTGGCTCCAGTGTCAACAATCAGTCTGCAGGGGTTCCCATTTACATGTGCGTAAATGAAAAGTCCATCACTGCCACTACTAGAAGAGGAAATCTGCAGAGCTTTAGTGGTGGTGATTTCCTTCCCTCGCGTAGCTTGGCGAGTAGGACAACTCCTTCGCAGGTGTCCTTCACTACCGCATTTCCAGCACTTCTGCTCTTGTTTCTTTTGGGCTGTTATGTTGCTCAGATGTCTTGTCAAGTCACCGAGTTGTCTCTCAAGTTCAGCGAGGTGGGACGACCTGGAATCAGACTCATCAGCTTCCTGAGTCCGGATTAGATGGCGATCCACACGGGTTGCTTCTTGGGCGGCCTCGTATCTCATCGCATACACAACAGCAGAATTCAGGTCTTTGACATCCGCCATCCGTAGAGCTTTCTGGATTTCCGGATCTCGAACCCCGTCGATGTAGTAGTTGAGTGCCAGGTTGTCTCGAACATCCGCAGGGCAGTCGTAAAAAGCAAGATGAGACAGTCTCTCGATGTCCGCCGCAAGCTCTTGCAGGGTTTCCCCAGTTTTCTGGAAACGGGACTTCAACTGGAGTCGGCTGAAATCTTTCTGGCACTTCTCACCGAAGCGAAGCTCCAACGCAGCTGTGAGGGCGGCGAAATCCAGGCGCTGGCTGTCCGGAAGGGTCTGGAGAATGTCCGCTGCGTCACCTCTCAGGGATGCTGCAAGATGACAGGCCTTGGTAGCAGAGTCCCATCCGTTCGCTTCCGCCACTATCATGAATTGAGTTTTGTAAACTTGCCACGAAGTTTTCCCATCAAATGTGGCAAGTTTAATGGACGGTCGAGCAACCGATGTGGGAGCGCCAAACTGTACAGAGCTGCTTTCCGCGGTCGCCAATCTCCTTTCCACGTCCTTAAAGATCTCTTCTTTAAATAGATGAAATCTTCTATCTTCATCTTCAAATTTATTTTCTACAGCATTGAATCGGCTTTCAACGGTATTAAATTTTTCTTCAATAGCATCAACTCGATGCTCTATGTCATTAAATTTATTTTCCATCACAGTCTTTACCGAAATAAGGTCGTTTTTAATTTCTTCTTGGTTAGACGTTAAGTCCTTTTTCAGCACCGTTAAATCGCTTTTTAACTGGTCCCTATTTGCCAACATACTTGCAGTCAGATCACTTTTTAATTGTTCTTGATTAGCCGCCATATCATTTTTTAATTGTTCTTGATTAGCCGCCATATCATTTTTTTAATTGTTCTTGATTAGCCGCCATATCATTTTTTAATTGTTCTTGATTAGCCGCCAATTCATTTTTAACAGAGTTGATTGCATCAAGCAGTTGTTTTAATTGTTCATCCATTGCGCGAGTAATCACCATAAAATTAAAGTCCAAATTCAAAAAGTTTTTATGAAGAAATGTCCAAAGTCACACTTACTGCAAGAAAGTCCTGAAGTAGCCCCACGTTGGGCGCCAAATTGTAACGGATTCGGTGCGACTTCCACTTTCTTGAAATGAAGACACAGTTCTTGATAAAAACACAGGAAATTTATTTACACTATGTACAGGAAAGATCTTCAACCACTGCTAAATTATTCATCAGCAATTAAGCAATTATCACACAACACCGTAAACTCGACGTTTACACACGTATTTACTTCCAAATACGAAAACAACACAGCGAAATGCCTCGCTATAAACAGAGCAAATACACACGCTCAGTTCGAAATCCTCAATCGAAACTAACTGTTTATCCATCGCTAACGGCTTAAATACACCGAAAAGAATTTTCTCAAATATTCCACACGCTTCTCGAAATGCGTTGACCGTTATCAAATTTTATCAATGAACAAAAGGGAATAGGGGTCGTATATTTTAGCCGAATTAAAAAGGGGTTGTATATTCATTACGGGAAACTATTTACAGGTTACGTTCCTACAATAATTACTATTTACAGAATTTGTAACACTATATTAGTTTATGCACAGATTTTCACGACGTTATGTTCTAAATTTATGGCAGTACAGTTACAGTACTAGAGGAACAGTTTTAAGACACCATATCGCTATAAACTTTTTGCAGATAGCTAGCAGCAAAAAGAGAAATTTTTTCTGCACACAGATTTTTTTTTTTTTTTGGACCGCACACGAAAAGGTTAGTTATTGCGCTTCCAGGACTTACAGCACAGGTGAATTACAACGAATTAGTAGTCCTGGAGAGCAGTCGGCTTCTGTTTGATACTGGGTAGCTGATAATGGTCGTAGTCGATTGGAAGAATCGAGTATCAAGTATTTTCATGGTTTCAAGTCTATCCTATATAGTCTATCTGGGATAGAATACTTAAACAAACGTCAAATGACACCCTGGATTTAAGACCACAAATGGAAGTAAGCACTGGCATTGTAAAAGACTAACTAATTACTAAACAAACCATCAAAGAAACTTTGACTCTCAACAGCAAAGCAAAGGAGCCACTTAGGGATATCTGAAATAAGGCCACACTATTAAAGATGTCAACTCATCGGAGATCCTCGTGGATTCACTAGTTTGTACTTCAGAATAGCGTAGGATAGAACTTAATGTATGCTGCAGAACTATATTGCTTCTGGTTGTACAGCGATCAACTATAACATCAAGTTTAGAAATAATTTAACAGGACTGGATCCAAAGTTTTCTTAGAACTAAAACAAAAATGTCGGATAGGTCGGCCCGTCTCAGTGGCGCCGGAACCGTCTTAACAACTACCATACCAAGTTAAAGAATATCTTTAGTGTCAATGGCTTTCACCACTATGCCATAAATATTATATTGTCATATCGTCGAAGAGAGTTCCGGTGGTTTTAGTTCATCCTCTCACAGAAGTTCTCGCCTGGAGAGTTCTCTATTCGGTCTTCACACAAATAATCAAAGGATGTGAAAAAAAAAATTAATGAAACGAAAGGCCATCTTTATAAAGGAAGGAATGTGACTGGTGTCGTAATCGAATATGTTTTCCATTGAAACGCATCTCAACGGATTTTCCAACTACGGCCGTAAAAATTTTAACAGTCCATTCCGTACGAAATGGAATTAAAATGTTTTGAAGAGGACATTTCAATTACGATAAAGAGTAGCCCATGGGATTTAGATGTCGCCCCGCTGTCAAAATGAAGTCTGAAGCTGCGTGGACAGTCCAGCAGTCTTCGACCTTACAAAGTTTCTACAAACAATTGGATGGGTAAAATCTATTCAGGCGAATTCCAAATGCAGCATTTTATATAATTGGAGCATCTGCAAACGTTTCACAATAAACACAGAGAGGACATTTTAATACAGGGCTTATCATCTGGTTTTTTTGGTGAATCATTTTTATCTTATGGGAAAAATGAGTGTAACTGAAATACTACTATTCTAGTTTTTAACACTTTTACGAAAAGGTAAAATAATTATGTGAAAGAAACGCAGTATGAAGCTATAAGATAACAGATGATTGCTCATCCTTTTGTGATGATTCTCTTTTTACGATAGCAAATTTTGTGACAGGTTCTTCGTGATCGATTTTTTCTGTGTTAGTAATTACAAATGAGGAGCAAACATTCAAACCATGTTTTCTCCTTCGGATACAGTTTTTCAGGAAACACAAAAAACTAATATATTTTTAAAAATCTTGTATTAGACCCCAATTATCATTTTTTTAGTTGTATTACTGATTACTAGTAAGACTTGTAGGCGTACTTTACCTAATAAACTTAAAATGAATTAGAAAAATGCATTTGAAATTTGGAGAAATCATGTTTTGACCGAACTCAAAGGAGGAAACGTGTTTTGAATGTTTTCAACGTGGATAAAACACTTTTTGAATGAAAAAGATAGTAACTTAAATTGCTACGATTACATTTTTTAATGGAATAAAACTAATTAATGACATAATAAAACTGACTGTTATAAAATAAAGCTAGAAATTTATATGTGAAAAAAAATTGTCCTGCATAATCCTCATCCAAGCAATCGCACACTACTTCCTCCGTTTCATCATTGCGTGCAGGTAAATTATAAATAATGTCTTTGTACCAATTAAAATGAGGTTGATTTTGTCACTTTTCGCCATACATTAAGTTTAAAAGTTTGTCTACGTCTCTTTTCTTTTCAACTGATATTCCATGGCTAAGAGGAAGAGATTGTAAGACAACACTTTTCACAATGTGCATCTATTATTTCTTCCATCCCTAAATTAATAATAAAAATTTAGGTAAAAGCACACCGCTCTAAAATAAACAAACAAACCCCCCCCCCCCCAACATAGTACCAAGCAAACAATAACATAACCTCTGAAACACTAGACCAGCGGTTCCCAACCTTTTTAGTTGTGCGGCCCACCTGTTTTGTAGAAAACACCATTGAGGCCCACTAACTACTATCTATTACTTGCACAGCCAAAATTTACTTTCAGGGGAGTGGAGACATCTACTCATTACTGTCCTTAAGTGTGTTAAAAGAAAACAACTTTATTGCATTCACTTAGCTGGCATAGCTATAAAACTCAAAAACAAGTCAATAAAATTAAAGCTCCATGGTTTTTTTGTTTTTCTGCTACAATGGAGTTGATATCTGGATTGAAACTAGATCGTTTTATTCTCAAATAACTCGCAACATTCAATGCATATCTATATCGTTATTATTTTTTTTATTAAATTGCAATGAAAAGTCTCATTCAAATAGATAAATTGTCGAAAAGTCCCTCAAGTGTCTCAATTCGCTGGTTAGTCATGCCAGTTTAAACTTGCCAGATTTCTGAAATTTTTCAACCGGGCCATCGGAATGTCCCCCCCCCCCCCCCCCCCCCCAGCGTATTCAAAAGGGTACACACAACCCTTGTCGGTTTTTCAGTGTTTTAAAGAGGGTTCATTCTCAATGCTTTATTCTCATAAATGGTTACTAATTGTGAACCCTAAACCAGGAGTAACAATAAATGACACAAGCGGATAAATTTAGACATTTTATTTCCTTCATGTTAATATTTATAAGTTACTATACACTTTGATTGAGAAATTAAAATGCTTGCTGTAAAAATCCCTGCTAATTTACCTAAATATTAATAATCCTTCACAGTTAATTATTTTTAGACCTTTTTGGTCATCTGTAATCAAATTTATCTTCTACCGGGGCGTGAAGTATGCCGGCCGGGCCTCGCCGAGATTTTGACCGAAAACTGGGAATAACGGTCAAACCGTGGCAAGCATATGCCAGTTCAACAAAGGAGGAGCATTTTTAACTTGAAGCTTGAAGCTAATACTAGTAGTTTCTTTGGTAATTTTCCTTTTTGGTGTTTCGATTCATTAGATTTCATCTTCAATTTTAGGGAAAAGTTCCTAAGAAATATGAAAAATTTTATATGAGCCAGAGAGAGCTTTTGAGTGATGATACATCTAATAAGTGCATTTTTGCAAAAAACGGAATTTAAGACTCCAAGAGTTATTTTGGTTCAAATCCTCAATCAGTGCCCACGGCCCAGTAAGACGTTGTTCGCGGCCCACTAGTGGGCCGCGGCCCATGAGTTGGGAACCGCTGCACTAGACACATTGGGAAATAGCTGGGTCACGTGATCAGTAAGAACAGCTCTGATTGGTTGACTGGAGGAATCACTGTTTGACTGGAAACTGGCTCTGGAGGAAACACTTTTTGAATGAAACCTGAATTTTATAAATAGGTTTATAATGGGAAAAAATATGTTTTGGTTGAAGACAATAGCATATTTTTGTACCATTTAATGTTGAGTTCAAAGAAAAATCACTAACTCATTTTTTTTCATTTTTGGAGAAAACACTGTTTGAATGTTTGCTCTTCAAATGTTGTGAAGGTCAACCCCCCCCCCCCCCCCCCCGTTTTCAACAAGAGTTTGCTTAGGGACACAACAGGCGACTGTTTTCCCGCCCTAACGAACACAACCAGACTGCTGAAGTAAGGCTTAGGGACTAACTACCAAGCAGCCGACTACGCTGTTCAATCATTGGTTGTCGTCACTGTCGAATCGGTGGCGCATCTATCCAGGTCGATGAAACGAGTTCCAAAAGCCTTTTTTCGTTGTTTCCTCAATCCCAATCTTTATTTTCAATCGTAAATGTTTAAATTTCTTTTGAATAACAAATAAAAACGAAAAGTCGTTGAAGTTAGGTAGTGAGAAATTATTAGAAAATAAAAACTTTCGCTACCTATTTTGATTATTTTTTTTACTTTTAATAGTTAAATTTTAATCGCTGATTAATTTCATATGTCGCAAAATTAATGTACCGCATACTATTTAATTTTATACTGCAATGAACAAGGAATATATATATATATATATATATATATATATATATATATATATTGCGGCTGCAATGTTTTATTGACGAACATACGAGGCCTTTTTTACTGTGAAATCTTATCAACTAAGCAAGTTGAATAGCTGAAAATTTGAATTAGAGCAAAAAACTAATGCTTCAAAGTTCATTGGTCAGTTTTTAAATTGGTCAAAACGCCAGTTTTTCTTATTTATTGAGAAAAGCGTTTAAGGAAGGTAGAGAAAGTAAATGTTTTGGTTATGTTATCATTATTTTGGCGAAAACCTTAAACAGCATTCAAATGATATGCCATTAGGGTATACTAAAAGAGTATGGTTATTCATCCTGCAGCTTATTATTCCACCGAAGCCATTCCTCGGTCATTTCCTAAAACGAAATACAAACAATGAACAATTCGACTTTAACGAACAACAAACCGAGAGAACTCGTTTCGACTCTCTCGAATTTTGAAAAGGAATTTCACTTTCCAGATGAAGCAAAACAGCTCCACTCACATCACGAACAAAAACTAGCGTCTCGAAGATGAAGTAGAAGAAAAAAATGACTTTGAATCTTGTGCAATGTCGCGGGAACTATTAAAGGGGTTCAGGAATAGCCAACAGGTTTCCGTCCCTCTCCTCTCCCTCCCCTTCTGTTCGAAGCGTAAAATGGAAGGCAGGGGGTTTACAGAAATTCTCAATTATGCCAAGGGTAAAAGTCCAAAGACCCGGTTTTGCCAAACACGCTCAGCCAATCGGAACGCGCTGCGCCTGCAGGCTCCGCCTCTCTTTCCTTCGCAGAAAACGAGTTCTTAGGTTTTCTTTTTCGATCCTTACCATTTATTTTTTATTTCTACAGGTACAACCCTTCTTCACGGCATTTTCTCTCTCGCTCTCTCTCTCTCTCTTTCTTTTCTTCGCGATTTCTCGTTCCTATCTCCCTTTGAAAGCCGGTTCCTCACCTTTGCGATGAACTTTCCGGCGTTTGTTCATTGCGACGAATCATTTCACTTTGTTTACCCTCGCTCGCCATCAATTGCGAGTGGTTTGGAAAAATTGGACGACACGCTCGATCATTTATGATATTATCGTCGCTTTTTAATGAAGTCATCTTCACATAAGCCACATTAAACATGGAACATATGCACTTAACAAATAAAAAAAAAAATAATTGGTGTAACCAAATCAAAGTTTGATGATATTGATTATTATCCAACTAGGACATTCTTTAACTTTCTTTGGTTCACGGACCGATAAAATTTGAAAAAACCTTTCGCGAACCACCTGTTTAATAATATTATTATAATTACTATTATTAATCCAAAAAACTATGTTTAAGAATTGCTATGAAAATTGATTGTGACATTTTAAAAACCACTGACTCCTTTTTTTTTTTTAAGATTCTTATTAAATGATTCTAGATAAAGGGACCTGCACTCTCACGGCCTACCACAATATCCGATATATTACCATTTACTTGTATACTATTTTGATGTTGAGTAAAATAGAGTCAAACTTTTGAAAAGTATTTATAAAATCCAGCCCTATATATATATATATATATATATATATATATATATATATATATATATATATATATATATATATATATATATATATATATATATATATATATATATATATATATATATATAAGCCGCAACAAGTGTCAAATGAGAGCTCACTCCATGTCCAATGTGTGAGCTACCATTTAACGACAAAATTACAGGGTTAAGATTTCCAAACTATAGCACCAATGTAAAAAATATCTCACAATCTTTTATTACTACAGACCAGCGGTTTAGAGTCCCGGAATTTAACACACGAAATGTTAAGAAATGTGTGTTTTAAGTCTTGTACCTAGCATAGAAAAAGGTTTCGAAAACTGTTTCTCAGGTTTTGTGACTGTCATTACTGGATTATGATTGGGCTAGCAGAAAATCACGGCAGATCACAGGTCGAATATTTTCCAGCTTTTACGGCAAAATTCTGATGCAAGTTATAAAAACTTGCGATTGCAGAAAGATAAAACAGACTGTTTTTGCTTCATCGCAATCTTGAATACACAATAAAGTTTTAGTGGTTCGAAAAAATATATATATATCGTGAGGTGAAGAAACGAACCAAAAGCAAATGTCAAAGAGCACACAGCATACTCAGATAGGAAAGTTCTTGTCGTTTTGTACTAAATTCAGAAACATTTGAATTTGGAAACATTCCTAGAAAAACAGCTTACCGACCGCCGTAAGTGTTCCGTTACCTTCCGCTTGCCTATTGAAACTTCCGCTCTCGCGATTCAGGATGGAGCACGTATTTTTATCAGTTTTCCATCAACCTATTCCTTTTTGTATAAGCAAATATCATTTTCTAGAAAGTTATACTACCCGCCAGTGTGTCACTGTATTTCGCATTCGTTAACCATTTTCTGCAGTCCAATTCTTCATTCGAGTGGTGCCATCGAGTTGCAAGATTATTTCACTTCATGCGCTAATCAATGTCGCATCTCCGATTTTTCCTAGCCAAAACTTAAAACTGCCACCTCAAATCCCATCTTCCATCAAGTTTTATATCGAATTTCAACTAAGAACCCCCCCCCCCCCACACAGAAATAAGGTCAATTTAATATCAACCCGAAATTGACAATCGGGGCGAGGGCCTCAGCTTGCTCCCCCCCCTCTACCCTAGACATTTTATCGGCACTGGCTGTAGTTATGCAAACCTTGTTTGTGCTATTGGCCACACCTCGTAATTCAGTCCCAAAACTAGGGAGTAATGCTATGCAGAAGGACAGTTTCTCAATGTCATAGCAAATTACTTTAAAGAGCACGTAACATCAATGAATATAAATGAATATATGTAACAATTACACATACTTACAATAAGATCTATAAGGGCACTTTAGGACTTTAAAATTATCTTCTTCACGATTTAAAATTATCTTCTTCCACGACAGGTTTTTTAAATCTTTTTGAAACTTATTATTCTTATTGTTTAAATTTTCAGAATTTATGACTTATCATTTGAATTTCGGCGGAGGCTTTTTGGAAAATTTGGAAGGCTCCCCAAAATCAAATATTATTTCGTATATTTTAAAAGGTTAAAATTCAAATATTTTTTTCATTTGTACCGAAACTACCAGTTGCTCTGCATATAATGCTGATGGACAATAGCTTACCTTTTTTTAATGAGCTATACGATAAAAAAAATAATAATAAAAAAAAAAGTATCTAAATGAGGTTCTGCTACAACAGTTTCTAAAGGGAGGTCTTGTAATAAAGAGCACTTGTAAACTTTTTTGACGCGGACAGCCCCTGTTTATGAAGTAAACCCGAGGTCAATCGCACCCGTAATCATTTTTGTAACAAGTGGTCATTTTACATTTCTCTCATCTCTAGCATGTCAAGGACATCAAGATTACTTATCGTTCCCGCCAATGAGAGAAGAATTCTCCTAAAAGGGTTGAGGAGGCCTTGGAGGTAGCAGAGGCAGAGCGATGTCCGATCCAAGGACAAGCTTCCATTATCAGGTTAACGGGTAAACAGGATCTCGTCATCCTTCGCAGAAGAATCGAACAACCCCCTACCCCTTCCTCTGAAGAGAAAAAGATACCCACGGGAAAAGTCAAGCGAATCAATCAGGAGGAAGGAGTTAAGTTTTCGAGATACGACTGGTGAATTCGGGAGAGGTAGTTACATCCTAATGACGTTTACTTTCAAACATAAGGCGCAGCTTTTTTCGTGGAGGCGTTGCACTCCACCATACAGCACAAACATTCAAAATCATAGCGGTTACCTGTTATGGCATTCAAAAAGGTTCTTTCTCACACGTATTTACTTGTAAGGCCAGTCAAGTGAATATGTAAATCGCTAACAGCAGAAAACCAATGGGTTAACATTTTTCGAAAGTGAATTTCATGCATGCATTGGTCTCATTATTATCGGTTACACCAGTGCTATATAGTAAAGGGAAGGAGAAGGACGCTGTTCCCCTGAAATGTCTGGTTTTTTATTGTTAAAATAATAAAATGCAATGTTAATTGGTTTCGAACCTCCTTTTCTTTTGGTGAGACTTTCCAAATATTTAACCCATAACTACAGCTGCTGATGTAGTTAGGGTCAACCAAAGAAACTAGTACCATTAATTTCAAGGTTATGGCTCGTGTTTTAAAGGGTTAAGCATTTTATGGAGCCTACAGAAAGTCTTTTACAGGGTCTGAGAAATCACAGGTCCCAGTCCTCATTAACTCTCAGCAATAATTTATCTGGCGCATAAAACGTCATCCTAGCTCCTAAGATTTTAGTTTTTGTCGGTCGTTGGTCTTGCATCATTCTTATTCGAAGATTCGAGAGGGAAAACTTACAAAAATATACATAAATAAATAATAAAAATCCAAGTTACTAAATGTAAATTTAATGTCCTTATCTTTGCTGTTTATTCAATCGGTAAGTGGTAACTTCCGAACACACGTCATAGTCACGTTAACCGTTCGACGCAATAAACGTTTTGTGGAAGGAAATTAATTTAACTTTTGCAGCAGTTATTCAGTTATTGGATCTGAAGAATAGACTGACCGTCTGTCAATGAGAAACTTTTTTGTGGAACGTTCTGTAAACGAACGCGTTCGTTCCGTGAGCCAAAATGGGTATCTGGGAAAGTCGGCCAGAAACACGAATGACACCGTTGCCAACCAGAGCGTCAGTCACTTCAAAGGCGCTGACGGTAACTTGACTGTGCCGCCAGAAAATAGAAGAAGCCTCTCCGGTAAAACTACATCTTGAGGGTACAAAGTACTTTTGCATGAGAACTCATAATTATTAGGAGGGTCCCCTTGACAGGTCGTGCTAGGGGCCCCTCCATTTCTGCCAATAGGTATGTAAAAAGATAAGTTTTAATCACATTTTTTTCCGTTTCTCAGTCCGGGTCCTGACAGACGGAATGCCAAAATCTAAATTTAAAAAAAAAAGATAGTTTAACACTGGGTTTTAAGAGATGGGAAAAAAATAATGCCTTATTAAACATATTTGTCACATATTAAAAATTCGAAAACGTTTTCATGTTTTCAAAAAAAAAAAGAATGTAAGACTTTAGGAACCATCGCAGAGTGTGTGTGCAGGAGTGAAGAGCGGTGCTCACTAAAGAAAATTTAGAACGAGGTTCGAAGTTTCGTTTTCGCTTCGCGCATCCGTTTCTGCGGACGACGCCTCGCAGGTCCTTGCAACACGTTCTATCGCCAAACACTATTTCGAGCCACCCCTTTCGAACTTGCGTTAACGATCTGCAGAAGGAATAGGAGAATACGTTCGTTTAGTCAAGGAGAGGGCCTCCTGACAAGAGAAAATTCACTGTTGGGTCAACTTTTGCTCAACTAGTTGTTGCCCTTACTTCGTTACTTAAATATTTGGCCAAATTTTTCGGCAAAATTAAAACTTCTTCTCTAAAACATAACAAGAACAAAGGGGCATTTTGTCTTTCAGTCAATAAATAAGAATAAGCATGGTAATGTGATTACAAATCATACATTAAAATGATCACGAAAATCGGGGCCTCGAAACCTGATACAAGTTCTAGCAGCCATCTTCTAAGTCCACGCGTCAAACCTGAGAATTGAGAAGGTGGAGTGGAGTCATGAAAGTTATCTGAGTCAAAAGATGGCTAACAATTTCATGTATACAAAAAGTTTTCTTCAGACGAAGTAGGGAAGTTTACCATTCTTTTCGATCGTGTAAGAAGAAAAAAAGTTCTTGAGTTTCCAAATGTCAAGTTCATAAAGTACAAATCGATTTTTGATACACGTCATATAACTAAAGAGCATTTTAAATTGCATACATTGTAGAGCCCCACTGCTCTCCCCAATCGATCGCGGATCGTCCCGTCGTCGAACGACACGAGAGCATCTTGTTCGTGTTTCCAATCTGCGGCGTTTATTCTGGGCCCCGGTTCTTGGAAGTACGGCCGAGTGTTCCGACTACTACCACAATCGATATAGGCAACGTTGTTCTCTTTTTATAATAACCCTCATTAAGTTGTGTTGGGATCCGGCTGCTAAGAGACGCGGTCTGTCGGTCAGTCAGGGGCTCTTCCTTCACCCTGACTATGGCGGACAATGGCCGGACCCCTGACCCCCATCCAATGTTTGCGCGAGGGTTGCCCGGGCAACTGCCCTTGGGCGTGGCCCCTTCTACCACATTCCTTCACTGTCAGGCTCCTGTTTCTCCACAGAGGCAATGACACATCAAGCGAGTCGTCATGATAAGACAAAAAAAAAAAAAAAAAAAAAAATCCCACTTGAAATCAAGCCCCCCTCCCCCTTTCAATTCCACCATAGACTATTTATATAACAAAGTGCAATTTGAGAAAATCTCGCAAGCGTGTTTTGAGATTACAGCAGAGCTTAAGTTATAACAGAACAAAAAGTGCATGGGGCCCTATATTCGTCGGAATTGATATTCATACTACGCAGTCTGAATTCCACATTAATAAAATAATTCATTGAAAGAAGAACGTACAGGAACTGAATTCTCATGCATTTATCCTGGGAAACTATCCATTTATCAATGCATTAAGTTGTGTGCTTCAGAATGCGAGAAATGGCTTCTCTAATGTAACTTCAAAACACGTCTCTGCACTGATTTTGCTATTTGTGCTTTAATTGATTTTTTTAAATTGGTTTTTGCACGACGACAAACTTTTTATTTCTTGTATCAGAGGTTGTCGCTAAAGAGGACGGGAGACAGGGAACAGTTATCGAGGATTTTTTCTAAATCAGATTCAGAACCTGAACCAACCAAAAGCTCATGCTCTAGGGAGTGAGGAAAAAAAGTGTCTTCCGTCGTTTCACAGGGAGGTAGGTGTCCTCTCAGTTCGGTGTCGCCCACTTTCAAGCAAAAGTGAGATTGCGACAGACAAGTGTGGAGGCGGATCAGTCACTTACTCGAAAAAAAAAAAAAATGTATGAGGTAGTGAGAAGCAAAGGGATGTAAGTGGACTTTTATTGAAGTTTGAAGTAAAACGCGTTTAAAGCTCAGATTCTAGGTACACTTTCATTGATTTATTTTTTTAAATCATGCTGTATAACAGCGTCTACCAGAGCTACTAGTGCTATTTCTTGCTTCAAAGCAGATGAGAGGTTCTCCTATCATTTGTACTGGTTATCTGCAAATTTTTAATTTAGTAACTTACATCCCTTCGCTACCTCATATAACATGAGCATTTTTTAAAAATGTTTCTTAATGCGTACTCGAAAATATTACTTACGGAGGAGGTCTACATCAACTAGTTATATTCTTATGAACAAAGACGTGAAAAAAAAAAAAAAAAAAAAATCAAGGACACTATTGCTTTGAAGAAAACTTTCGCCTAAAATGACAACTAAGATTCCAAGAAGAAGTTCGGGACTTCTTTTTAAGGACAGCATCAAAATCAGCCATTTTGGTTTTAAATTTCGTTTTTAAAGGAGAAAAATTAGTTACATTGCAGAAACCAGTTAACTAACAAGTTCTGTATTTTTTTTTAAATTCAGGTGTAATTATTAAATTTTTCATTAAGCAACATAGATTTCAATAGCATATTTACAACTGTAATAGTATTTATTTTTGTGAAGTCGCTCTTATTATTAAAGGTAAAAAAAATGTTGCTGCTCTTCCCTCTGACTTCACATACTGGGTTTCTGCAAAATAAATGATCCAAATCTGAAACAAACCCGCAACGATAAAATTAAATACACGAACAGCGGGCAAGGGCCCGCCAAAAGTCGAGTTGCGATTTGAGAAACGAGGGGTTAGGAAACGTTACCGAAAATGAAAAGTTAGCTTCCTAAAAACGATTTTGAAAATCTAATTAGGCAATCAGACGTTCATGGAGCAATAAGACAAATGAGTATAATCAGTCGGTGGGGGGGGGGGAGAGAAACGAGTATCGAACACTCACCATCGTCTGGAAAACGAAAAACCAGAATAACAAATAACAACAGACGATATCGAACGCTAAAAATATAACTCCGACAACAAGAAATAAGATTTCAGACGAAGAAGACTTGTATGGGAGATAAAAAGGAAGTGGACGTTACTTGCAGCAACTGATCGATCGATGCAAATTGTTTCTTAGAGAACATAAGTAAATGAGAAGACACTTACAAAATACGTAAAAGAGAGAAATCGAGACACTTATTTGTTTGCATAGCGACAAAGAATTACTGCTTATATTTTAGGGGACTTTATTACGAAATAAAAAGAAAGATGCGTTGAAAAAAAATAAAGGAATTCCCTAAAAGTAAGGGTTGACAAGAGGTCATGTCAGACTAGTCGGAAACTAGGGGTCCGAATCGGAATCAGAGTAGAATAAATTTGACAAATTTTAGAGGGGACATTCCTCACAAATATCACTTTCCCAAAAACCTACAAAATTTCCGCACAGCTGGGTGGAAGTCGACAGTGCGAGGAATGACGATTGAACGTAGTGTGGAAAAGCAAATTTTGAAACCAAATGCAGATAATTTGCATGTTTGAAATATAACTGAATACCAGTCGAAGCCGGATAGGTGCACATAGTCTGGCTAAACATTTGATTCTACTGCTCAGCAGTAGAATCAAAATACGCTCAATTGATCTATGCAAAATGGTTACGTTTAAGTGAATCTACAATGTTAACATCTGAGGTGACTGCAGTAGAAGCCTCCAAAATGAGTGTTCGTGGACGACAGCTCTCAGCAAGGCATAGAGTGAAATCAGTTCCAGCAGTCACGGGAAGAAGAACTCTGGTGTGTCGCAATGACATCACGCCATGAACCCACTCGTCCAGAGCGACCATACAACAGAAAAAAGAAATAACCGCCCTCGGACGAAGACCGAGTCAGGTTCTCATCTTTTTCGAAGCACTATACTGTTAAGTTTTCCCATAAACTGTTTCGTGATGACTTATTTTAAATTCATAAAAGAAGAAATTCTGATAAAGAAATGGGAAAAGAAGAGAACTACTGCAATTCCCAGGAAACTGTTACGAAAGCTGCAATGAATCCTTCGATAATGGTATACAACACAAATCCTTCGATTATAGTTATACAACGCTGCCACCTCAAAAATGGTGGTACATGTATAGTCAGGCTCCGGTACAAAGATCGCTGGCATTAGAAGAGCTCATTTTTGTCCGGGATAAAAACGGGGAACTTTTTAGATTAGCACAATACCAACAATCGTTATCGACAGCTCCTCTTACCTGTTTTACCAAACTAGCTGAGCCATGTGAAGCATTCCTGCTCAACAGAAGGAATTCAAAACTCCGTTTTTAAAATTTTCTGAATAACAGCAAAACTGTAACATGTTTGTTTATTTTTCCCTAACAGCGGTCCGGTGAATAAATCTTTAAAACGACGTTTCAGTTTTGGTTTGATGAATTATTAAAGAAGTTACGACGTACCCACAAATTTGACTACAAATTTCTTGGTGGATTTTTTTCTCTTTCTGATTTCAATGCAACAACAGAAGTGAGGTTTAGAATCCTGCCCCCAAGGATTGAAGATTTTCATTCATGGAAACTTTTATCAAAATTCTGCTAGAAAAGAAGTCATTAAAGCGATATTTTTCGACCCTCGGCGGTTTGAACTCCCAACCTTCGTATGATTAGCACAACGCACTAACCAAATAAGCCAATGAGTCTTCATTTCAAGATGCTATGCATTGAAGCAATGCGTAATAAAAACTGAAAACATCGGATTTTTGACCAAACAGTCCAAATGTGAACTGTATCTCTATTTTTCTTCGAAAATTTATTTTCAAACTGAGACCTTAATTGTGAAATTTGATGCTTTTTTGAAGAAGTTATGGCGTTCTCACAAACACACACACGCACACCTTTGAGAAATAATACATATGATGAAATCGCTTAAGTTTCAAACGACAGGGCATAAACAGTGGACATGAATTGAAATTGAAATATGTGGTAAGGTAGAACTAAAAATCACTGCGTGAGTTATAAATGACGTAGGACCAGTTATGTATTCAGTAAGTTACCGCGCTATAGCCAGGGCTAAGGCAGAAATACATGAAAAACAACGCCAGCTCAGTCACTTCCAGACGAGGACTGCAGTTTCGTGCTTATTAGCACTCATCAGCTCGGCATAGGAGTGACTGAGTCGAAGGTGGAAAACCTCTTAAGGAAGCCAATTCAAAGGAAAATGATAAGTGGTGCATTAAGTGGCGACAAGCGTCTCTAAAAGTATCAGCAGTCACGATGGTCTATTGACCTATGTAAATGTGCTGGTATTGATTAGAAATCAAAAGCAACAGATCGCAGTATTATGAAAATATTACAGAAGACCTTCATCTCCTATCATACCAATAAAACAGCAGTTATGAAGCAAAAATGATGCGTTTTACATTGTTGAAAATAAAAAACAAAATACCTATGGGGCGAATTTTTTTATTGTCATGAATTACCTCCCGAAAAGAAAGAAGCGGTCTCCAAGAATCGTTCGCTCACCTACTGCAGCGCCCCCGCTGTCCTTGGGCCGGCAAGGGCAAAGGAATGTCGGGTCCACTCCATTGTCTTATTCTCCAACCGACGAGTTCTTTGTTCCCGAGACCCCATAAATTCGATTCTTTTCCTCTTCCAGCGTCATCCACTCGTCAATTAAGGACGCTGCCCCTCCCCCCTCCTGCTTATTCCAGGAATGAAGACAACATCGAATGACAAATAGAAAGCTTGTCTTCTCGATATTGGACGGATCAAGAAGAGGGATGGGAAATTCGAAGACGATAAAAGCCTCAGGATAGCATATGCACTCGGCGAAAAAAAAGAAAGATAGCTGAGTATTTTAGAATCAGAATTCGTCAAATGCAAAAATCCCTTCAGTTCCTTTCTCTAAATAAAAATAAGTCAATGATTGAACCGTGATATTAATTTGGTTTGAACTTCCCAAAAATTTTTCTTGTTTGGTAAATTGGTCTGACGGTTCAGAAAATTAGCAGACAGTATTGCAATATTGCACTCATTTTATTTTTATTATTTTTAAAATGGTGCTCAGTATTTCTTTTTCGTTTTAGGCACGTATTTCAATGCATGCTCGTATTTTATCATTCGGTAAAATTCGGAGTTTCATTCGACAAACAAACTTTTCTCTTTCCCAAAAACTTTCGTTCAAAGAGCTACCGGAAAGTAATCGGGTGAATTCAATTTAATCAATAAAATAATAGTTCAGAAAAGAACAATTGCAAACACACAAACACGAAATAAATTCTGCGAGACAAATTGTGTACCTGTCGCCTGCATTGAAATAAAGAAAAAGCAGCACCTTATTTTTTAATTTGCACAAAATGATTTTAATGGACGGGGTTTTTAAACCCATTAGCTTTCCCTTTCTAGGACTTAGCTACATTCCAAAAGACTGTAGTATGAACGAAATAAGAATAATCCACATTCATAAATATTTGAGTGTGGCGCTTTAAATAGAAAAATGTTTATCCATGAACAAACTAATACAGATAAGCATAGCGAAGCAACGAAGAGATCAAACAACAGAAGATTTAATCAAATGATTTGGCGACACCACCAAAGGGCTGTAAGGTAAAAAGTTTGAAATCTGGAAGTTTCGCCAATTCCGATAAGGGAAAGAGGACAAGCATTATGCATCGAGGGAAACAGATACTGACCTGTAATCGGAGCGCCATCTATTCTCTAGGGAGTCCAGAAACAGAGCGTCCACGGTCAATTTGGCGAAAAAGGGACAAGTTCAATGCCCCGATCGCCGCAAAAACAATGAGGGGAGCGGACAATCCAATCACTTTAAAAAGCTGGGCAGTCGCCATTAGCGGAACCACAATTAGCTGGCGGATGGAATCGTTTGTCAGGGAGGCTGTCGGGAGCGTTACCGGGGGGTGATCCTGGCCATTCTATCAACCCCGATCACACGGCCAATCGGACACAAGAACGACAAGACCCGTCGGGATGAAACAAAGATTCCTTAACAAGGTCTGTTCGGGTCCTTCTTCGGGGTCCCCAAAACAAACTCTTCAATGCCGAAACAATCACAAAAACGGACCCTTCTTAGTTTCGCCTTTATTAATTAACTCATTTCTGTTGATTTTTATAACAGTATTCAAATGTATCCCGTGCAGAATCATCAGACCCTCCAGATTCCCAAAGATAATGAGTTTCTTCCCTAGTTTTCTGTACTTGTTTGGTTTTAGAGTATTTTATTTCTTTTTAATTAGTTTTTTCATCTCTACCCCAATGTACTTTAATGTTTTAGCTTTTCCCCTCATAATTCATTTGTGGTGTTCCATATGAAAAATTTATACAGTTGATTTTCATTAAAGGTACGTTTGGTTCGACAAACGAACAGCTGTGGCATCCCATATGTGGGTAGAGACTAGAGATATAACTTTGAAAAGAAAAGAAGGAGGGTAGCAGACTTTTGAAAACAGATACCTCAAACCCACACATGAAGGTTGCTATTGCATTTTTCGAAAAAAAAAAAGTTATAAATGGGGGAACTGCGATCTCAGACGCACATATTGCATTTTTCAAAACTTTCGGAGACTTTTTTTTCCCAATTAAAATGACATTTCTAAGTTATTTTTAGCATATTTAAGGAGAATTTTTAAGACAGCTCTCAGCTTCTGAGGAATAATGCAAGGACAACTATTCTAACCATGAAGTCCTGATTTGCCCATATTTCCCGATGACTGTCTTGAAAAACTTTTTTTTAACATCATTAGGATGGTCAAAATCACACCTGTGCTGTTGGATGCTGGAAAGATCTATTGCGTCCGCTCGCAAAAGATGATTGCGAGCGATTTTTGTGATGAATGCGTTTCGTGGTTGGGAAATTGAGGCATCACTTCCACGGAAACTAAACTAAGTTACCGACTTCTGCAAATAAATAACAAAAAATGAAGTATCTTTTTTTTTGTCCTCCTCTCTTTCTCTTCTTCGCTTTCAATTCATTTGGCGTTGGTCCAGCGCACTCAGACGTTAAATGGTGATTGGCAAGACTCCCGAATTCAAATAAACCGACGTTCTTCAGAGAAATGGAGGGGAGGGAGAGAGTAAAAAATAAACAACTCCACCGTTTATTTAAGGCACTTAGATTCGTCGCTACCACTCCTCTCTTCCATATGATGTTCATGGAATAGAATCCCGGGAATCAGAATAGATCTCATAACTTTTTCAGAAAGATTCTTATAATTTGTTAGGAAAAGAATTATCAAGCGTTTGAGATGCATTAGAATTATTTGAACACTTAAGATTCGAACGTTTAAAATTGAACTGAGATCCATTTGAGCAAACTGCAAATCTATCAATTTATAATTGGGATTGCCAACTTTTGTATCGGGGATTGATTTCTAATTGATCTGTTTATGAACAGATATCTTATTGCACTGTGTTCCTTATAATTTTCTTGTCCATATATTACAGAGAATAAATACCGCCCGCCTTGTCAAGTGGCCAGAGAAGTCTGACTGCGGATGGGAGGTTTTGGGTTCGAATCCTGGCTTGGGCATGGATGCACTTTCTCTCTCTCCTGTGCTTTCTTTGTGTGAATGTGTTGTTATGCTGTAAATGGTTGCTTATCCTCTGGTAATTATGTGAAAGTCGGGCCTCACAGCGAATTACGGTACAGTTAGGAAAGTGAAGCTACGCACCCCGAATTGCCAGCCTAGTGGCACAAGACAACAAAAACAGAAGACAATAAATATTTGTTGCTTAACAAATTTGAGCATGACAGTTTTTAAGATCGTCTCATGCAGCGATTTATCTCCCAAATCTAATTTGAAAATTTTCCGTAACTCGTTTTTCTTATGCATAAAATGCTTTTCGTTTCCTTTTCTCATTCTCGAGCATGCATACTGCTTATTATTATTTTTTTGAAAACTTCAACAATATGAGATGCAAACCTTGTTCTAGTATGCTATGAAAATGATCGGAAACATGAAGTAAGGCAGGCACCAGATGGAATTCTATGCGCTACTTTACGATTCGCACCAAACTAGAAAGAGTCGTACATCATAGAAATCGAGACAGGAGATTCTAAAAAAGAAATCGCGTTTGGACACGCGATCGAACTTTTTGTCCTACACGAAGAGAATCTCCGCAAAGGGTATGTTCGCGACTGAAGATCGCTACCGATTTCCGTTGTCATCGTTACCGTATCAACAAAGGGCAAATCCCTAAAAAAGTGCATTCTTTCAAAGCGATGACCACAAAGCGAAGCGATTTTCTTTCTTTCTTTTTCGCTTATGGTTCCGTATTAAGGCAAAGGCACAGATCATTTTCCGGAAATGGAAGAAAAAAAGGGGGGAAAAAAAACTTCTTACCTTTTGAGTGTGTCACGATCAATGAATTAAAATCTAAAATAATCTCATGTTTAAGTAAATATTGATATTTATTCAGTATTCCTGTACTTAATGACGGTTAAAATGTTTTAATAACATAGCAAAAAAAAAAACTTCCAAATGCTATTGACTACTCTCTTAAAAAATTCTAGCGATTTTAACTCAGACTGAGCAAATTTTCACTCCTTTGCAGTTTTGAAAACGCACTTTCCTTATAGGAGCGAATTTCATTCCTTTTGCGGAGAGGTTATTTTCACTCCTTTTGGATAAGCTTTCACTCCCTTTTGATAAGTTATATTCACTATTTTTTAAGACTGAATTAATATCCTAAATGAGTGGCTGCTTTCCGTTTTGGAAAACCGATATTTCACTCTTTTTTAGAATAAAATAGGTAAAATCATTTCACTATCATTTGGTTAAATTGTTTTTTAAACGTGTTTTCATGTGCTTATGCTGTGTATTTGAATTTAAAACTGTTTTTAAAACTGTTATTTCATTTGAAAAAAATTTAGTTTTTAAGTTAAAAAAAATGAAAAAAAAAAAAAAAAAACTGTTTTTAGTGTTTCCGAAGAGGATGCACAAAAACTGTATGGTAAGTACGAAGAATTTTCTTTTTTATTAAAACTTTAACTGGTAATATTTCTTGAACTACTCGTATATCGTTACAAATCACCTACGTGCAATATTACATACATTTCCGAATCTAAAGATTGAAAAAAAATTAAAAAACCCACACAGTTCCAAATAAATAGATTTAAAATTTTGAAACTCTATATTGATATTCTCGGTCTGCCTTTTAACAATAATAATGTTTTAAAAGTTACATCAGTCCAAATTAGTTTAAGAAGTCACTCATAAATTGTGACAAGATACGTTTGAATTCAATTTTGTTTCTTCGGGGCCATTCATTAATTACGTACGGACATTTTTAACAATTTTTGACCTTCCCTTCCCCTTGTGTAAGGGTATGTAAGATTCCCCCCACCCCACCCCAACTTACGTAAGATTCTTGATTTTATTCACAATAATAAAATAACATATATTACATCACTGGGATCGTTTTTAAATTAACTATCATTATTATTATTATTATTATTATTATTTTAACCTTTTTGAGTAAAGAAATGTTTACTGTAAGGAATCTAGACCGAATGTTTTTTCGACAAATAATTTTTGTATATGATGCGATAATAATTTAAAAAAAAGACATGCAAAACACAGTGCGATTCATTTATTATACTTTTACACGTTTCATTCTTTGAAACACAAGTAAAAAACAGCTCATCCTATAATACATACTTTTACCTTCTGAAGCAAATAAAATATAATATTTGCCAAACCACTTGAACGCGGATTTCTAATAAAAATATCGGCTTGGAAAATATTACGAAGAATGGATCTAACCCCCCCCCCCTCTCCAAGCAAGGGTATGTAGAGAAATTTCCACCCCCTCTCCCTCAGGACCCTTACATGGCCCGTTACACATATGAAAGAGTGTATTATACAAAGTTTATGATACTCTTTAAAGTTTATTGTACACAAAAACAATATTTGATTAATTTAAAATATACGCAGTGGTTGGAGCTCCGACCATCGGGAGCGGATTCGGTATCCGACCTATAGCGCATGATCTGGTTTGTAACACCTGCCATTAAATATATATACAGTACACGCACACACCAAAGATGGTAACGACTGTTTCAAATGTCATATTTTTGATTCGATGACCGAAACAAAATTGTTGATGAAAGTTTTATTAATTTCTAAGAAAAGTTACAAAAAGTTCGCCGTAACATTGCACGTGGGTGATTTGTAACGATATATGAGCAGTTCAAGAAATATTAACAGTTACAAGTTTTAATAAAAAAAGAAAATTCTTCGCACTTACCATGCAGTTTTTGTGCATTTCCTTCATAAACCTCATTCGGCAACAAATAGTGTTTTAATTCATTAAATGAAGACATTTAGATAGCGACATTCACTTGGTATTCGCGACCAACGTTAGTTAAGCCGAACGAAAGGTATAGAAGATTCTCCCTAAAGAAAATCACGTGACAGAATCGAACCAATGAAAATGTTTTTGAGTCCTTCTTTTAAAGAATGTTTTTATTTTTCGCTCATCAAAAGGAGTGTTTTCCGAATTTCACTCCAAAAGGAAAAGTTTTAGTTTGGTTTTTTCGTAAAGCGTCTTTTTTCGATAAAGCTAGCACTCAGAAAGAATGAATGCACCCGCAATAGATTTCACTCTTTTTAAGAGTTATTTTTTTCGTTCTTTTGAATTAAGAGTGTAGAGATGGGCAATGTCGTCCTTTTTATTTTTAAAACGTTCATCAGAGGATCTTTCATTCTTTTGATCCGTTCATTCAACTCGTTCATTTGAACGACTTCGTTCATTAAAAAAAGTTGCAGGTGATCTCTCTGCACGAAATACTCATGTACACTCGAAATGTTTCATTTAGATCAGTAATGTTACTGCTAGGAAAAATAACTGAAATTATCTAAACGTAAGAAAATATGCCTTGAAAAATTAATCAAAAAATATTTTATTTGGGGTCAGATGTAGAATATTCAGATAATCACAATTAAGTTACTTCTTCGTTGGGGGGGGGGGGGGGGTGAGCAGTACACCCTAAAAGGAGCCTCCCAGGTTTCAGAACGCGTCGCGAGTCAGCAAGTAAACCAGGCTAAAGCATTTCTTGATACTTCACGAAGCAAATGTTGAAATAAATGCAGAACTAATGTTCTTTAAAGCAATTCAGAATACAATTAAAAAAAAAGACAAGATGACATTAATGTTTAAAAATTAACAGTTACGGCCAATTTACTGTTTTCAAAAACCTTTTTTTTTTTAAATCAAATATCTGCTTTTTTAAATAAAAACTGGCGTAAATTGTCGAATATGACCTTTTTTGCCGCCAAAACAAATGTCTGTCAACCATGACATCTACTCAAAAGAAAGAGGTGCGTTCCTTGAAACATATTTTTTATATATCATTTACAATATTGAAATATGTGTCATATACACTATATGAACAAAAGTGTTAGGACACTTTCAAAAATTCACATTTTTAGGATTTCTCAAGAAATAGGAGACCAATTGTTTTTAAAAATTTTGTCACATAAAAGGTATACTTCAGCTGCTTAGCTGTCATTTTCCAATAAAAGTTATATCACCCTTGCGTTTCGGGGATCAGTAACAAATTGAGGAAAACAAAAAGGTTTTTCGACCATCATTTATCGTAATAGCCGAGAATTTTTATTTACTTATTTATTCATTTTTTAATTTAAAAGTTGAAAACTCCTCGTGTACCACAAAGTATGCCACGAGGCTTACAGAAGTATGTAGAAAAAACAAAAATGAGTTAACAAAAATGCTTAAAAAAACAAATTGTTAATGAAATCAACAGGGAAGACAAAAGTCTCGGATTTTTTAACAAGATTCGAGAGAACAAGAGGCCAACGAACGGAATGGCTATCCAAATTCTTAATGAAGGCTGACCTGGGGCCTGCATGCAAACTGCAGTGCAGAAGAACATGTTCTACGCTCTGCTCACCAGCACCACAGCTGCAACGCGCACTAGGTAAAATGCCAAACCTAAAGAGTCTCAGCCGAGAATAAGCGGTAAATTTCAGAAACTAGTTAACTTACCATGCAAAATTATTTTACATACTTTCGAGAAAGTATCACTGATATTCACGAAAATATATGCATTTCTTTCAAAATAACGAGTTTTCGCAAGTTAGCAATATTTGCTTTCTATTTTTCAGTGTAATTAATGATAAAAACAGATTATTTGCCAACGATCCCTCACGATGCGTTGCCTATCCAAGAATTATTGAAATTCGGCTCATTATAATCGCTGATAACTTTCTGAATTTTAAAAATATTGAACTGGAATTTTATCATGAGTTGAGGAATCTAGCTGGGATTTAGATTATGGGAGTTAAAAATTGCTCTCTTTCGCGCATGCGCAGTGAAAAATTAATTGCTTTAAATGCCCATGTTTTATCAAATATTCAATATTTTAATTTCAAATTTTATATATTATACTTCTCTTGCATGCTGTCAAGTTTTCTAAAACTTTGAGTGCTATGAGCCGAAAACCGTCAAATAAAACTCGTTGATTGAAAAAAAAAGCTTATATCTTTTTGAATAAAAGTGATAATTTGTCGAAAGTATGGAAAATATTTGTACATAGTAAGCTAACTAATTTCTGAAATTTACAGTTTATTCTGAGCTATTTATGATGAATGATGATCAAAAAACATTTTTGTTTTCCTCAATTTGTTACTGATCCCCAAAACACAAGGATGCTTTAACTTTTATTGGAAAATGGCAGCTGGAGCATACCTTTCTTGTGACAGAAGTTACAAAGGAATTTGACTCTTATTTCTTGAGAAATCGGTAAAAATGTGAATTTCTGAAAGTGACCCAATACTTTTAGTCATATAGTGTAGTATTATCAATAGACCGTGTATAGCGATAAAAGTAACAACAAATATATCGGTAGCTCAGCCGGAGTACCGGATAACTTTTATATATATATATATATATATATATATATATATATATATATATATATATATATATATATATATATATATATGTGTGTGTGTGTGTGTGTGTGTGTGTGTGTGTGTGTGTGTGTGTGTGTGCGCGTGTATATAAAAAATTAGGGAGCTCCAAAATTATTCCACAGTAATAATGAAAAAAAAAAAAAAAAACAAGAGTTTTTTAAATGGGAGAAAATAGACAGTAAAAATCCTTATTAAAAATCTCAGGGTATTGAATGTTAAAAAAGCGACTTGAAAGTCCCCAATTAAGTTAAAAATAAAGAAAAGACAGAGAAGCGTGAGAAGGATTTTAACGGGTGCGTGGGGCTGGAAGCGGAAAGTCCAAACATTTTGTTAGTAGCCCAAACAAGTTACACAAAACATTACTAATGGATACATTGAAAAATTGCAAAAGAACTGCAACGGTTTAAGAAAAATGATGAATAAACCAGAAAATAAAAAGGTTCGAAATGAATAATATATTATACTGCACCAAAAAAAAAGGAAATTTGAGATTGATTGATAGTTAAAAACTTACAGATGAATGTTTTTTTTAAAAAATGCGGTTTTATCACAAGTGCATCAGTACATTGTTCCAAACTGCTGACCGTTCAAAAAAACGGTCGTTCATTTTTTTACGTGAACGAACGGTTACGTTCATTTTAAAGATTCGTTCTTTTTGACTCGTTCGTTCATGAACGACACATCCCTACAACTGACGCAATTTTTGCAAATTCCAATGTAAAATGGCCTTTGAATCCAATGCTCAACGTTTCTCCCATCATGTTCCAGGTTTTGGAAATGGCCCTCTTTATTTTTTATTTCTTTTTTTCCCCAGTGTTCACCATTTCGCAACTATTGTATTTAATTCGGAGGCTAAGGAAGCATTATATTTACCGTTAACAATCTTTTAAGATGCTAGAAAAGTGAAAAATTCAAAAGAATAAGCATTTAGCAAGGACGGAGGCTCACGGCGCATTCCCTCCAAAAATATTTTTTTCTGCTGAGTCGTGGGGCTCATGACCCCCCCCCCTCCCCCCAACCTAAACCGTCGACAATATTATCCTTTCATATTGTGTTCAAATACTTTGTGAATAAAATTTCAACGTTTACAATAGGCTTCTCAATTCATTAATTATTTTTAGGAGCAAATTTTTGAAATAAGAATTCCTCTTATTTCTTATGAAATTAGTGAAGTTTAAGCCGTATTAGGTGCCTTATTTCTGTCCGATTTGATGCTCTTCATAGACACCCAAGCAGTTTCAGAAATATTTCGTACCCAAACCGCATGTTCTTCAGCATATCCCCCCACCCCTAAAATGGTACCTGTATCCTTCGACTCCGCGGGTACCGCTTTCAAAAGCGGACAACTTCACTGAAAGTTCCACAAAGCGTTCTGATCTTGCTCGTGTAATCTGGTAGGTGGTTTTAATTACACAACGCCCTGAAATGTGCACGATGATGAGCCATGCGTCAAATGACGCAAACGACGAGAGCGAAGAACACAAATTAAATGTTCGGGAAAGGAATGGAGCGGAACGGGTATTTAAAGGGAAAAATACCTCTCCAAGCTAACGACGCCATGGAAAGTTTGGGGCAGGTGTGAATGACGGAATGTATGCCAACAACGCCGCGCGTTTGACGTGAACGTTTACCGTTCTTATTGCGATCAGTGAAGGATGGCGAGGCGACAACCACGAGACGCATGCGGGCGTTATTTATTCACCGCATCCGAGAATCCTGCCGGGGGTCAACGTGCAAGCTCAAGGCCTTCCCGCGGTTTCTCTTTCGAACGCACGACCACCTGAAATACAAAAATTTGACACCGAAAGAACGTATGCATTTGAACTTTATTGCCCGGTATCTCTCTCACTCCATTGCTTATATTACTTTACTGTGAAACTAGGAAATATGGTAAACGTTGACATTAGACGGTGAATTACAGGAGAAAGTTGACATTCTCCAATGTCGGTCTTTACATATTTGATACACACGACACACATGTCAGAAAGATTAAAAGAAGAAAAAGAGATACTGGAGTAACTAGAAATATTTGGAAAATGAATGAGTATGACAACCAATTGAACTACAGCTCTTCATATGGTCATTAAAGGGAAATAAAGTTTGAAGTCTTATCAACAGATGACGCTGCAGTTGTTATGCTTTGGAAATTAAAAGACACGTCATGTCATTGGCCCAGCACATCGCGGCACTAGTCATTAAAATGAGGGGTGGGTGCAATTTCCTTTTTCTGCATCTAAAAAGCTCGTCAGCAAACGATTCGAAGTAAAAAAGCGCAAACCGGTTTGAAATCATACATAAAATCTTGCTTATGGAAATACAGGGATGTGCTGTATATATTCGCTTTCCAGGGAAACAATTTAAGCTGTGAAAATTTTCGTAAGGTAATGCAGTTGTCACACAGGTTGGCTATTTTCACAGCCTTTGACCTGAAAATCCGAGTGTTGACATGAGCTTTAAGCTTTCTAGCTTTACAAAAAAGAAAAGAAAACCACATATTTGGACTTATTTGAACAAATCTGGACATAAATCAAGTCGAGGAATCGAAACCTGGACGTCCGGAAGAAATCTGGACGTCAGGTAAGACTAGCTATGAATCACAACTAAAAAAATACTGAGCGGGGGAATATTTTTCCTCAGATGTTTGATCAGTTTTTAATGAGAAAGTTTTTTCTGTTTTTAATTCAGATCTCTGATTCTTATACAAGGCTTCACTTTCATTTCCTATGCTTTGCACTAGCAATGAAATCGGGCGACCGAGAGCCAAAGCGGGCCCCCTTGTCAGTTTGATCGCCGGGCTACCCTCTCCCTTTAAAACTTATAAAATTTATAATACTGCGTTTCAAAGACGGGCTCCCTCAAGGACCAAGCACCTAGTTTCCGACTAGGCCGACATCGCCTCTCGCCGACCCTGCTTAAAATTCCCAAGATTTTGAAAAACTTTCTTAACGTGGCTTCCTGAGTATGAGTGTCGACATAGATGGCTGAATTTTGAAATATATTACTTGCAATAGTATTTATCTATCAAACTGATCATTTCAAGTGACTAAATTTAATACAGATTAAAATCATTTTTCATCATTTAAAGGATTTCGGATTTAGTTTTAATGTCACTCTTTCTGGCCATGTTCTCATATCTGGGTATAATACCTAGAGTTGAAAGGCTGTTTAAACACCCGTATTTAAATCATGGGCTTTTCACAAAGTTGACAATCCTAGTTTGGCAATATACATTTATATACTACATACAGTTTAACCACGGATTGTATGGAATTGGCAAACGTCCAGGAAAGACGAGTCTATCTGAATGAGGGGGGGGGAAGAAAAAATTTGATGCGCGTGTTCCGCTCATTTGGATTAGACTGCTTAATTTAGAAGCTAACCAAGGTTTCACTCGATACGAAATCACGTACCAAGAGAAGCCTTGGGCTAACATACACCTGTAAAAGCTGACATCACTAAAAACTAATAGATGCGTCCATTTCCGTCTGTAAACCGGACATTTGCCTTTCCATAAAATCCGTGGTCAGACAGAACATGTAAGGACTGCTATACCACACCCTTCCCCTACGACAACATTCTGGCAGTGTTAATGTATGTTTGACTGCAGCAAGCATCATTCTGGATGAGCTATTGTCCATACATTTCACAAATTATTCTTAGATTTAAATTTTTGATTCTCAATTCGAAGTAAAATCTAATGTTCTTTCTGATCATGGTGCTACAGCACTAAATGCCTATCACAGAGGCGCAAAAAAGTGAAACCTGACTGTTTAAATCGGTTTCACATAATCATATGTAACTTGACTACAAAACAAGCAAACGAAATATGAACATGCAACGATTTTGAATGAGAGTGCCTTCCCACAACTATTATTTCATTCTCCACACTGTATATATGCATACTATAAATACATATATGTGTGTGTGTGTGTGTGTGTGTGTGTGTGCAAAACACCGCTGTTAGGAGGAGGGTGATTGTAGGTCGGGCACCATACATAATACGACTCCTGCGGGAGGGAAGCGACCGGAAAAGAAGAGGCCGAGGAAGATCTCTTCTCCGTTTATAGGGGGAGGGGGGATTCGGAATGTCGTTCAGGAAGATCACAGCTGTTCCGTGGATCCCTATCCGAACACGCATCTGTATGCGGTACGTTACGGAGGAGCCCCACTCCAGTGTTCCTTTAGAAGAGAAAAATCGTCCACGGAATTACAGCTCATGAGAAATGCCTTCCCATTAATATGTAGCTATACTTGTATCCCTTCGCACCCTTAAAAAACGAATGTCCATTCATGTAAAGATTTGTCAGCCAAGTTAGTGTTTTACAAATTTCTTCATGGGCTACTGTTTAGGCACAAAGTTCATTTGTGTGTTTACCATAGGGTAACGGCACCAATCACAGACATGCTTAAGACATCGCTCGCAGGTTAACTCAATTTTCTGAGCCATGTAATGTATTTAGATTTTTCAAACTATTTTTCTCTCATGCAACAACATCTCATCTAACGTTTAGCTGCTTCTGGATCCTCTGAGTTTAGTATGTTCTACTTTTATTTATTCAATTTCGAAAAAAGGTATGACCCCCAGTAACAGACACCGAAATATCTGATGATACCCAGAAACAGACAGGATGAGGAATAGACAAAATTCCTTTTCGCTTCAAATGTGTAAAAATTCTTTATTTTTATAACTAAAGCTTTATGAAATTCAATTTCACACAATTATGAAACACCAGCCGATCTCGGGGTGGCTGTTCTTCTTCCGCCACTGCCTCGAAAATACCAACTGGATCATAAAATTCACTCTGATAATACTAGATGGTTGCACCGCATTCATGAGCCACAGCAACATCAGTTCTACTCGTCTAAAATTCTTATTATTTAAATCCAAACTTATGACTGTCTGTTACTGAACCCTTGTTTGTTACTGGTGCCGTTACCCTACTATGTTTGGGAATAATGTTAAAATAAAGGGTTCGTCTCCCTCCTCGCTGCGACCCCTTTTGATACCATTTTCATGAGCGAACCAGAAAAACATCGATCACAGGAGGCTTGAAAAAAAAACTTTTTTGTTTTGCTAATAACCCATTTCATTTCAAATCCTATTTTTTCTCAAATTTTAATGCCACGAAAGTCGACTATGAGATCACGGGCACTCTGATTGGTCAGAGTACAAAATTAGTGCTATTTTAGAGAGAGTCGCTGAAATTTGCACCACTCTTTGAGGAATGTATTGGTAAATGTAAAACAGTGGGACAAAAGCACAAAACTTAGCTAATGAAATTATCCTACTTATAAGCCGCTCAAATTTAGTGCCTTCTATTTCTGAAAGGTGTTGTGTATATAAAATTATAGAATATGCGAGTGTAGAAAAAATTTGGGTGCGGGAGGCTAATAGTAGTGGAGTAGAGTAGTAGAATAAAACATGTACTAACGAATACTATTTTCGGTTAAAGTTTTGGTAGTCCAAATTCAAGCTACTCCGAATTCGGATAAGCCACAGATTGATTCCTTAGAGAATTTGTTAAGGACTACTTAAATTCAAGGTGACTGCAATGAGTTTTGGGTTGGGAGGTCAATTTCCTTAATTAAGGAAATTTTTAATTGGAATCTTTATTAGTAATAGAAATTCTTTCAAAATCAAACCACACACAGAACGCTAATATCATTGGTTCCCACTAGGAGGCGCTCTACATATTCTCAATTTTTATCAAGTATTAAAGGGGTGGATTTTATACGCTTATAATGAAGCAAGAGCGTAACGAGAGTGGGTTTTAAAATCTATCCCCCCCCCCTCTCCCAAAAAAAGAAAGGTGTCATGAAGACACACGGTAGAAGTAAAACTTTTGTTTTTCAGGCGAACATTTTAATTATTTATTAATCACATTTGAAACATCATAGATTGTGTTCATCATTCATATATTTGCATGAAATTATACACATATGAGTCACTGTGCATCATCGTCTTCGTTCTTGAGAAGATGAATTATCATTTTCGTATCCCTACGAATACTGCCGCACAGCGCAATCTGACTAAAATTCAGTGAGTCAAACGGCAGAGTACAAAGCTTCGAACCCATCGGACCCCTGATCAAGTCCCGACCGAGACCCTTCACGAATATTCACAACAAAACTATATTTTAATGAAGAAAATGCATTGAAATCATCGAAAACACTAAACAAGACTTGAAATGCGTTAATTTATGTTTTAACGTATGATCTGTTGATAATCAACAGCAGTACTTCAAAACACTCGCATAAGGAGTTTCACTTCAAAAAATAAATAAATAAAAATCAAATTGGCCTAGCTCTTTGTTTTCAGTTCTAATACAGGGTGGCGACAGGAACTGTGAAAAAAAGTTCCCTGACTTTTCCCTGATTTCCCTGATTAAGTTCACCAAATTTCCCTGATTTACGTTACCAATAATATTTTTTTTCTTTCTTTGCTCTACTTGAAATCCATTGTATGTTTGTATAACATGCAGTATTTTAAACGTTTTAAGTTTTGTAAAGTTATTGAACTAAAGATATATTTTAAAAAGATGCTACTTTTCTTAATAAAATGTTTAAAAAAAACATATCAAGTCAATTTTTTTGGATAAAAAACCCTACAAAACAGGATATTAAATTTTTCTACACGGAAAGATTAGAGATAATTAAAAAAAAAATAAAAAACTTTACTTCCAGAAACCACTTAGCATAAGAATTAAACTATTAAAATTACTCTTAAAAACATATGTGTATTTATGATAAAACTAAAAAGTAATTGAAATTATTTTGAACTAAGTTTTCAAACAGTATAATAATTGTTGCAAGAATAACAAGTAATAGTGAAAGAATAGAAGTAATGTAGTTATTCTTATATAACTAATTGAAATATTTATGCAAAACAGATGAAACCATTTGACATCCATTCATAGGGAGTTTTTCTCTAATCAAGAACATAGGTTTTAATGAATGAATACAGCATTTTAACAATAAAAAAATTAAGATATTTTCTTAAGTACACAAGTTAACTCTATTTCAAATGATTTCAGTATGTAACGAAAAAAAATCTTAGATTGCTTTTGTAATAAACAACTTTGAAATGCAAGAAAAAAAGAAGAAAAAAGCAATTAGTTAATTTTAAAATATATAAAAGAAGAATACAACTTGGTTATAAAATTAAAGAATTACTTAAGTTTGAAGAAAAGAAAACCTTTATAATCTGCGGTGACAACAAATAGTATAACGGCAAAAACAAAGTTTTTTTTTATTGAAAGTTCAATTTTAGCAACTAAATAAAAAACGCAAAGAAGTAATAACTTTTAAGCTTTTATAGTATTAATTCAAAAACCAAAAATTTCTTCTTGAAATCGTGATCACAGTAGGTTAATTACTTCGAGACAATTGAATAAAGGCAAAGGAGCTAAGACATTAATGAAGGCTTCCTCTTTGCCTGTATGGTTGTTTATTTTATGTAGCATTGAAAGCGTAAAGGGAAGTTTCAAGCTAGGTAAAATAAACAACCTAACAGACACAGAAGCAATCTTAGGAAGTTCATACTGTGGTTAATAAGTAAGATTCAATACTTTAGACGTTGAGGAAAAAAGATGCACAAATATGCGGCAGTGTATAATCGCACCTCATTTTCATTTTACTTTTTTTTTTGAACAGATAATTGGCGGAAAGTGCGTAGGGAATTACAGCACTTAATTTTTTAAAGCAAAAAAAAATTTTTTTCTTTCCAAAATCAATTTTCCTTGATTTTTTGTAATTTTTTCAAAATTCCCTGATATTTCCCTGACTTTTCCCTGATTAATAAAGTTCCCTGACTTTTCCCTGATCTCCCTGATTTCCCTGATCTGTCTCCACCCTGTAATATATAGTTGGGGCAAAACTTGTGGAATGCATCTAGAGCAACTGTTATTATAGTAATAAATTCAAGAGGTTAAAAAAAAAAAAAAATCTGTTGAACATCATTTCATTTTGGTATATTGGAACTAACAAAATTGTCCATAAAAAATAACTCAATATTTTATGTTACTCTAAGTTAACATCCTAACCTGCTTTAAAAAATAGCTTCTTGTAAAGAAAGAAGTTTAGATATTTATGTGGGAATGGTCTGATACCCAAACTCGGGGTTTTTTAGAACTCATGGTAGCGAGATGTCTAGAAGTATGAACTCGAATGGGGAAAAAAATGGCGCGCCATATTGTTTCGAGAAGAGGTACGTAAAGGGCTGGAGAGAGGAACGCAGTCAGCAGGTGGAACGCATCCCCCCTCCTCATTTTCCTTCTTTGGAAACGAAGGGGAAAGATGTTGCCAGCAGATAGCACACAAAAGTAGAACTGGTTTTGCAGTGGCTGAACTTCATCTTGGCCTTGAACTCGTCCACTCCATCATGGCGGAATAGCAATCAATAACAAATGACGAAGTGAAACGACAAACTCCTTCAGACGCCATTAATGTTCTCAAATACCTTTTTCTCCCCCCCCCCCCCGATATTTTTAACATTTTTTTCTTCTTCTCTAAACTAACGAAAACGTTTCCAAATTTACACACCGACTTTAAGCATCCAAGATAGAAGAGGTGTCAAGGGTATTCATTCCCCAAAACAGACCACTGAAAACAGGCCCTGATAAAAAGTTCCCACGTATTAATCGCCTGAACTATAATATTTAATTATAACTTCGCTACTCTGCACATATACAATGAAAATTATAATAACAATGGAGTCGTTTCCAAAATTTTAAAAGTATTTTTTTCTGAAAGAGCATGCTTAAAAACATAGGATCTGACCATTTTTTAAATAATTTGTAGTTTAATATTAAAAAAAAAAAAACTTATATCGGTGCTTTTTCATCGTTTAACGCTTCTGCGGATGACATCACAAATGATGAAATGCCATTCAGTGTTGCCATTCACGGTCCAAAATATTTAACTCGCATCTTTACTCACGTGTATTTACAACGATATGGTTGATAGCAAGCGTAGAGCGCAATTGTAATTCGCTTCTTGATTATCATAACGTAAAAATGCGGTTTAAAGATGCGCCATTTGTGACGCCATAAAGACCACGCTTTGTTTGAAGAATCGGACATTTTAAAAAATTAATTTAAAAAAAACTGTTGGGAAAATGAAAGTATTTTCTGAGTCCATGTTATTTTTTTTGCTCATTCTATCAATTTCAGTGACAAAAAGTACTACTTTTGACTGAAGAAAACAACCCCATTCATTATTTTGTTCATTAATATGTTTTACATTAAAATAAGAAGTACAACAGGATTCCGTTTTCAGCTAGTTCCCAACATTCGCATCCGAGATAGCTGGCGAAGAAGCTTTCAAAATACAACAGATACTTTGCTTCACCTTGTCCCACGTAATCGATCCCTGCTTCTGACAACCACTGAAATACTATCTCATGCTTCTTTTTAACATGAAAATTTTCTGAATATTCAAATAACGACAGTTACAATTATGATACCTCAATGCTGTTCCGAGGAGCTCAAAAACAATAAAATGACAAATGAAATTTTAAATCGCATCCCTGTGCTTACGAAAGCAAACATCAAGGCGTTAAAACAAAACTACTTATACACAAAATGGGATTTGACATGGTTTAAGTGGGTTTTGAAAACTCAGAAATTCAATTAAAATTAAAGTAAAGGGAGCACTCCACCACACCTTGTCAAAGAAAAAAGCAAAGGGAATTAATTGATTCCAAAAGAAGTTTAGAGCTTATGAGACAGTTTCCGACGAACGAATCTCAGCTCAATGTCTGGACGATAATGAAATAAGTTTTATTTGAAAACAGTAATTTGTTTATGTAATTTCCAAGCATCTGTAAAGTGATTTACGCTTAAATGCTGGACAATTTCTTTTCGCTTCCTTTTTCTTTTTTTAATTTAATGAAATAGACTGCGTAAGCGCAACTTTCCCCAAGAACCCCTAGTCATACTAAAGATTTTCTCATTTTCCATGAAAGTTAGCCTTTTTGTACCTCTTTTTGGGGGGGGGAGGGGGGGGCAAAAAAAAAACTTTTTTCTGCAACGATTTTTTTTTTTTTTTTTTTTTGACTAGTTTTCTATTCTAAGTTATTCCATTTTACATCCGTAATGATATGCCCACTAGAACTGCTTTAGAAAGCGCATTTCAATGGCCATGATACAGTTGAAAAAGTTATATATCTTTTGAGTTTCCAAGAAAACTCATTGCAAGATCTGTTCCAATGTAAAATTAATTCATTACGTTGTTGGAACTGGCAGTAATTTATAAATGAAACCGCTACGTAGTTTGTTTTACGAGGAAGCTGCAAAATTATCTTCAACAATGATTTTTTGGAGGGTAATACGCCATTGGAAAGTTTCAATTAAATATTTAACCATAATACACGTTTTGATCGTTTAACTTTGAAGATAAAAGTAGTTTTAAACTGGAAAATAATGTTTTAGAGGATATGGAATGATGAGATGACGTACTAAGTACAGAAAGCGCGAAAAAATAATACCGCAATCGAGGTTAGTATTTATTGGTGGTGCGTTCCCAAACACGTGTATTAAAATGAGTTTTACAAGCGTGGCCTGAAATGGCGCCCGTCTTTATTGGTCTCGCACAAAACCGACACGGATTCTCGAAAGAAGGGGGAAACAAACAGAAAGAATGAATTTTCCTTATAATATAAGAGTTAATGGTTGGGAGCGAAGAAGGAAAAACGCTTATGTATAACAACTCTTTTCTCGGATCCCCCCGCCGCAGCATGCCCCCCCCCCCCCACGCGATTCCAGACTCATTTCTAGTTGTTTGATGCGGACAGTTGAAGATCAGGATGGTCCAATTAATTAGAAAGGAATCTTAATGAAAGTCCCATTAATTCGAATGGACGTTCGTTTTTTTCGTATGGTGACATTTCAAATAAAAACTTTTGTTTTATTTATTTTTTATTTGAGAGCTAATTTTCATTTCTGCTTGAAAAATTATCTTAGAGGCAGGAGTCGCACATTGAAGTCGCGTACCTCGACAATGCCATTCAAAATAGGAATAAAATAAAATCACAGCAAAATATATTAATTGTGAATTAATGTGTTTTCTCCTCGAACATACAAAATTTTAAAAAATCTTAGTCTTGTCTCGAAAAATGTGCCAAGAAAGTTTTTGCTTTTCAACTAAATTGATTATAAGAGAATGAAAAAACTTTTACATGAATTTTTATCTTAGCTTAATTAATGTTGGCAATGGCATGACAAGTCTAAGAGTACGGAGGAGATGGTCTTCACTTAAAAACCGTTACTCTCAAAATTGTGGTCATAATCGAACTGATTTTTGGGATTATCAAGTCGGAGTTTGCAAAACTCTAGGAGTCGAAGTCAGTCATTTTCGGTAGAGCAAGATTTCTCGGTGACATTATTAATGTGCGAACATTTCATATCTAATTGCTCTAAAGTGATGGATATTTTCATCAGGTGTACAAAGTTTGGGACTCTACAAAATAATATAGTTTAATAAACTCTACAAAATTCACTAATGCATCTCTTTCTTACTAGATGAGATAATAAGGGGACATACGTATTTCTTTTTGCATTAAAAGGATTAATACTCAATTATAAGCAGAAACAAATCACTACTAAAATGAATAAATAAATAATATAAATATCAAAATACAAAGTCGAGACAGGGTGGTGATAGGAACTGTGAAAAAAAGTTCCCTGACTTTTCACTGATTAAGTTCACCAAATTTCCCTGATTTACGTTACCAATGATAATGGTTTCTTTTCTTTGCCCTACCTGCAAAGCATTGCATATTAAATAAAATGCAGTGTTTAAAACGGTTTAAACTGTTAATTAAAAATATCTTTTAAAAGGATGCTCCTTTTTCTGGTAAAGATACTAGATTAAATTATCGACAGAGAAATATTATTGGAAATCTAAAACAAATACTTTACTTCCAGGAACCAGTTATTATAACAATTCTACGAAATTATTAAAACCACTCTTAAAGACATATCTAATCATGATAAAACTAAAAAATTTAATGGAAATAATCTTGAACTGAATTATTAAAGCAGTATAATTGTTGCTGCAATAACAGCAAGTGAAAGTTTAAGCATAGGAGTAATGTAGTTTTACTTACGTAAATAATACTGCCTTGTGCAAGTAAATGGCAGTATCTGCAGAAATTAGTTTTCGATATATTTGAAGAAATGTGTGGTGGATTCAGTGCTAACAATAGGAAAATGATGGAATTAGATGTCCTTATCGTGCCTCTTTTTCAGCGAAAATCAAATAAGCGAGTATGTACGATAAAGATAACGTACAATCGATGACAAAAATGCAAAAAAAAAAAAAAAAAAAGAAAAAGAAAAAGAAAAAATTGCAGTTACTGCCCTGCCCTTTACCTGCACACAGGAGAATAAACATATTTGAGTAAAACAAATTGAAATCTTTCAACAACCCGTCATATTGAGCTATTCTCTAATCAAGAACTTAGGGTTTAATGAAGGAATACAGCATTTTAACTATTGAAAAATAATAAAAATATTTACTTATGCATACAATTCAATTTCAAATGATTTCATTAACTGTCAAAAAAAAAAAAAAAAAATCTTAGATTATTTTAGTAACAATCAACATTGAAATGCAAAAACAATTATTAATTTCAAAATATATGAATATGTATAAGGGTTTAAAAATAAAAAAATTTTAAATTCTGGAAAAAAAAAAAAAAAAAAAAACCCTTCGTGTTATCTGAAGTGACAGCGAGTAATACCATAGCAAAAAAAAAAAAAAAAAAAAATTGATCTTCAGCCAAATTTCAATTTTAGCAACTAAATTAAAATCGCCAAGTGATAACTCTTAAGATTTTATCAGCGTTAATCTAAAAAACGAAGATTTTTTCTTGCAATCGTGATAATGGTACGCTAATTACTTCAAGACAATAAGTAAAGGCAAGCGAGCGAAGTCATTAATAACGGCATCCTCTTTGCCTGTAGAGTTGTTTATTTTACGTAGCATGGAATACGTGAAAGGAAAATTCAACCCAGCTAACACTTTACAGACACAGAAGAAATCTTAGGAAGCTCATCCTGAATATTTTGACTTTGAGGAAAAAAGATGCACAAATATGCGGCAATAATTGCACCTCATTAATTTTACTTTTTACTTCCTTTTAAAGAAAGTATTGTATTCGCGAAAAAATTTTCACTCAAAAATCGACTTTAATTTCCATTTTGCTCACCCCGAATGAATGTTAAGTTTTTTTTTCGACTCGACCACACGTGGAAAAGTGCCTAAGAACGTATAGACACGCGAAATATCCATTTTGATGATTCCCGAGTTAGTTATGAGTTTTCTCGTGACGTCTGTATGTAAGTATGTATGTCGCATAGCTCAAGAACGGTATGTCCTAGAAAGTTGAAATTTAGTACGTAGACTCTTAGTGGGGTCTAGTTGTGCACCTCCCCTTTTGGTTGCATTCGGGTGTTTCTAAGGGATCTTTTGCCCCTTTTTGGGGGGAAATTATTGTTAATTTCGATGTAAACTTAAGTGGTGAAACAATTTGGAGGACACTTGGCGATATATCGCCAGTTTTTTGGTCGCCAAGTTTTGTCGCCAACTTGGCGATTATATTTTATTTATTTTTTTTAAATCTGGTTTCCAATTTTGGCCACCGTTGGTGATATTTAGAGAGTAAACTATTGAATCACATTAAAATTGCCAATAATGGGAAAATGACATTAAATTGGAGAAAAAGTAAGTCATGTGAGGAACACATCAGCTCGTTTTACAACAAATAATTGGCGAAAAATTCGTAGGGAATTAAAGTACTTCATTTTGCAAAGAAAAAGATTTTTTTTCTTCATTTAATCACTTTTCCCTGAATTTTTGTTATTTTTTTCAAAATTCCCTGATATTTTCCTGAGTGATAAAGTTCCTTGACTTTTCCCTGATCTCCCTGATCTATCGCAACCCTGCGAGATTAAATTAGGTTTCAATTTGACTAGGGACAGTTTTCAACCGTTCCTAGAAGCATAAAACTGAAAAATCAATTTTCAAAGCAGTGATTATACTAAAATTGAGAATCCTACAGATAGTCGCATTAAAAACATTAAATTAAAAAAAAAAAATCGCATGCAATTGAACAGAAAAGAAGCAAGAAGCGAAATTCTGGTTGCGCCAGAGGACGAGGCATTTCCTAATTCTTATTTGGTCGAGGCAATATTCATAGCCACTATAATAATATGTATATCAAGAAACGCGAGAAATCAATAAATATTTCAGGACGCAATATAGGATTGAGGAATTTTACATCTAAAAATACCAATTGCAACAATCGCATTATTTATTTATTTATTTATTTATTTTTTTGCAAATCATAGAATGAGCAATTTTATTTCATCCTTAATATAGTAATAAAAATAAAAAACTTGTTTTTTCGCAGAACGTTTTCCTGTCCAATTACAGAATATCTTGTCAATACTTCTGAGTATGGTATTCTTTGACGTCAGAGGGAAAAAGAGGCGACGGTCCAGAAAACAAATCTAATTAACGAATAAGTATTGCGCCCCCCCCCCCCCCCCTCCCAGCAGGGTATATCACGGATTCCTCTCCCAACGGCAAAAACACAATCGCCCACACGAAAAACGGAAATTGGATGGAAGAAAAGCATCCGACAGCTCAGCGCCATCTATCGGAGATCTTGCTTATTAATAGCCGGGCTTATGTCCCTCCGTCTCGTTAATAAGAGTTCATAGATGATTTTCGTCCCCCAAAGAACTGTTTATTACCAACATGTAAGCTGAGTAAGAAGTGAGTTACGAATTTACGTGATCAATATATTGCGCTTTATTCGAGGACAAAGATACAAAATTTAGCTTTTTTTGTTTCATAACTGTACCTTTTATGGAACTCCCGCTTATGACCTGATTATGACTTTGGATGACACTGGGCCACTGACTGCCTTCGGTTGTCCGTGACTGGGCGCTAAATTACTCCCCCCCCCCCCTGTGGAGTAATAAAATATTTTGATCCTTAGTTATTACCACAACCACAACCGATCCAAATTTAGAGAAGTCTCATATTACAATATATTTTTATGATTTAAGTAGCAATAATATAAGTGGAAGTGATGTTGAATTCACAATATCGTCGAATTTTGCTAGTATACAATAAGAAGTAAGGATTAAAAGTACCTTTTGAATGTTGTAATTGGATAAATATACAGTGTTAAGAATGGAGTGGCTTCGGGATTTCCGAAAGCGAGTTTTAAGTACAGTTTCTTTTCTCGATATAATAATAGTAAGGTAAGAAATTAAGAAAGTTTGTAAAGACTACATACCAGATTTAGAGTCCCTCCCCCCACCCTCAATCATTGCTGAACCAAACCTGACTCCCATTGATAGGTCTCAAATCCTATCCGTATTTCCGCATCTTCTCAGCATTATGAGAAGGAAACTCCCATAATGGGGTGGTTTCCTTCAGTCAAAAGTACTACCTTTAGTCATTGAAATGGATAGAATGAGCAAAAAAAAAAAAAAAAAAAAAATAATAATAATAATAATAATAATAACATGGACACAAAAAATACTTTCATTTTCACAACAGTTATTTTTAAATTATTTTTTTTAAATGTCCGATTTTTCAAAGTGGTCTTGATAACTTAACAAATGATACACTTTGCCGCATCTTTCTACTACGTTTCCACGTTAGGATAATCAACCAGCGAATTAAAATTGCGCTCTATGCTTGCTATCAACCATATTATTGCCAATAGACGTGAGTAAAGATGCGAATTAAATATTTCGCATTGTAAATGGCATTTCATCATTTGTGATGTCATCGGCAGAAGCCGTAAACAATGAAAGCGCTCCGATTTAAGTATTTTTATTTTTTATTTTTTAATATTAACCGTAAACAAATTTATCAAAAAATGGTTAGATCCTATGTTTTTAAGCATGTTCTTTCAGAAAAAAATACTTTTAAAATTTTGGAAACGACCCCATTCAGCCAATGGGTGCCAAGATTGGTAGACTTAAATATTTTACTTTATCTTGTAGTCTAAACGATCAAAACAAATTTAAGATTGTTCATTTGGTTTTATATATTAACTTACTAATTTTTTCGGCTATATAACATCATTTAAAATTTTTTTTAGCTGCATTATAAAAGAACAAATTTAAATATTCTGTTCCTATACATTATCTTTTTGTATATTTTTTAAATTAATTCATCATTCTAGAAAAGAGAGCCAATGTGACAACCATATCATTTATAGAGTATTTTAATAGGTTCCATTCCAACAACCTCGGAAAATGATGAAATTTCGTCCTAATAAAACAATTTTATGGGATGCGCCAAGCTACCCCCTCAGCAAATTAATGATGTAGACAAAAATTTGTCAAAAAAAAAAAAAAGATTTTGAGAGAGAGATTAACATCTTTAAAAGCGCAATTTTCACGATTCAAAACACGCAATTACGGTTATTAGTTTTAAAAAGGAAAGAATTGAATCATTTTTAATCGAGGCATTTGAGGTTGCGCTACCTAATGATCAACAAAAACATCAGCAGGTGAAGACGATTAAGAGCAAAAGAACATTTGCACAACAAATATGGCTGGCCTAACAAGCAAGGATTTAAGTTTCAAAAAATCGCTTAAACACATTTTTTGCCTCATTAAAAGCTAAATCCTAAGAACGAGGCGTAAATACTTTAATGAAGCAGTAACGTGCGAATAGTTTGCGTTGAGGTCCTTCATTTTTCTCGGTGGGGGGATTTGAAACAAAATTCACAAATGAGCTCATTTAGCTTACGTTCGACGAGCACGACCGGTAGCGACCGGTTGGTTAATCACGTGACAGCAATGACGTCAGCGGTTACTAACCGGTTGTTCACGAACCAATGCTTCATCGAACGTTTTCGGTTGATCACCGGTTACTTGCGCAGACATGGCGCAGACTAACACGCATGTGAAAATTACTTATAATTGGTCAAAAATGTCGACCGATGAGGTTCGTCGAACGCAAGCTTAAATTAAAGTCAGTCTCATGCCTAATCCAATATTTTGAGCTCCATGAGAAAAAAGAAAAAAAAAAAAATCAAGCGCCCATTTTCTAAACAATTAAAAAAAAAAAAACTGCAACTTTAACAACATTTAGGGTTAAATTTTCAGCCCCATAATTAATGTCTTCAGAAGATACATTGTTCTTTCAGAATGATGTCAATCAGAAGTTACGATGAGCTACGTTATGGTGGGAAAAAAAAAGGTGACGAGTTAAGTCGTCACATTCGGATAGGATCAAACAAGAATTGTTTCTGAAACTGAAATTATATAAATTAAGAAAAATCCCAAAATATAACATAAAGGGAAGGTGGATCTAAGAACTATGCTTGGCCATATTTCTTTCATCAAGATCTGCTTACTCCATATTACACCATCGAGTGGAGGTTACGATTAATGTACGGATACACTATATTTATACTGTTAGTACAATATTTATACTGTTCAAACACCATTCGGCTGCATTGAGGCACTGAAAAGCTAAGGAATGAAAACTACAAAACTTAAGTCTAGCTAGGCTTTCGTTGAAAGATATTCCTAAATCGTGCTGTACAGTCGAGTACCGACTTAAGCGAGGGATGCGCTCCAAGAACTCTCGCGTGAGTCGAAATTTCGCGTTGTCGAAAAGAGTATGTATACGAATTTTTTTATTAACATAGCCGATTATTTTAGACCTTTTTTAAACAATCTTCAAGCATTTTTAGACCATTTCTGAACTGTACATTGCCGTTTCTTACATAAAAAGCTGAATTTTTACTGTATTTAAAAAAAAACTGCATTACTCAACATAAAATATTGTTACAATGCACAAGATCAATGACACTTAGACTCTACACTGCGAGCTTTATATTAAAACTAAGGTCTGGACTTATACGGAGCGCCTTTGCTTAACTTTCAATTGTACACATGGAAGATTCACTCATACCTAATTAGCGTGCTACCTTCGATCCACTTTTTTCAAGAGTATCAAAGATCTTAACCTTTTCTTAAATTGCTTCAAGCTTTCGCTTTTTCTTTCCATCTTAACAAACCTTAGACGAAGCATCGTGCCTAGGTGCTACAATATTTCATCACCTTTCATATTTAGAATTGAAAAAAGTAAATGAAAAATATGGAGTTATTATTATAAATATTAATGCGCAATAACAATGCAATGTTTAGACTTGTGTGGTATGGGAACTTGAGCAGTCAATGATGCTAAAAGGGTGAAAGTACATTCACGAAACCAATACTTAGTAGTCAATATTGAAGCCGACACTAAAACCACGATTCCTATCCAAATATTTTCTCGTTACGAGCGAGGAATTCGTATCAGTTCTAAAATTTGATGCTATTGAAAAACTCGCGTTATAGCCCTTTCGCGTAAGTCGAATCGCGTTGTAGCGGGAGTCGACTGTATAGCACCATCTGCTTAACGAATACGATTACTAGGTCTTGCCGCAAAACATAGGAGTTTCTCCTACCTCTCCGAATTTTTATTTATAGCACTTGCATTCCTTTGCTTCAAGGTGCTCCAATTCAAAATTCAGCACGAAGAAAAAACAATTACATGGTTTAGTTGATTTTCTTTTTTTTTTCGCAAAACTTTTTTTACTTGAAACTAATACTCACCATTTAGATCAGCGATACTCAACCTGCAGCCCGCCAAACTCGTGTACGGTTCTCGGTAAAGGCGTCGAAGGACGAGCTAAGTTGAAAACTTGAAAGCTAATTTTTCAGCAAGTTTGCGATAAAACGCTGTCCCCCCCCCCCCGGCCATTTTTTTTTGAAAGCAATTACAGCTTTGTTTCAGCGCAACTGAATTGTATGTAAGTTGGAGGAATTTTCAGCAACATTGTCAAAGACACGCACAATGAATTTTCATTGTTATTAAATGTGCTGTTAAAGTAAAATAGTTCATCTGTTTTCGACATGAGAGAATAGTTTGAGTGCCGCTGATTTAGATGGTGTCGTAGAGGAAGACAATAAAAAAAAAACACTGACCTTTTGGCGAACAGTAGGCGTCATAGGTGGAGGAGGTGGGCGAGAGTCCGTTGTGGTGGTGGTGCCCATTGCTGGTGGCGTGGGTAGGCGGCGGCGACAGGGAGTCGATGGAGTTGGGGCTTGGGAGCCAGCCCTCGTCACCGCCCAGTCGTACCCTCTTGCTGGGGCTGAAGGGATCGCAGGGGCTGGGGAGCCGGGGCTCCACCTTCACCACTGAGGGCAGGTGGGGGGAGAGGGAGGGCGGCGGGCTCTGCCGGCCCCCGCCCGCCAGCTTGAGGGAGAAGGTCGGCTTGGTGTCGCGGTGAAGGGACTCCGTTGACCAGGGGGAGCGCCCTCCGCCCTGGAAGCTGGACAGGGAGGCCACGTTCCCCACGGGCTTGGTCAGCAGGCGCCCGACCACTTCTGTGGGAAAGAGAAACAAACAGCATGATATTCTGCACGAAATCAAATTTTTATTTCATTTTAAATATAAGTAAAAACAATATGATGAATCTGATAAAGTTTTCAAACAAATAATCTGAAAGCTAATGTATAAACATTGTTTACAGGAGGTTATGTCTGTTGCAGTCAGGAAGCTTAATTTCTACGAGAGAAGCACGGACACTCTATTATCTTCAGGTCGAATTTGCGTAAATAACCCGAATCACGTCCTATATGTAAAAATTTAAATTAAATTGAAAAAAAAAGGCTTAGACGCTCAGCTCGCGTGGGCTTACAAGCAAAGAAAGCCAGAATTATAGCGTAACAAGCGCCCGGCTTACCATACACAATTCTCCGCAAGTCCGGAAAGTTCGGATTGGGGCGCTCCAAGCTCCTTGGGGCCAAACCCACATTCACCCCGAGTCGGAACGTTGCGGCCAGCAAGTCGCCCAGATTCTCCATCTCTCTCGGACCGAGATCCTTTCCTCGCCTCCAGTTGGAACTCGTTTAACGGAGAAATCGACGCATCTCCGTCGGCCATATCACTGCCAAGGTCCCTTCGAGGCCGAGCAAAGGGCCCCGAGGGCCCCGGTGCGGACGAAATATCGACTCCCCGTGAATCAACAGACCGTGCCAAGGACGAAGGGGGCAAGTCCGTACCCCTTTGATTTCAATTCAAAAGCGAGATGTAGTGGGTTCTGCTGTGGCGGCCATTTTGGTGCGCAGCATCGAAAGATCGATGGAAAGATGATCAAAAAATTCGAGAAACGATCAAACGTAAACGAAGGGTGAAAATGAAAGGATAAAATATCGATATTCCTTTGGGGCGTTTTTGGTGGTTTTGATTTGCCCGGTAAGCAATTTTGTTAGCTTATTTAGTTAAGAATAGAATCTTAGAATCAGCACCAACCACACATTAACACGGACGTACGCAAAAAAATTAGCTGTTTTCGAAAAAATTATCATGACTAAGAGATGCCTTTAAACAATTAACTGGTCCTCTTTCAATTTCCAGACTGGATATGGAAGCATTCGCTCAGTTCCTTCGTCAACGTATGCCATGTTTACGTCTGAAGGGACCCTGCTAATGCTAAATGTCATTTCAACGGAAAATTCAACGTTCCCATTCAACATTCATTGACGCGTTTCCAGTTCAACCCACTTTTCAATCTTCCTCCTCGATAATATTTCAATAACTCTAGGGTTTTCTTAATTTTCACATACTTTGTAACAGTATTTAATTTAAGATTCTTTCAACAAACAATTACACGCAAAGTTATTTTTTCTGAAACATTTCGAAACTGCACTTATTTAAAAAAAATAATAATTTGAATTTTGACATCTTGAATTCAAATTATATGTTTTTCGCAATCACGAGTGTGTGTATGTAGGCGTGTGTGTTTGTGACTGTGTGTGGGGGTATGTGTGTTTGTGTGTGAGGGGTATCTGTATGTGTGTGTGTAGGCATGTGTTTGTCTGTGTGCAGGTATGAGTGTGTGGGTAGTTGTGTGTATGTGCGTTTGTGTGTGTAGGCATGTGTTTTTCTGTCTGTGTGTAGGCATGAGTGCGTGGGTAGTTGTGTGTAGGTGTGTGTGTGTAGGTTTTTGTGTGTATGTTTGTGTGTGTGTGTGTATGTTTGCGTGTGTGCATGTTTGCGTGTGTGTATATGTTTATGTGTAGGTGGATGTACGTGTGTGTGTGTAGGTGCGTGTATGTATGCGTGTAAGTGTAGGATATGGACGCAACCTGGAGACGGTTTTCGCTAGAGGAGCAGCACCGTGAGGCCGGTCGACGGTGGTGCTGCAGAGGGAGACGGGAGAAAATAAAATCATAGGAATTCAAAACAGTCAAGTGAGAACAATAAGCAATCGTGATTGCTCAAAAAAAAAAGTTGAGGAATCGGAGGAAAAATAACCATCTCCGACTCCGACTATGACAATTAGAGCCTTCAACTCCGACGCCGACAGCTTTACCTCAAAATGAGTGCGAGTCCGACTCCGGTTTAGCAAACACTGGCAGAATTGAGGACTTTGAGGCATAGAATTTTGCACCTTTGATTTCCTATTCAACTCCGACACCTTTACGCCAACATCAATCTGACTCCGATTTTGCAGCCCTGATCACAACAATATATCTACCGTCGAGTACTGATGAAGTTCCTTTACTTCCAGATCGTTTTACTTAGCTTGAAATTGAATCATCGTTTCTAATTATGAAATCGTGAATAATAGTCTTCGAATATTTATCTAAACAGGCTATTTATCATTCAGAATCTTCTTAAACAAGTTTATTTTCACTTGATACTCATGAGCTCTCTACCCAAATATTTCGCTAAGCACAAAGATGGCGGCCTGTAGGCCTGCATGCTGAAGCGCATGACCAGGGGCAAATAAATACGATTCCCCAAGTGATCTGTTTTCATGTAGCCTTCGAAGACGCTACACTTCGAGGTCGAATGGTGGAGTCTCCCCCCCTCCCCCCTTAATCTAGATCTAAGCCGAATACCGTGCAAGACTTATCTGGCTAAAAAGCGGAGCAACATCTTGAAACACCACTCACTTCGGCCATGACTTTTTTATGTCTTCTGCATGGCTGACGTACTAAGGACCTCTCACAAATATTTTTCAAGATCCCCCCCCCCTTTGCCATTGGGTTGCGGTTGATATTCCATTTCAACGCACTCCATGACATCAACAGTAGCATAAAATGAGGGTTAAAGGATAACGGGAGGGTTATTGGATAAAAAGGGCTAAAATTTCCAACCAGGGTTCAAAATAGCCGGTTGTCAACCGCATTTTGCACCTAAAACTTTCATTTTGACGACCGCAGTTTTACATCCAGGCGTCTCACTTTCGAAGTCTATTATTATTACTAGTATTATTATTGTTGTAATAATAAGTAGTTGAAGACTAGAATTCATGATCAAGCCGATTGTTCAGTATTTTATTTCGCTAAGCACTAATTAAAATAGATAACTGTACAGTTGCATGCATACATCAAAAGAACATTACTATTTTCTCAAACAATTTTTAATAGAAATTGGTTTGCAGTAAAATTTTGCCCGAAAAACTGCCATGTTTTGAAACACTTTGTAAAGTATGCAAAACTGTTGAAACATTCAGCAGCTGGTTGCTCTACTTAATATGAATTATTTTTAAATAAAGCCAAAGCAGAACATTTTGGCAACTAAATCAAATAGGCTGGGGGTCGTCCACAATTGATGTCACGATTTGGGTTCGTGAAATTTTGACAAGAGCGGGGAGTAACAAGTAATGTGACACACATTTTAATAGCAATAGATACATTAAAAATTGCAAAACATGTGACGGGGGGGGGAGGTGAAATGTTATACTTTTTGACAAAAGGAAAGAGGGGTCAAAATGCTGAAAAAAAAATGTGACAACATTTATGAACAGTCTCCCTCGGTGTCCAACATTCAGAACGTTTGCTAAGATTGTATCCAATTGAAGAACAAAGATACGAAAATGTTCAACACATGAGGTACACAAAGTTTTCATCTTATTTTCATTCAAAATATAGTTTCACACTAACTAGTAAGCTTTTTGAACTACTGAATAAATCAGTACTAATTGAAATTAATTACGAAATTTTTTAACTGTATTAGAAAGACTGGAAGCCGTGCTATACAGTGGCTCAGCACTGAAAAAAAACCACACAAACGAAGCACTCCTGTGTCCTGTACATTGTAAAACAATTATGTAACTCCTCATAAATTATTTCACACGGAATCGCACATTTTGTAACTACAAATATGAAATTTCATGGCAATACTAATTTGTTAATTGAAAAGTAATTTTTAGTACAGATTCTGTTCTTTAATTTCAGACACATTTGAGAGAGCAGAAATGAGTAAATTAACAATAAATGACGATTAAAATTAATTTAAAACAGAGCACATCATTTCAGATTAATTCTGCTGAAAAAGGTTTCTCGACTCAATTCTTGCGTAAACGAAAACATCAATTACTTTTAGGTTTAAAATAAGGGTTTTAAGTCATTTTGGAATAAATTAATTTAGTCAAAGTATCCACAAAAACTTTTTTTCTGTAAAAATTAATGATTTTAATAATTTAAAATAATTTGTTTAACCTGAAGAATTTTTAAGGGCCAAAGTAATTTTCTTTAGGGGCTCAATTTTTTTTCAAAAGATTATATTTATTTATTGCCTAAAATTTTTCCTCTTAAGCTATTTTAGGACCTAAGTGCTTTTCGAAAAATTTATCGTCTTCAAACGATTTTACTGTCTGACCACGGATTGTATGGAAAGGTATACATTCGGTTTACACGCGGAAATGGACGTATCTCTAAATTTTCAGGGATGTCACATTTGGCAGATGTATGTTAGCCTTTAAATAAAGCAGAGTCTCATTCAAATGAGCAGAACACGTGCATCAAATTTTTATTTTACCTCCTCATTCAGATGAACACGTCTCAACTGGATGTTTGCCAATTCCATGCAATCCGTGGTCAAACAGTAATTTTTTTATATTTTTCTTTCATGAAAAATTAATATTTAAATGGATTCCACCCCCCCCCCCCACACACACACACAGAAAACTAAGTTTTCAATACCAATTAGTGATTATTATTATTGAAAACTAAAAACTTTTGTGTGTTCTTCTAAATGAAAGATCGATTGATATAGAATAAAAAATGGGTATCGAACCTTCCATCACCAAGTTCATTATCATCAAATCTGAGTCAGGGGTCCGCCGACGTGGAAGGAAACTGCATAGCGGCGGAGTGCCGCGGCCTCAGCAGCTCTGTAAGCAAGAAAGGGACGGAATTAAAACACAGCATCAGACAATAGAAGTACGTACACACAAACTTCTAAAACGCAGCCGAACATTTTACTTTTCGGATGCCGAGCGCAACTGTAGCTAAAGCCCTGAATCGTAGATTTAGTAGCGGCACGTCAGCCATCTTGGGGCTAAACGATGTTTCTTCCTATGTCTGCTATGGTGAAGTAGCGGGTTTTGCTTCTTGTGGTTGTTTGTTTACCGATGTAAATCTACAATCAAGAAGCAAAACACGCTATTTCATTGTAGCAGACATAGGAAGAAATCGGTACTTAGCCCCAAGATGGCGGACGTATCCCTACTTCATCTACGATCCAGTGCTTTACTGAATCGTACATTTTGCAGCGACCTGTCCGCCATCTTGGGGCTATACGATGCTTTCTTCTAATGTCCGCTATTGAGAAGTAGCGTGTTCTGCGTCTTGATTGTGGTTCCTTATTGACTCAATGTTAATCTACTATCAAGAAACACTTCAATCAAGAAGCAAAAAACGCTATTTCATCATAGCAGACATAGGGAGAAAGTGGCATTTAGCCCCAAGATGGCGGACGTATCTCTACTTCAACTGGGATCTAGGGCTTTAATTACAACAGCAGCATTCAGTTCAAACCAGCGAAATAGTTTTCTAAATTAATACAGTAAAGTTACTCGGTTTGATAGCGAAGTAAATGTGGAGGAACACACCCCAAAAATGGTTTACTACCATTTTACAGCGTGTTTCAACTTTTTCCGGCTTATTCTAGGGGGTAAAAACCTCACTCTTCCCCCCTATTGCCCTCCTGCCCCCATAGAGGGCTCTTTACAAATCACTCACGCAAAAGTGTCAAATAGGAAGTCGACTTAGTAGATTATAAAAAAAGAAAACGAGCGGGCGATAGAAATTATGAAAATAAATGAATAAATAAATAAAGAGAGAGAGAAATGGTGAAGACCCACGAGAGTACATGCGAAGGTTTGGAGTCACGAAAGCTGTCGTTCTATTTTCATATGAAAGAAACGAAGGGATCCAAACGTGAATAAATGCTCATCACTCCAGTAACGCTCAACAATTTCAGAGGGGGTAGATCAAAAAGAATTTTGTATCGACTTTGAGTGAAACTAGCAATTTTGTAGCAGAATTATCACTTATGTATAAAGTCAGCTAATAATTTTGTTTTAGAATCGTTAGTTTTGCATTTGTCAGTTCACAATTTTGTAGCATACTCGGCAGCTCAGTCGCAAAAACTGATCTAGGAAGAGCACTGAGTAATCTTTACAGTTCAAAAAGCTAAACTCAGCAATTCATACAATAATGTAATGTATTACCAATACGAAAATAGTTAACTTTCAAACTACTAATAATATAATGGGGTTGTTTCCCATTTTTCAAAAATATTTTTTTTATGAAAGAGCATGTTTAAAAACATGGGGCAAGTCACTTTTTTTTTCTCAATTTTGACTTATATTCTCTTTTAAAATAACTCGGGAATCATCAAAATAGATATTTCGCGTGTCTATACGTTTTTAGCACTTACCACCTGTGGTCGAGTCGAAAAAAAAACTCATCATTCATTCGGGGGTGAGTAAAATGGAAATTAAGGTCGATTTTTGAGTGAAAATTTTTTCGCGAATACAATACTTCCTTTTTGTAGAAAGGTAGTAAAAATAGTCTTAAACGACATTCACCGTTGTTTTCATTCACCCTGCTGACGTGACAAGTGAGTAAATCGCCAGGGTTACCAGAATCAAGTTTCAGAACGCTGCCAAATTTCGCTAAATATTTTATTTAACTAACAATTCTCGTTCCGCTACTAAACTGCTCGCCGTGAAAAATCATTAAAAAGCGATATCTTGTCAGAAAAGACAACCATGCGCTCAGATTCAAGATGGCTTTCATCACGTGTTACGTCCCACGATAAAAAATTTTTGTTCAAAAATCTGACATTTAAAAAATTAATTAAAAATTAAATGTTGGGAAAATAGAAGTATCTTCTATGTCCATGTTTTTCCCGTTCACCCTGTGGACAGGTGCCTTTGGACATATAAAAAATAATATATAAATAGGTCTGGGAACTCAATTATACTCAATACATTTTCATAAGCCATTATATATTGAAATACTTCAAACATTCATTGAAAATAACGTTAAATAAAATCTCCAACTGAAATCAAACTTTGAAAATTAATCGAAGGTTTTTTTTTTTCATTTTTTAATTTTCCTTAATCTTTAACATCAGTGAACTCTTTAAAAAAGTTATTAGTCTTAAGAGAGTTAATGATGTTATGAATAATTAATATGTTTTTAAACAAAAAAGATAACTACATTTATGATAGTATGGCTCTCTATGTATCTACATAACAACTTCAATTTATATACAAATTGAAACCTTTAACCAAAATTAACCCACCACAAAAAACTCAGTTTAGATTAAACAAACAAAAACCTAGAAAAAATCGACTTCAAATGAAAACAGGTGGGATTGACGGCCTGTAGATCCTACAACAGGCGGGGGTTACTTCAACACTATAACTTAAAGCCCTACTTCAAATTCATCATCATTGTTGAAAGCAAATTTCGGACGTTGATGACAAGGCACTATTTTGAGGTACTTCACATTGTAAGAAGACTCATGTGTGACCCAAGAAGACTAAAAATTGCTGTCCGTGGGTACACATGGTTGTGTGTGTCCTTGGGTACAAACGTATGCCATTTTGGTTTTGCAAGGCAGTCACATCGACAGGACTACAGTTTTACAACATTAAAAGTCAGAAACAAAATTTTCAAAATATAGGGAATCTCAATACCTACAACAAAAATGAATAATACAATCCACGACGGACGAAAAAAAAGAAATTGCTCACCTTTTTTTTTACTTAAACCCTACTAAAACCAAAAAAAAAAAAAGAATCTTAAACGTTCGTTTGAGGCGTTGAAACTTCCTGGTGTACTGGAGAGGGCTGTGAAATACACGTTGAACCCCAATTAGGATCTTTCACGACGATACCCGGAATTTCCCGACCAACGTCCGTAGGTACAACAGTGTTGACAGATGGTCAAATCCAGATTTCCCCAATTCCCTTCCGACTTTTCCCCAAAAAGCGATGTTTTCCATCAAAATTGCCCAAATTCAAAAACTATTTTTCCACTAATATTTTCATAAAATGAGTAGACTTCCTCTAATATTTTTGTCTCTTGAAAAAATTTTTTTTCCCCCAAATAGCCAAATTTTCTTATGAAATTCCCCAACTTTTTTTTTTCTTCCCATTTTCGCTTTTTTTTTTTTTTTTTTGTCTTCTTTATCTTTTTTTTATTTTTACTAAATAATAAAGCTGAAAGTCTCTCAGTCCGGATCTCTCTCTCTTTCTCTGTCAGGATCTCTGTGACGCGCATAGCACCTCGACCGTTCGACCGATTTTCATGAAATTTGGCAAGGAATTAGTTTGTAGCTCGGGGGTGTGCACGTTTAAGCGATTTTTCAAAAATTCGATTTTGTTCTTTTTCTATTCCAATTTTACGAACATTTTCCCGAGCAAAATTATCATAAAATGGACGACTAAATTACCAAGTTATCATAATGCGGAACCGTGACGTGGGCAAACTAATCGGCGAGAAATTCATCATGCATTATTTGTAAATATACAGCGGAACCAAAATACCTTTTAATTTTCTACTACGGGCAAAGCCGTGCGGGTGCCACTAGTCATAAATGCAAGCGCCTGACCAAAAGATAAGAAATAACCAAATATTTTTTTTTCTACTCGCATTTACTTACTCTGCTTCTGTATGTACATTTAAACTGTGATTTTTGTATATATTTATCTAAGAACATTCTTCATCACACTTATTTTTGCCTGTTTCACGTATCAACTAGTTACTCACGCAGAATTATTAATGCGAATTCCGTAGCTTAATATTCCACATAATGCGAAATGCATAAAGTTGAGCAAAGCTAAACCAACGCTGTTTGATACAAACAATATAACTACCAGATGTCAAGACGCGAATTTAAATACGAAAAAAATATTTTTTCCCCAGGTTTTCCCCAAGAAAAAATTTTTTCCCCAAAGAATACCCCCTCAAAAACCCATTTCCCCCAAAATTTCCCCAGAGAGCACCAGATTTCCCCAAGATGGGGAAATTTTCCCCAATCTGGCAACACTGAGGTACAACCGTCCGTGGGTACAGCATCTTCCCCTAGTACTTTTGACTGAAGGAAACAACGCCATTGTTAAAATCTTGAAGTAATAACTTAATATTGTTGGAAATCATAACAAATTATTTCAAAATTTTTATTACGATCAACCCACGAATTGCTCTTTAAAATGGGGAGACTTCGAATTCCTGCAGTGCTGCAAACCTAAGCAGAAAAGACAGTTTTACAGAGATTTTGGGTAGAAATTTCGGACATGGTTGAATAAAGAGTCCAATGTCCCCAAACATTGGATTTGGCACGTAATTTTCACACCAAATTCCTGGATAACTGAGCGATTATATCTTTAATAAATATTGGAATTAACTGTCGTTCATTTCCTTTTACACAATGACCGAAAGTCGAAATTGGAGCGCAGTTTTGGAACAGAAATCGCGATTTTTGCCTAATTATAGGAAATTGCGGGACAGGTAACTAACAGGGTTACAATCAAAATTTAATCTCTAGCAAAAGAAGCATAAGATGCTACAGTGTTCAGAATTTTATATTTTTCGTAAACAGTCTGAATTTAATCAATATTTAATCAATATATATATATATATATATATATATATATATATATATATATATATATTATATATATATATATATATATATATATATATATATATATATATATATATATATATATATATATATATATAACCGTACGGGAGCTGAGCTTTCGCAAACTCTCGTAACATACAGGGTTACTTGAATAAATCATTCGTTTTCGAAATGCTAATTCAAAAGTATTGTATGAAACCCAACTCTAGAAAATAACCAAACTCTAGATATGGAATTGTGTGAACCAGGTGGTAATACGAGTGCAGTATTTTCAAACTCACCACATAACAAGAAAAGTGGGTTTATTTTTGTTACATTATGCATGGTGTTCATCTGTTTTTGCAGTGCTTAAGAGGGACACGTTAATTCTGTCTGTGTACCTCACTTCCAAAAGCGTTAGAAGAACTGAAGGATAGCATTCATACGGCAGTTATGACTTTACCAAGCTGAACTATGGACGCTACTGCGAGACGTAACACACACACTGAAGAAGAAAAAAAAACGGTGTATGTGCAAAAAATCTGTTTTAGATATGTAGCGTTTTGAAAACAAGCGAATCATTTGTAGCAATTCTGTACTCATTTAATTGGGGGGGGGGGGGATTTTTAGTTTTTACTTCCGTAAAAGAAATCAATCCACTCTATAAAAAATCATTTTTCAATCAATAATTAATTTTTAACTCTGAAAAGTAAGGGCGAGAGGCCTCTTTACTTTTGGAAGTGAGGAGGCCGTTGCTCTCCTTGCCCTTCCGTACGTGCCGCCTATGCTATATCATTATATCTATAGTTAAAACTCTATATCTATAAGTACTAGATAATACAGTAACATTTGAAGTACATTCTATGAAATTGTCATCAATTTTTATAAATAAATGAGTCATTGACAGCGACTCTCCGCGAACGTCTTCATACAAAAAAAAAAAAAAAGAAAATTAATTTGAATTTTGACATCTTGAATTCAAATTATGTTTTTCGCAATCACGAGTGTGTGTACGTAGGCGTGTGTGTTTGTGTGTGGGGGGTATGTGTGTTTGTATGTAGGGGGTATGTGTATGTGTGTAGGCATGTGTGTTTGTGTCTGTGTGCTGGCATAAGTGTGTGGATAGTTGTGTATATGAATGTGTATGGAGGGGATTATGTGTATGTTTGTGTATGTGTTTGTGTGTGTAGTTGTGTATATGTGTTTGTGTGTGTAGTTGTCTGTATGTGTTTATGTGTGTGTAGTTGTGTATGTATGCGCGTGTGTGTAGGAAGGACATGGATGCAACCTGAAGTCGGCCTTCGCTATAGGAGCAGCATCGTGAGGAGCCGGTCGACGGTGATGGTGCGGAGGGTGGCGGTGGGGAAATAAAATGATAGCACGCCAAAAACAGTCAAATGAAAGCAATAAGCAATCGTGATTGCTCAAAAAAAAAAAATCATTATAGTGCCCAAGGAAGCGTGTCGCTCAATCATCTGAAATTAAAAAGCGAAAATGATTTTATTGGTTAATAAGATTCACCAAGTAACAACGTGGAACTTGTTTCCTTTGATTAGTTCAAAAACATTTTTCAAACACAAAAGTAAAAATACAGGTTTTTCCTTAACAAAAAACAATTAACATTTTTAATTAAGTGAAATTAAAAAATAAATAAATAAAATAATGGAAGACGTTGTTACCTGCACAAACTTTGTTAATTCATAAAATCACGTGCGCAAAGAGTCTCAATTACAATTAAGGACTCAATTACAACTTATGAAAATTTCACGAAATATTCTTCAAATGTTGCATTATGATGAAGTAATAAAAGAAACAATTACACATTAACTGTTTCGTCAAATGAAATTACGGAAAATGTGATTTTTCTTTACTATCGAGTTACCTCCCCTCCCCCCCCCCCCTCCTGAATTTACTTCTCCTCTTTACAGCTTAATTTCCGTATGTACAAGTTCATTAACGAAATTCAGCAAGTTGTGAACATTGAAACGAGTTTCTTTTTTTTTCTTTTCATTTTTTAATAAACATGTATTATGAAAGTGTTGGCGATGAAATTCGCAATTTCATATACAATCCATGTTCAGTGATTTCTCGGGAAATCATTCAACGCTCAATGGGAGAAGTAAACGGATTAAAAATTCGAATTTTCTCATTGCAGCCTCTTTTCTTCTCCAAATCCACGCCGAAATGAGTTTTCGAACATTCACACGGGGGGAGGGGGGGGGAGGGTTCCTTAGTTTGTATGCCCACACCAGTTTCCGCTTACATCAATTCTCAAACATTATCAAATTTGGGGGAGGGGTCCTTGCCTTTTTTTTTTTTTTTTTTTTTGTGCTCAACAATCCGGGATTAATTAAAAACTTCTTACTCTTCAAGGCTATTTCTTTTTAACCGATTTTAAATTCTTTCATTATAAAATTAATTTGAACATTACCATATGAAAAAAGTAAAAATAAAAAATTCTTCAGTTATATTCGGTCCGCATTGAAAGGTAGGCGGCGCTTTCTTTTTTTTTATCTTATTACACTGACACCGAAACACGTGATAAAAAAAAAACGCAAGAAGAACGAGTACAAAAGAGAGAGAGAGCCGGGTTGCTGTCCTTGGCGATATTCCCCCTCTTCAATTGAGGTCACGCACCTAACAAGGTCGCCACGAAAAGCGGAAAGCATTTTTCTTCACACATGGAAACAACGACCGATCGTACAAACATCGATTTCGGGACTTGCGCAAGGGTCAATTCTTTCATTCCACAAGAAGATATAGTTCTAGACTTGATACATTGGCACAAAATAGGCAAAAGGTTGTCTACTTATTTAAAATTCCTGTACATTTTAGAATAAAATTTTTAAAATTTCCAGTATCATATCACATAGAGAGAAATCTCGATATTTCATGGCAAAATAAAAACTAAACCATTATAATATATGTCATTTAGTAGTACAATTTTATGATAAAATTAATACTATGCAGTTTCAGTCCAACAATGTTACCAGTGTTTCTGTCAAAATGTCAACATGATTGTTGTTTTTACAATATTATATTCGAATTTTTATTATTCATCACGTATGAGGAACAGGTTTCTCCTTCATATGTTCCGTAAATTCAATACGACACCGGACACATCGTTTTATAATTAATTTTCTTAATTCAAAAATAGGTTTTTCTCAACGTACACTTTGAAGTAAATTGAAAACAGTTATTCAACTGTTAATTCTTATTCTGTTAGTTATAAATATTCCTCGAAAAGAGTGCAATTAAATTGCATTCGATTTACAGCTTGCATTGAAAATCAATTCGCATAGAAAAAAATACAAAAGAAAAAAGAAAGAAAGAAAAGGAAAGAAGAAAAGAAAAGAAGAAGAAAAATTTACATCAACGGTGAAGTTGAGGATATAACATGCAGAAATTGCAGATCATTTAATAGTATTATGTTCAAATAGACCGACCGGTGGGTACTGTAACAGAATTTATTTTCGCGAAAATGAGATTTCGCGAGCAGAAAATTTCGCGAACCGAACGAAGTTTCGAACAACCGAAACTTGAAAATAATAATAATAAAATTTTGCGAGGCATACATTTTCGCGAGTGCAACGGCCTCTCCAAAATAAGTATATTTACAGCAACTACCAAGCGCAGATAGATTACTAGTTAGCTGATCGTATATGAAAACATTCTTTGGATAGTCCCCGCACTAACCACTTACGTCATGCAAGGTCATGAAACCAGCCGCACGTGTTAACCGGTAACTCGACGAGCATCACTCACTATAAGGAAATTTTTAGGAATCAACGCTAAAATCTATGAGCCTGGAACCTATTATTTGTAGAGCCATGGAACATGGCACCCGTGCATAATAATCTTTTTTAGTATTGGTTTTATAAAACTAATTCAAACACCTAAACATAAGCTTATTTTAAATTGCTCTTTAATTCTTGATAATTGAAACGAATTTTATTCCTTTAATAACTTTGTCGTAATGGGGTCGTTTCCAAAATTTTAAAAGTATTTTTTTCTGAAAGAGCATGCTTCAAAACATAGGATCTGAGACATTTTAAAAATAATTTATTTAAGTTTAATATTTTGAAAAAAATACTTAAATCTCTGCGGTTTCATTGTTTACACTTCTGTCGTGTGATATCAAATGATGAAATGCCATTCAATGTCGCCATTCAGAGAACAAAATATTTAATTCGCATCTTTACTCACGTGTATTGGCAACGATATGGTTGATAGCAAGTGAGCGCAATTTTAATTCGCTGCTTGAATATCATAACGAGGAAATGTGGTAGAAAGATGCGCCATAGTGCATCATTTGTGACGTCATCAAGACCACGCCTTGTTTGAAAAATTAATTAAAAAAAAAACTGTTGGGAAAATGAAAGTATTTTCTGGGTCCATGTAATTTTTTTTTTTTTTGCTCATTCTATCCATTTCAATGACTAAAAGTAGTACTTTTGACTGAAGGAAACCACCCCATTGAGTTCGCTTTTGTATTGAAAAACAAGCCTCCGGAAATATTCGAAACAGTTATACGATAGACTTCTTGATCCCCCCTCCCCCACCTCCTTGCCTTATTAACGTTGCAAGTTACTGCAACACATTTGAAAATAGCAAGAAAGGAAGACGGGATCTCATTTTCCGTTCGAGTTGAATTAATATGTCGACACTAAATTTGTAGATTAGGGTTTACTACTCTATTTCAGTGGTGCTCAACTTTTTTCTACCCGAGAACCGCACCTCATATTAAAATGATTCTCGTGGTTCAGAATACATAAAAAAATCTCTTAGTTTTTTTTTCTGAATAACAACAGAAAATATGGAAATGAAAAGAAAATTAAAAACGAATAATAGAGCATTTGGGGGCACGGCAGTGCCCCCGCCAAGTCGAGCGCGAAGCAAACACTGCCGTACCATCTTTACTGGAACCATTTCGCCGCTTTTCGGGCCCCTATTTGAGAACCTTCTGGTGAGACTAGAACGCAGAAATTTTCGTCATCCAGTAAGCTATAATCACATACTTAAAATCCGAAATTTCAAGTCTGTAGGTCATTTAGTTCCGAAGTTAAGCGAAAGCAAAGTTTCGCATTTATGACACTCACTCACTCATGATCATCAAAATAGAACTAGTACTTCCCATAAACTCAGAGAGGTGAAATTTGGTACAGAGTTAGGGTTTGATGGCCACATAAAGGGAAAACTATAAAAACTAGGCTAATTGAAGATCTCGAGTGACCCTGATTAGAAAACACAAGAGCCCAACCAAACTATTCGAGATCGACATAACGCTTTTATAAAAAATATTCAACTTGGCGGGCCGCTTCATTTGATGTCAAAAATCGAAAGCTGAAGTATCTAATGAAGAACCCTCAGGTGTATTAGAGATATGGTAATGCCCCCTTCTACTATTGGTACATAAAAAAATCGACTGTCATTGCTAAAGTCCAGCGTAGTGGGACACATCTTCTAATTTAATTTAGCCTAACTTTAGTCTACTCGAACATTACACAAATTAAATGTTTCTACAAAAAGAAGTGAAATCCCACCAAAAACATTCTGTAAAAAACTAGCCAAGTCTCGATGGATCTGCTTGTTTATCTCTAAAAAGTAGTGAAATCTAGACAAAGTCATGACAAGTCTAAGGTTCCTTACTGCGATTTCTTTATTATTATAGTTAATGTTGTGTGACTTGGCCGTTAAAGGGTACACAAGGGTATAAAACCAGGTGCTCCATGACACTATTGCACCAATCTTTCGCCAGAACCGCTACCCATTGACGATGGAAAATTGCCACTTGGAAAACGTGTAAACAAAATTGACTTGTGCCCACTAACGTATAAAGAATGTTTAACGGCCAAGTCACACAACATTAACTATAATAATAAAGAAATCGCAGTAAGGAACCTTAGACTTGTCATGACTTTGTCTAGATTTCACTACTTTTTAGAGATAAACAAGCAGATCCATCGAGACTTGGCTAGTTTTTTACAGAATGTTTTTGGTGGGATCTGTTTTTTAAAAACCAATTTCTGAGTATTTGGCTTCAAATTCGTAACATCGTCATCAATCGCGATGAATGTGACAAGAATCACGCAACAGTGCCTTTGTTGGTAGTTCTGCATTAGCCCTGGCTTATGGGTGGTAGCTTACTGCTTAAGAACCACCGTTGTTCAAATTAACAGCAATAAATCATCTGTTAATAGACGGTTTAATTTTGTAAAAATCAAGTTTCGCGTCACATCTCAGTCATAATTTCGAAAACAACAAAGCACATTTTCCAAAAAGCAATAATAATAAAACCATATGAATTTTGATGTCTGGAATTCAAATTATGTTTTTCGCAATCACGAATTGCGATGGGACCCTACTTGTCGGTTTTCTTGTTTCTACAAATGGAAAGGAATGGAAATGGCCAAGAAATTTGCACCCGTCATATTATGACAGGGGATTTTCTAGAACAGATAATTCGAGGCATATCCTCAAAAAAAAAATTAATTTGAATTTTGACATCTTGAATTCAAATTATGTTTTTCGCAATCACGAGTGTGTGTGTGGGGGGATATGTGTGTTTGTGTGTATTGGGTATGTGTGTGTAGGCATGTGTGTTTGTGTCTGTGTGCTGGCATGAAAGTGTGGGTAGTTTTGTGTGTGTGTGTAGGTTTTTGTGTGTATATGTGTAAGTGTCTGTATGTATGTGTGTGTGTGTAGTTGTGTGTATGTATGCGCGTGTGTGTAGGACATGGATGCAACCTGGAGACGGCTTTCGCTATAGGAGCAGCAGCGTGAGGAGCCCGCCTGTCCACGGTGATGGTGCAGAGGGTGGAGGTGGGAAAAATCAAAGGACCTCAAAAACAGTCGAATGAAAGCAATAAGCAATCGTGATTGCTCAAAAAAAAAAAAAAAAATGATTAGGATGCGGTAATAAAATAAAGATTTTACGGCCAATAGCCAACAGTGGGGGGGGGGGGGAACTTTTTTTAATCTGAAAGTTTGCTCGAGCTAAGCCCTGAAAAAAAAATGAATAAAATCAAACTGCAGACGATTTTTAACAATTACGACGAAAATTTCGATCTCTAAATAAACATTAAAAACAACCGTTGTCGTGGTGATCTGAAAAACCAGAGCAACATCAACGTTGGTGAAGTGAGGATTCTATGCAATTCGTGATTGCTCAAAAAGGACACCTTTACTTCTTTGCAAGGATTATAACGTTCTGGGATAAGTAAATGAGCAATATTTTTGACAATCGATTGAAGTAAAACAGGGAAGAAAGACACGGTGTCAAACTTGGCACGTAAAAAAGGCACCTGATTTATTTTCTTTTCTACACCTGTTATAAGAAGATCGCAACAGAAGAAGTTCATTTGAAAAATCCGAACTCCCTCAACTTGGACGAATTAATTTACGGCTTTGGCTAAAACGGACCAAATTCTGTCGACATCGTTTTCGTCTCGCAGGTACGAGTTGGCGTACTCTACGTTATGGCAACCCTATACAGGAGGGGAGAAAGAGAAACCGTCCGTCCGCGAGGAACAACAGAATTTTAAATCAATCGATGGCATGAAAACATTTTGCTCGAATACACTAAAAAACATACACTTTACACACAAAGATACACTTTTGTTGACATACTACTTGATTTTCAGCTACTGTGACAGATAAATTTTTTTTTTTAATTGGACAATAATGCTTCCGCTATTAAAGAACACATTTAGAACACGTGAAATACACCGCCAGCTCAGTCATTTCCAGCCGAGGACTGCAGTTTCGTGCTAATTAGCACTCATCAGCCCGGCATAGGAAAGTGACTGAGCTGGAGATGGAAAACCTCTTAAGGAAGCCAAGAGTGCGAAACAACCTGGTAGCAAATATAGTATTAGCAGACCAGACGAGTGACCGAAGCAATGGTTCGGTTCAACTTGCTTATTGCTTCGGTCACTCGTCTGGTCTGCTAATACTATATTTGCTACCAGGTTGTTTCGCACTCTTGGCTTCCTTAAGAGGTTTTCCATCTCCAGCTCAGTCACTTTCCTATGCCGGGCTGATGAGTGCTAATTAGCACGAAACTGCAGTCCTCGGCTGGAAATGACTGAGCTGGCGGTGTATTTCACGTATTTTTGCTTTAGCCCTGGCTAATGGGCGGTAATTTACTGAACATTTAGAACATTTTTCACTGGTAAAAGCACATTATTTTCTCGAGGTTTTAAATCTCGCAAGACAGTCGCAACCGCAAAAATTTAAGCCTCGCTAAATATTTTTTTATTTTTTATAAAATTCGCTTCAAATATGAAACTTGCGCATATTTTCAGCTCGCGAAATCACTGATAATCTTCCTTTTCGCGAAAATTATGGCTCACTAAAATCGGTGCTTTTGCAGGAATTTACTGTCTTTGCATACGTATACATACATCATAGAGTAGCGTCACTACAGGGAGGAGGGGGTTGTGGTTCACCCAGGCCGACACCCAAAGTAGATTTAAGGGCTTCTAATAAATATAAATACTTGAATTTTGAAGTTTTCCCGCAATATATCTTAATTTATACTTAAACTATTACATTTCAACGAAAATTGGGCTTAATTTTCTTCCATATAGATGTTTCACTCGCGTTAAAAGTGTTCCTGTAATTTCAAACAACTGTGTGGACTTTCTATCGCATTTTTTTTTGGGGGGGGGGAGGGGGGGGGGTCTGGCTCACGTTGGTTTATGTTAGTGTACGGTTTTTGCCAAGTTCATTTGGCACTCGAAGGAACGACTTCGAATATTTCCATAGGAATCTGTACATTTAGAACGAACAGGCCTCAGAACAAAACGCTATATTAATTGTCCGTCAGGAGGAAGAAATCCATCACACGGATCAAGAAATTAACAAATGCGGCAACGCAGTGGCGCAGCCAGAAAATTTTTCTGGGAGGGGTTTTCAAAATCGAAAATTGTTGATTTCTTTCCCATTCGTTTACACTGCGTAATTATTCAACATCAGAGAGTTCCTACAGATTTGTAATTATTCATTCAAAGTACTTGCTTAAAAACAATTAATAATTCGTATTGATATCACTATGAAACAAAGCAAGTGAGAAAAAGCATAGAATATTTATCACTAATTTTATTTTGATCTTATCTTAATTTTTCGTGTTTTTTTCGCGAGATCATTTAAAACCTCTTCCTCATTCATGTCTTTATGAATGTCAAATGCTAGCTAATAACGGTTTCGATCTTTCGATGAGAATTGGTTAAGAGCCTCAGAAAATCCGGTGCGGTGGGTTTCCTCTCTCTAATAGATGTCCCTAAAAAGGATTTGTGCAGTGATGGAAGTGCTGAGGGACCATGATACCCTGTAGAGCTTTATTGACACCATTTTGGCTATCTTATACCAGCGGGGACGTGGGGTGCTCATCCTGAAATGTAACTTTTATACTTAAGAATTGAAAAGTAATTTGTGACTGCTTCCCGATCATTAAAAGCAACAAGATATTTTGTTGAAACCTATTCCGCGTGGAAAAGTACAATTATACTCTGCTTTTTTCCCTTGATTTTAACAGAGGAAATGAATGTGCTTGTGTTCTAGCAGGGGTTTTACCCCCAAAACCCCTCCCGTGACTGCGCTACTGCGGCAACGTGTGAATGCAGTCAAACCTGAAAAAACCGAACAGGCTTAAAACGATTGACTGCTAAGAACGAACTACATTAGCGATTCCCGTTTATGTTGTATCTACATACAACGCTATTTATTGCTTATCGGGAAAGATGAATTCATTCCACAGGTCACTTTGAGATCGATTAAACAAGGTTCGATTTTATTTCGTGCCCCCTCCCTCCCCCAACTTAAAAAAGTTTTTTTTTAATTTTTTTTTTTTTTTCACAAGCACAAAAATAAAATAAAGAAATGAATGAACAACAAACAAAATTGAAAGTTCGCTCATTCCAGCATGAAACAAAAGTGCGAAAATCGAAAGGGGGAGGTGGGTGATAAAATGCGGAAAGGATCGCAGAGGACCACGACCGGGGTCGATCCGGCGGGGCCGGAGAGATTCCAACTCGAAGATGGAACGTCAAAGAGGGAGAGAAAAAGAAATGTGTGTCAAGTGCCTACGTCACGAGGCTTCGGTTGCATAAGACTCCGACGTCATTCGCGTTCCGCTGACCCGGAATATGTAGGCCGAAAGGGGGGGGGGAGCCCCTTCCAAACGATCTGGGTGCTCCCAGAGAGGGGGAGGGGGGACACAGGTATGGTCTCGAACTCGCAAATGCTGGGTCTGCAGTTAAAACGGCGTTGTACAAAAAAGCCGCGAACGAGTATTTGGGGGAAAAAAGTTCACTTCGCATTGAAATAGCCTGTTCTATGTTGTGTGACACATAATAAAAATGAAAGCGTTGTTTTTCTTCATTTTACCTAATGGCCCGGCACGGAAAATCAAAATCTACTGCTACAATTCACATTTAGAAAGGTCAGTGTTTCCTGTTTAGTCAACTTCCCAAAAACAAAATTAATAAGCCAAAAAGAAATTAATGAACTGTTGAAGTAAGGTAAATTCCCCAGAGAGAAAAAAAAAACAGAACCACTGATACAACAGCAACATCTACAATGAAATTTTATTTTCCCGTAAAATAGCATTAAATACAGAGTTATACATTAGTAGTAACTAGAGACGTACCGAGCACTCGGTAACTACTCGGTACTCTGCCTACTCGGTCAATTTACCGAGTAATCGGTACTCGGCCAAATTTTGATCAGATACTCGGCCAATACCGAGTAGTTGAAAAAAAAAAAATAGAATATTGTCCAAGACAGATATTAAAATTTATAAAAAAAGTGCAAGCATATATAATATTCTGCAATCATTTACAAGTCAAATTTAAATTTTGAGAATAATGAAGTTTATGTGCCCAAAGTTAATAAAACTTATTTATTAAAAATTGTGCAAAAAAGGTAAGTATAGAAAATATGGAATTTTTATATTAAAAATGGATTTTTGCTACAAACAAAAATTAGTTATAAGAAATATAAAAATACCTTTGCTTAAAAAATAAAAGGAAATAAAACAACGCTAAAAGCACAGTGCAGACACGTATTTTGGCATTACAAGGAGTTCCTTTTTCAATGTACAAATGTGAGCTCGTGGATTTAAAGGCATCCAACAAAAGTCTGATTTTTTCTGTCGAATGTCTTTACATTCTTTAGCTCACATTTTATGCACTGAAAAAGACGTTCCTTGTAACGCAGAAACAGGTGCCTGCAGTGTTCCTGCACATTTTTTTTATTTGCTTTTAAAAATTATTTATGCGGACTAGAACTATAATAAGATCGGTACAATGTTTTAATTCCAACTTGATTAATCATACCTTTTATTTATTTACTTTTAATTTTAAAAATAATTTTTTTTGTAAAACCTTTGACTAAAACAAAATTTTTTAAATAATGCGTAATTCAATTTCAGCAGGAATTTAGTTTTAAAAACTATTATATGGACAAGGAGGTCAATACTACTATTCTAATACGTTCAAAATTCATCACATGTATGTCGGTGGTTCTTCTTAAACCATAATTGGTACTTGGTAACTCGGCCGAGTAGTGAAAGGCCGAGTATTCGATAACTCGGTACTCGACCGAGTAAGGAAAAAGCCTTAAGTACTACTCGGTACGTCTCTAGTAGTAACATTGACAAAATAAATAAAAGCGCTTTAACTAAGCTAAAATTTAAAATTAAAAAGTAAGATTTTAGATGGAATTGTGTCTTGGTCTTCAATTTTTTTTCCAAGGAGACTTTGATCAATTAGGAAAGTGGTGTAAAAGATGGAGGACATTGACGTCAAATAGAGCAAGATGGGGCAAATTGTCGAAGACAGGACTAAGGGACAGGGTTTTTTTGAGTGGGTGGCGCGACACTACGGTATTCACGGTATCAATATACGTAAAATAATATAGCTCTAGACTAGGGTCCCGTGAAAAAATTCTAATTTGTCAAAAGGTGCCGCGAATCGGAAAAGTTTGGGAACTGGCCTAGACATGACAGCATTGACCGAGAGTCTGTCGTTGTGAAGCTTAGGAAAAAGAAAAGTCTTCAAACTTTCAGGTTCCAGAAATCTTTAGAACTGCAAGTTTTTACAGAATTCTGGGCTACACTTAGAAAACCATTTCTTAAAATAGTTGTTGAATAGATCCAATGTGCTATAGGCTTATAAGACATTATATAAAGAAAATGTTTGTATTTTTTTTTAAAATTCATATCAGCATAAGTTAGTGGAAAATATACCAACTCATGCTGTAAGTGTCACCAACCTTTGTAGTATATAGCTGTTGGGAAGTGCTTGTATGGTTTTACACAGACGAAAAAGTATAGCTTCATTTATATTATCGGCAGTCGCGTATTTCAAACTTTCTTATTTCATAACTTTTCATACTGTAATTGAAGCAAACCTAACCTGGCAGAATTATGAAGACTTGGCAGATCCTAAACACAGCATTACGACGCTGTCAGGTTAGATTTGCCCAACTATAGTAGCTTAGTCTGAGTGTCAGGGGTGCAACAACGGGCGGGGGGGGGGGGGGGCTCAACCTTCCGGAACCCTTGCTTTAACACGGATTTTCCATCCCAGTACGCTAGTTAAATACATGTAAGGACTGTCATGGCCAAAACTTCTCTCAGCAGAAAGTTCTTGCTGCGTTAGTGGTGAGTGCTTTATCAAATACTTTCTTCGTATTTCTATTATGATTAGGAGGACATAGTTTGAAGTAGGGCCTAACTACGATCAACTTTAGACCAAGGCCGCCTAATCCTTTGTTCAGTCGCCAACCGACACGTTGACTTCTTGTTAGTTATTCGATTTTTTTTTACTCACTTTTTGCAGACACTAGTTAAAATTTAAAAATAAGGAGTATGTCGGAGTATGTCTATGCATGAAAAACAATGTTTTTAAGCTTTTATTTTTATAAAATAATGACACTAGTGCTTAAAGAATTTTACGGGTAGCGAATTTTGGGCTAAATTATTTTTTAAAGACCAGGACTCGTTGCCCGTGCGATAGTCGGTCCCTGGTTAAAGACCGTTGATTTTGGCTACTGAAAATCCCTACGATAGAAGTTATATCTCTAGAAATATTTCGCACTGGATGCGAATTCGTTGGGGAACTTCTTGCAAGTCGAAGAAGCTGATTTCTCCGGCTCCTCCTAAGGCGGCTATAAGAATATTTTGTACCGCAGAGAAAGCGTGGTTCTGAATCAGAGTGTGACGACCACTCCGCTTCGGGGTCCATTCTTTTTTCGCGTCACACTTTCGGATTCGCTGGTTTCATTTCGGCGTCACCCGGCCGGTGACAACCTGAAATACTTTTCTTCTACCGGTGTCTTCAAAGCGACTGTATTAAGAGAGCTTTTTAAGCAACTTTCACTGTATTTCACTTCTTCGTCCAATGCTCATATAGTCATATAGAACACGAAAGTACTATAAACAAAAGATCGGAGAATCAACTCGGTACCGCTCTTTTCGGAAATTTGTCAAAAGGGAGGAATTAGTTTTGAACTGCTGGCCAAAAGTACAGTAGAGTTCCAAAAACTCAGTACTCCTGAAAACCCGGCCAGATTCAGAAAACACAGCCGCATTCTGGCAGTCTGTTCCACGCTCATTCCGGATAACCAGGCATTTTAAAACTTTGCCACTTTTCGGTCCGCATTCGGCAGAGTTTTAGGCATTTTCAGTAAGTTACTTATACAATCGAGTTTTAAATACTCTATTGCATAAGTATTTCCCTCAGTCCCAGCGTCATAACCGCCATGAATTTAGTCTGAGAATCTACAAGAAAGTGTAGTCCAGAAAGGTATCTGAATAGAGAGATGGTTAAAAGTTCATTCGTGCGGAAAAAGTATAGCTAATTTTTTTCTGAAAACATACGAAAGTAACCTCCCGTATGTTTCAGAACACGTTGTAAGCTTTCCTGTGAAGTGTCGAAGAGATTTTCGCGAATGTACTACGGATCGTCTACTTTGTTTGAAGCACGGAAAACAAGAAATCGCTTTGAAGAAACAAGTTTGCATCTTACCAACAAATTATAATCTTCTTCATAGCACATAAGCTTACCACAGAGACCAAAAAGGGAGAAATAATGAAAAAAGTTTGAATAAGTAGCAATCGAAAGAGCATATTAAGACTTTTTTGGCGCAAAAAATTATTTGCTCTCGCAACCCCGTTACCGAGATACAAAGTCTTAAAATCTGACCAGTTCAAGGAACGCGATTTCACCGTCTGAATGTGGCAGGACATCAGCATAATTCTGCAACGCGTGTGAAAAATGTCTTCCATCGCTCACCAAAACTCGCTAAATTCGGCAACTTTTCTTAACATTTCGTCAGTTAAGGACTTTATATTTCGAAAACGGGGTCACGAGGGCAAATAATTTGTGTCCAGAACCATGATTCCTATTTTATTTCCATTGTTACTTATTTCTATTTATTAATTTTCATTTTTTATTACATTATCGTATGCAGAGGAGCCCCGAACTTTTAACTCTTGGGAGGGCGGAAATTTGCTGAATGGAACTTCAAATTTTGCCGAATAGAATTCCAAATTTTGCCGAACCTTCCGACAAAGTTTGCGGAATAAAGAAACATTTGGTACGTTACAGTGGCCTCCCATGCTTTCCTATCGAGGCGCCCGTGATAATATGGTTTCCTAGTTAGTAATAAAACGACGATTTCACTTAAAAGTTCGATCAGAAAATACTCTTTATTGAAAGTTAAGCGTCAGAAATGACTGTTTCCTATTGGATGTGAAATCATGGTCGAAGGAATCAAATATTTTGTGACAAAATAAAACTGACAACCGCTCAGTTTGAACCCTGTACCTGTTCTGTGTTCTGCTGATTCTACGACGAACTGACGTCCTGTCATGACGGCCAAAGTGAGGAGGACAGAAAAGTGAGTGCGTCGCCGGTCGGCTCACGTGACCTCTCTTTCAGGAAAAAGAGGCAGAAAGAGGTCAAGGAAGCTCAGTCATACACTCGAAGGAAAAGAGAAAAAAACTCCTTCTCCGGATCATCCTCAGACCTTCGACGCAGCGATGGATCGCGAAATCGATAATTAAGATCGTTACGGAAATCATTTATCGGGGTAACTCTTCTCAAAGTTGGATTCGAACTTGGGGCTCATCTTGGAGACAAAAAGACGATTCAAGACGTTTTTGCGAAGTATTTTCGGGGAATTCACAAATAGATTTGTAACGACGCTAAAAACATTAACCATCAAGTTTATTAAAGTAAATCGCTTGTCACCGACTCGTATTTTGGAATTCGATGTGAAAGTGAATCACTGTAAATAAAGGTTTTTCACAGCAAGTCAATGTATTAATTAATTTTATTTATTTATTCGTTTATTTATTTGTACTAGAAAATTACTCGTCAAGATATGACTTATGAAAATTGCTTCTACATTTGAGCGAAGCCATTGCTTGTTTGGTGATATTTTTATAGTTGAAATTTTAACCATAACTCCAGTGTATTAACCTTAAACTCCAGTGGATAGCCTTCACTGTTGACCACTTTTTCGTTTCTTCATTCCCCTGAAATGACAATCTTACCAGTAAAATACTTAAGTTACCGGAATGAGTTCAGCCTTGTCACAATAAAGCCTTTCCAAAACCCTTCCATTAAACATTACCAAAACATACTATCAAACTATCATGCCGTGGCGCGAGTTTTATTGTTGATGATGTCAGGAGCGTACTCGATCATTGGCTATTATATATATATATATATATATATATATATATATATATATATATATATATATATATATATATATATATATATATATATATATATATATATATATATATATATATATATATATATATATATATATATATATATATATAACGCGCGGCGAGGATAATAACGCGCGGCGTAGGATTCACTTACGAATAACATGGTACACAACAGCCTTTGCAAAAAATCTTGTTTCACCTAGCTTTTTTTTCCCCTTCTATTTTTTAAGCATGATTTACATTTACAAGTTTTACTAAAAAAACAGCTTCCATTTTTGTTACCCCCTATCCCCTCTAAGAGTCACAAACTCTTTACAAGGAGGGAATCTAAAAATGTTGTAAATTAAGTACTGACCGGGACTGAATGAGTACCTGACGCTGAAAATTGATTTACTATGAATAAAAATGGAAACTTCATATTTCTAATCGTAGACATGAACAGTTTCAATCTTCATTTACTTCCAAAAAAAAAAAAAAACATGCACAGAAATGGCAGAAACAATAAAAAGTACCATTGATATTTTTTTCACTGGCAGTAAAAACCGGTAAAAAAGGCGGTAAAAAATCCTGTCAACTTTGCATAAGAGTAGAAACAACACACACAATGAACCACTAGCATAGCCATATTTTCATGAGGAGGGGAAGGGGGATCGTAACAGGTTTTCAATGTAAAAATTTTAGCACACAAGGATTGTTAATAAGGCTGAAACCATAAGTTAGCTCCTAAAGCCTTTATATTAACTCCTACATCACTGCAATGAACGCAGGGTAAAGACAAGGTTAAGAAATAATAGATATCGCAAGCACATCACGTGATTAGTGGACCATAGGTGACTGGCTTTCTTGTCAGTAACAAATTGAAGGAAGGAGAAATGGAAGTTGAGGGTATTTTATGCGGTCGCAAAAAGAGCGGGAAGTAGCTTGCTTTCCCAGATCTATTAGGAATCACAAGAGTCGCAAACAGAGGAGACAAAGTAGCAACTACAGAAGTGTCAATGTCCCCGATAATGGTGTCAATCGAACAAATGCATAAAAATGTCAGCTGCTGTGAAGAGAGATAACAATTTTATCTGTAGAATTTCAAGGCCGAATAACATCGGTGGGGTCCAAAGTCGACTTCAAAGAGATCGCGCTGGCGACTAGGCTCAATTGCGCTAGTTCGTCCTGAAATAACATTTTATAAGTATCAGTACCTAAGCCCGTCATTAGAACCTTTGATGGGGGGAGGGAGAGAGGAAGACTCAATATTTATCGGACAAGAGGACTCAACTCGTGTCGTACGCCAACCCATTGATGCAACCATTTTGGTTGAAGGAAGAAGTGTTCGCACCTCACTGCATTTCAAGCAGAATTCAAAAAATATAGTTATTCTGCTACATCATAGAAGATAAGTAACTAAACTTCTCAAATTTATGCTGCAGGAGCAGAAGCCACGAACTATTATAATTGAGGTGTAAACACGATTACATCGTGAGTCTCTTTTACAGGAGCGCCCACGAGGAGGTTCGCGCTACCACTTTTGAGGGGATCTGGCCGGTAGGTTATGTGTTATATTCTTGCAGTCAAAGACCCTTCATGAATGTAAATGGTGACTTATACACGCTAAATCTGACATGGAAACAAGCAGGACTGCGGAGTCAGGGAAAATGACCATTATCGACTCTTGGAGTTTTTAAGTCTCCGATTCTTTTACCTCCAAATCGGTCAAACTTCGACTCCACAACCCAGGTCACAAAGCCCTCCAAGTTCTCATTAAAAACCCCTGCTGGATCAGAAGCTGTTCGGCTCCTGTCTGCATCAAAAAATACGAAACGTCGGCAGATGGTACTTCCATTTGTCGTGTGTTGTCAGAGTAAATTCGGCCTTCTACCTTAGTGATAGGTAACTCAGCAGCGTTTTCACTTTCCTAGTCCCAATGCGTATTTCGAAGGTAGTCGGCCCCAAAACCATGGTGGAGGAGAAAAGGCCACGTAATAAATGCGCAAACGCTTTTTAGTCGATTTCATACTGAAAACTAATGAATGCTCTTTTTCTACCGTAATCAAGAGAAAGACTAAACATGTAGCCAAATTTGCAGCTAACTAAGCTCGGCATTTTTTTTTTTTTTTTTTTTGGTCGTTCGCTTTGTTCCTATATAAAAACTAGAAAAATAACACCAAAACAAAATTTCTCGCCGGTATGGCCACATCAGTATCGTCCCTTGTTGGTGTGCTTTCGTGTCCCGATTAGATAAAGCCGGAGCAGTCCAGAAGAAGTAGGGCGCTTGGAACGGTGCTAAGTCGTCCTTATCGCTCAACCCAATTTTCAAAAGGAAAGAAAGAAATATTTATTTTTTTTCTTTTTAAATTATTATTACATTGTATTTTATAGTGATATCTTTTAGCTTACCGAAATATTTGTAATGGCAAACACTTGAGAGAGAAGCGAGGACGTACTTACATTTTCGGGGCTATTTTTTCTATAGATTATACTAATGTACACCAATTATTGTAACGAAATTATAAATTTTTTAAAAGGTTTATAATTTAGCGTCGTAAATTGCAATATTGTGAATATAGATACTTATTTATTTAATGGAATATAATGTGTGTTCATAATTATGATAACGTTACTCAACGTTTATAGAGAATGGGCATAACCTTACGAGTGCTTATGTCCCGAAGCTCTTTAACTTTTCGTCTTGTAACCTTGAAATTGCTCTGCAATCAATGCATTGCGAAATTTGTGCGTCATAACATTTTCTCTCACACTAATGAACACTCTACTCATTAACAAACATTTCAATTCTACGGACTAATCCTAGTAATTTAAAGCTGAAGTGCATGTTATGATATGGCGCAAGCGCAGTTTGATTTTTGATTTTCACTTTGAAAAAAATAATTTTTTAGCTATCATATTTGCCATATTATATTATAAAAAGAAATTTTCTCAAAGTAGGTTTGCGTTTGTTGCGTTAAATTTAATGTTGATGGATTGATTTTTTTTTTCTTTTAATGTAGAAAAAATTGAGTGAACTCAAAAGAATCCGTCCAACATCACCAAAATCGCGCTAACAAATGTGGTGGGCGTATACAGGGGCGTGCACAGAAATTTTGGGACTCGTCATAAATGACTTTTTTGGCGAACCCCCCCCCCCCTCCATATTGTTTACCCATATATTTTACTCCTAGTTTCAAAAATATTGGGTCTTGGGCCCCCTTCAGACTTGGTCGGGCAAGGGCTAACGGGAGTCCCTTCTCCCCCCCCCCTTGTGCACGCCCCTGGACGTACATAGGCGGATGATGCATGAAAAAAATGAGGAGAGGGAAGGGGTGCTCATACATCTGACTGTAAAAAAGATTGGCCAGTTAAATTTTAGCACCATTTTTGATTCAGTGACCTTAACTTGAAAAATTCGGTACACAGCCTCAAAAGTCAGGACAGATGGCTACAGTAGACCTCCCTCAAATTCAAAGCGCCATTATAATTTTTATGAAATGTCAACAGGAAAAATCAATTTTACCATTTTTTTGATCGAATTTTGATCGAGTCAAGCGCCCCTGGCGAACGAAAGAAATTGCGCCCCCCCCCCCCGCAGGGTCGCCCACTCGAAAAGTCACCGGAGGTCATTGTGACCTCCAAAATTTTTTTTTATTGGGAGGGGACATTTTGATTAATTGATTTGACGAACAGCAGGCAGCATTGTAATTTTTTATTATTATTATTTTCTTTTTTAGAATTGTTTTATATGATGCCCAATGTTCCTTCTCAATAGATGTTATATATATATATATATATACATACATACATATACCCCCTCTAGCTCTTTTTCTTGCGAGGTTTGTAAAAAAATTTTAAAGCATTTTTCAAATTCTATGTTCAAAAAAAAAAAAAAAAAAAAAACCTGTTAAAAAAAATTATTTTTCAATCAGTCGAAATGCCGCCCCCCTGGCAAGACCCACTCTTGTGAAACCCTAGTTACGCTACAGGACTAGGGTGTCGTCAGGGCCGCAGAGAGCCAAGGCGGGACCCTTGTCAGTTATGTCGCCGAGCCCCTACCGCCCCCCAATAAAGAAAAAAAAGAAAAGGTAGAAAAGAAGAAAAAAAGGGGGAGAAGAAAAATCAAAAGTTCTCACTAGAAAACAATTAAATCTATTTTAAGTGCCACAAAAGTAATTATCGAAAGAGTAAATTCTACTTTATCTTTACTTGTTCTCTTATGCGGAGTTTTTTCCCCCTTTTGCTTTCTTTCTTTCTTTTTTTTTCCGGCGTCAGTGATGCCGGGTCCATCCACGGCTCAGTCCCTGGTTTCCGACAAGGCTGACATGGCCTCTCGTCGTGTCTAAGTCTTGAGAAAATCCTAAATTCTTTAAAGGGTACCGCGAGTCTAAAAAGATAAGGAACCCCTGCTGTAAATCAATATGCGTGTCAGTATGTATAGGGTGATCTAAATGTACAGATGAAGTGCGTACGGGTAATATTTGGCTCATCGAAACGGGCGTCAGATTGTGTGAATTGCTTTGAAAAAGGGAAAAGTGGATCATCATGACGAGAGCGGATGACCCAGATAAGGATTTCTTTTTTTTTTCCTCCCTGTTTGTCGATTCCACCGCGTTCTTGATGCATCTCCAATCCAAGGTCGTTCTTTCTGACACGATTCCGTGTGTTGTACATGGCACAACACGAAAGAAATCTCGAATTGTGCGAACGTTTACAGAATTCCAAAATAAATGAGGGAAAATAAGGAAGTCAAACGTGTTACTGGTTTATTTGATAACAAAACTAACCCCCCTCCCCCCCCAAAAAAAGTAAATGATTAAAGAAAATACGGACAATGCAAGAAAAGTATTGTAATAAAAACAGTCGCATCTGTTGTAAACTGAAATAAAAATCCTGGCAGGAGCTCTGCTTTTTTTTTTTAGTTTTAGTGAAACTGTACATATTTGACAGAAGTCGGACTGCTTGGGCTGGGCATGAAAAGAAGTTCCTCAGATTGTATGGTTCTCGCACTCTTTTTGTTAGAAATAAAGCTCTAAGTTGATTCTAGAACAAAAAAGCCACGTGCAGATCCGTCTTTCGAATTTTTCCGGATGAGGGAGGGAGGGGGGCAAAGAGAATCCCCAATGAAAATAGAACGAAAAACAACAAAACCAATACTACTTACATGTGAATACTTAAATTTCTCAAAGCCAAAAAAAGAGTAAATTCCCCCCCCCCCCTGACCTCTCTAAATCACGAGCCAGGGCACAGGCCGAGGTACCCATTTTGAAAAGGATATTTATTCTTTTCCAACGGGTCATTTTTAACAGTAGTGTCTCCCCTCCAAAAGCAAGGGCACAAATCACCCCCAAATTCTCCCCCAAGAGCGAGAGTTCTCCAAAAAAGGAAGAATGCCCCGTAAAACAAATCTAAATACACTCAGGAACATTGAAAATAGCTCCCCAAAGAAGGAAGCATTGGATTGAAGTGACATTTAATGTACAGAGTAATACAGATGAGAGGTACACTTGATCCCAAAATCTAGACAATTAAACAAATACAGGCTAAGAAATGAGATAAATACAGTGCTATTTCAATAGCGCGTTGGAACACTTTTTGCTGCAATACATGCAGCATTACGGTCCGACATTGAGCTAATAAAATTTCTGATGTTGTCCTGAAGCAGATGGACCCCCAAATTTTGTACAGCCACTTCTAAATCTTGCACAGAGTAGCACGGAGACATCTGGCGTTTCCGCCGATCCCATACATGCTCTTTTGGGGACAAGTCGGGGGAGCGGGCTGACAATGGAAGAGTCTCAAAAGGACGTAAGAAGTCTTGAGCAACTCTAGTTGTATGCGGGCGAGCATTATCTTGTTGAAAAGTTGCTGCTGGGAGGCCATTTAGAAACGGATCTAGATGTGGTTGTAGAATGTCATTAACATAACGCTGGCCCGTTAAGGTTCCACATATCAAAACTAGAGTGGACCGGTTGTCATAGGCTATACCATCCCAGACCACTATGACCTTTGTGCGGGCAGTGTGTCGTGCGATAGAGTTGGTGGAATGGTAGCTTTCTCCAGGACGCCTCCACATCCGTGCGTTTATACTATCGGACCCCAAAACGAATCGGGATTCATAACTGAGCACTACATTTTGCCAATCAGTCACATCCCACATCGCTCTGGCATCGTACATGTTATTTAAACGTGAAATAACGGACTTCAAAAGGCCTCAGTCAAATAACTCTGGGATCATCTATTAATGCTTACTAAATGTTACTTAAAATCATGATTTTAAAAACTACAGACGGTACTTCAAATTAAATTTAACAAAATATGCTTTCAGAAACTTCTATTATTATTATTATTACTACTACTAGAAAGTCGCCCGTCAAGGTATGACGGGTGAAAATTACTTCTCTTCTTCAACATTTTAACGAAACAATTGCCTGTTTGAGGATATTTTGTTGGTTGAAATTTTAACCCTAACTCCAGTGGATTAACTATAAGCTCCAGTAGATAGCGTTCATAGTTGACCGCTTTTTCGTTTCTCCATTCCCCTGAAATGACAGTCTTACCAGTAAAACAGTTAAGTTACCGGATCGAGTTCAGCCTTGTCACAATAAAGCCTTTCCCTGCATGTTAAATATTACCAAAACACATTATCAAATTATCATGCCATGGCGCGAGTTTTATTATTGAAGCACGCGGGTTACTCGATCTTCGGCTATTATTTATGTGAGGATTACTGATATTATTATTACTATTTTACATTAAAGTTTTTAAATTGGCATGACATCTATTGGCAAGTTTGGAATTATAGACTCTAATTACATAAAGTGTTAGAGAAACAAAAGATGGGAATAATAGTTATATGCAATTTAATCAAACGAATTAAACGTAACATTACAAGCAACACTTCTTGAGAAGGCAAAACAAGTTTTCCACATTCAAATAAAGTAAAGTAAAAGCGCGTACTTTTTGGCAGATGACGATGCCTAAAAATATTAACGAAAGTTTAGAGAATAAATTGAAATTTTGCAGAATACGAATCAATTGTTAAAATTTTGGGCTACTAATTTCAGGTTTGTTTCCCCCTGAACTTTATTTATTCTTTTTATCTATTTATTTTTGTCACGTCATTTTTAATGATGCTGTAAAAACACCATATTTTTGGATCGTTCTGACCCCTCTGCTGATACAGTTATATCGCATCGCTGTTTATAAGCTTTCCCCTATTTAGATGCAGAGTGGGAATGGACGAGGGCCTTTAAACTTCATTAAGGAAGAGATGGTCCCCCCCCCCCCCTTCTTCAGCGTGCGTGTATGCGAAGCTGAGAATAGCAAAACCAGCATCACGATCAGTGTTTACATTAGCGATAACTAAACCTGTGATCCGGCAAGCTCTGTCATTAGCTCAGTTAACGCCGACAAAAAGTTGACAAGAGGTAATATGGATTTATTTTCGCACAGTTTCTCCTCAAAAAGCATACTTCTCTTCACGGTAGGGGATTCCGAGTAGCGTACGTAGCATGAGTGACAACCGGGGCGGTAATTTGTGGTCAACCCCCATACCTCTCCCCCCCCCCCTTACAGACGCAAAAGAAAAATAATAAATGCAAACATGAAATTCATGCAATTCAGAAACAACTACATTTGTTCTTTAACGAAATTTTAAGTCGGCTAATATACAAAAATCACATAAAAGTGAGGGTTTCGGGAGGCTATCCCCCGGAAAATTTCAAATTTGTAGTCTTTTAAGTGAATTTTAGCTTTATATTTTTCAAAAACTTGCAATTCCACTTAGGGTATCACCCCCCAGACGGGTGATACCCGGGACGGACCGCCCGTCCCCCGTACTGACGCCACTGGAAAAATGCAATTAATTTTCTTATTGAATACCCACTGTTGTGTGTGTGAACATTTGTGTATGGCGTCGAAGAGGGGAAAAGGTTGAGTACCCCCTCTAGTTATGGATTTAAATCCTGAAAACATAAGCGGCCCGATAAGATCGGAACGGAAGGACTCCCGAGGCGAGGGATTTCGCGCCGGAATCCAGATGACCTTTCCAAGGGTCAGAGGATTCTGCCCTCTCTGACGAGCGCTCGACAAATACACTTGCAGTACTTTTTACAAAGTCATACTTCTAACAGAAAACATTATGCTGAGCGCGACACATTCGAAATAATTTTATAGACTACAAAAACATTCATCGCCAGAAAAAATTATATAACATTTAGTTATTTTTCATTGTTTTCAAAACGCAAGATTTGGGGTCCTCTGACTTTTTATTCGCTGTTTTAAAACAGGAAAAATCTTTGTACTGTCTTCGGAAGAATATCCAAAATCGGGGAAGTAAACATGGAACCTAGTACGATAAATAAACGTCTTCTAATTTTTCCTTCACAATTTCAAAGCAGGAAGTTCCCCTCCTCCCTCTTTCCTGACGATTGTTTGAACTCGGAGAAGCACATAAACTCCCCCCCCCCCCCACCAACATCTAGTTATTAATTGTTGCTCTTACTTAAGTAGCAACAAGGAACTTCACTAAAATCGGACAAATAATGTTAAGCACTGGATTGTGTACTGATAGCTCAAATTTGAGCCCAAAATGTGCCGAATGAGTATTTGAAATAATACCAACCTTGTTAACACGTCAGTTGATAACTTACCACAAAAATTACTTAAAAAGTATTAAGGTTGCAACTAACGTCTATAGAATACACATGAAACTAATCTCTTAAACGAGATTTGTTACTAATTCCCTCGAATTAAATTTCTACGGGATCTAAATATCAGGAGGCCCATTTTCCCTAAGAGAAACGGCGCAAGCCCCCCTCATATGCTACGGAACACCCCAACTCCTCGAAATAGACTAAGACCTCCTAAAAGATGTCCAAAAATTAGGGGTGCCCATCCTCCTTAGGGAGATGACGCACCCTCTTAAATGTTCCAGAGCCTCCCAAATGAGATATTAGCCCCCTCAATGGCACAGCCTTCGTCCCCTCCGTTCCCCTTCTTACGCATCCCTATAATTTGAATTCAGTCGAAGTTAGAGGAAACCTATTCGCGCGAAAAGAAGAACTTAAAAATTATTTTCCGTGCAAATTTCTAGTTCATAACAGTAATCCATTTGTCTCACGTTCACGTGATGTCCAACCACTGGACATCGAAAAGAGGAGGAATTCGGCGGCAGCCCCTATGCGTGTGACCCAGTGATACATTAACCTCGATTCCCGCAAACATAAACAAAGGCCCTCAAGGAGAGAGAGACAGAGAGATGGGGGATAGGGCGACTGACTTACCCTCAGTTGCGTCCGTGAGGGCATCATTGGTAATCCAATCGACTGATTAACGATGAAGATAATTGACGAAATAATAATCCAAGTGTGGAGAGCGAAATAATCCGTTTCACGAGCACGCACACATCTCTCGGCTACAGCGGCTGCACTCGCACTGAGGAGCTCGCGAGCGGGGTTGCCGGCTTGGCGCGTTTGGCGACTGTGACCCACATCCAGACACGTGACGGAAGACCGCCGAGAGGGTGCCCCGAAAAAACTAGGCCGATTTTCTCTCGCTCTTTTTTTCTTGCCACGCCCCGTTTTCATCTCGATGATGGGGTGTATTTTGTCCATCACATCATAATCACTCTTATTTATGGCGAAATATCAAGGTGCTCTCACATTTTTCGGTTTTGGTGACTTACTTTCAATTTTCAGTAGACTAATTGCTTATTTTCGTAGAACATTTTCATGGGACTGGTATCATAGGTTGTAAATTCCCATTATTTGATTAAGATCAATAATGGGAATTTTTTTCTGGTCGCAGGCTTTTAGTCACTATTTTTTTTTTTATAGTCGAAACATCTTTTGAAGTCACAGAAAGTAATAGATTAATTTTTAAATTGCTACATAACCATGAAAAAAGGTTAATGTAATTAATTTGTGGCATTAGCAATAGTTGTATAATCAGGTGTTAATTATGCTAATAGGACACTATTTCACTTTTGAGAGCAATGTTTTCTGAAAAATTAAAATAGTTCACAGCAGAGGTGGGGGAGGGGGGAGAGAGAGAGTGGTGACTGGGTAGTGAATGATACAAATAGTTGCCACTTTTTTTTTATTTATTTATTCGAAAGGTGGTGAGTTGTGACCTGTGATTTTGACCAGTGGCGTAGCTAGACCCGACTTTTGGGGGGGGGTTACTTCTTTTATATATATATATATATATATATATATATATATATATATATATATATATATATATATGTATAATCGCTTGGAATTTTTTCCTTTTCTTCTTTTTTTTTCTTTCTCTTCTCTCTTCTTTTTCTCTTTTTTTTTGAGACTAACTTTTCGGGGGGGGGGGGGTTTTGTCCCCAAACCCCCCCCCCCTTAGCTACGCCCCTGATTTCGACCTTCAAAAAAAGATCTGAACTACCAGAAATAATGCTTTATCTCACAGCAAAAAGGAATGTCGATCATACCAGAACTAAAACATGTTCGAATGAATGAACAGAGCAGCTGATTTTATTTAAATTTTTTTTAAACATTGCTCAACAAACAACGGACTTATTTTCTGAGTGCCGTCTACTCACTTACTCACATACACACACATCATAAACGCAAAAATATTTTTTTCGTTAATCTCCTCCACGGCAAATTTATGAGTAACGATTTCCACAAAATATTTCTCTATCCGCCTAATTCTGGCCTTAGAACTACCACTGTAATATCGGGCGGACAGTATGCAGACAAAAATATAAATATGTATTAGTACAAAACTGACTTCCAAGAATTCTTTTATCGCAGGTGTGTGCAAGGGCGCCCATATAGGGGGCAGGGGGGGGATCAAGCCTCCTAATTGGAAATTAGAACTTCCTCGCTTAGCGGTTGCATCCGTATTTAAAGGACTTCCAAGATAATAATAATAAGAATAATAATACATTCAGCAAAACTTTTAGTAAAAAAAAATGTGGGAAAAGCGGTCAGGAAAAGAATATAGCTAGCTCTGTCCCTGTGCCTGTAGTTGAGTTTATTCATTTCTCCCTTTTTTTAATTGATGGGAAAAATTAAATTTAATAAATAAGATTACACAAATTGTCTTCTTTTTTTTTTCTATGTTACAGGTACTCATACCCAACTTGCACTTTTCCGTTCAAAAAAAGAAAGAAAAGAAAATAAAAGAAAAGAAAGAAAGAAGTCAAAACAAGGAAGAATGAGAAAGCAAGAAAAAAAAGTTTTGACCCACTTATTGAAGCTACAAATAACACAGTTGAGTAACAGTTCAACCGAAACAAACTTTTCATTTAAATAAATATAAACTAGTATTTGCGCGGGAGAATGAAACACAAAACAAAAACCGCAGTGTGTTTTACTCTTTTTAGCTACTATATTTGTCCATTTTACTCGCGTTGTTTTTTCTTTTTACAACTGATGTAGTATTTTATTCATTCATTTCTACTAACTTCGGTTGAAACTGAGAACTGATGACACCTGTCATGTGATGCGAATTAACCGAAAAAAAAAAAGACTCCAAAGGCACTCAATGAACATAGCTTGATTGTTTTGAGGGGAAAAGTATCAACAAGAAGCATTTTGTTACACTTAATGAGTATGTCACAGCGGCAATGTTCCTAGTCCACTTCTCCCAAGCTTGTAAATTGAATTTTGATTAGTTTCGTGTTTTCGTTGGCAACAGCCGAATATTTTCTTCCGAATTCTTTGGTCCTGATGGCGGAGCTCCAGCGCAGTCATCATGTTCTCATCGATTTGCCCGAATGGAGTTATCCTGCCCCCCCCCCCTCTCCCTCAATCAACGAGGAATTGAGGAGAAGCTAGTTAATAGAGCCCAGATTATATGCACTAGAAAATCATTAAAATATGCATGCTAATTGTGCTCTAAAAGCACTCGCACAAAAAAATTAAAACTATATATATATATTTTTTTTTTACTGACGTATAAAAAAGTTGTAGAGTTCGAAAAATGTTCAGCCATTCTACAACTGTATTTTTTATAGAGATGATAAATGTACTGAAAATGGTATGCCCACAGTAATTACTTTTATCCCGGTAATTTTTTTCCCCTTATTTTCTCTCATCATCCACGGGTGACAGTTTTTTTTTTGCTTTTTGTAAGGAAAAAATATTTGTTTTAAATCCCTCTTTAAGTAACAAAAAAAAAAAAATGTTTTGAAATATCTATCTTTGCATCTAAGAGCAAATTAGAAACACAGAAATATTCATTTATTTGACAGATTTTTCCTTTCTAAGCCAAAATATGAATAAGAACTTGCATGTAATCCGGCCTGTACTAAAAAGCCTTAAAAATCCTCCAGAAAGAGGTGCTCTAACTTAAAAGGCTACAAAATTATGTGAAATGGCTATTACTTGGATTTACATAACAACCGTAGCACAAAACAATTCATACATTAAAAACAGTACCTTATTGATTTTTTCCAATACAAGGGAACTTATCCGCTAAAACGCTCCCGTTAAGCACAGCTTTGCTACAAGCTGTGGAATTAACACCAAAGACGACCTTTCCATCAATGTGGCTAACATTCTATTCTACTAAATTTTATTAGAGGACGACAGATTTTATTAAAATTGCACAAGCAAATTTATGTCCCATTTCGTTGTGTGTATATTTATTTCAGAGTAATATTCTTCTACAAAACTTGTTATTGCGTAGTCGGTGAAGTAAACAACAGCGCACATGCCATAAAAATAACTTAACTTTGTAAATAATGTAAGTATCGGTGAATCGATGTCAGATGGCAAACAGAACTAAGACTCCCAAGGCTCTAACGATGTGAATTGCGCCAAGAATTTAATTTAATCGTGAGCATCCAAATCAAATGGCTACTCAGAGTAATTTCAATATGAATCATAATCATACGACACAACATGGGTGCTGGTGATTTTCTCCATCTTCATAATTTCCCTGCTGGGGAGGGTTTGAACCTGCTAAATGATAAACGTACGAGGTCAACGACTTAACTACTATACCACCCAGACATCAACACAGTAGGTTAAAATACTACATTGGAATTTAAATGTAAGTAAAATATGCTCCAAAACTACTCTTTCTGATGACAGAAAATATCCAACGTATTTCAGAACAAATGAACAGATTACGTGCTAAACAACGTTGGATATTTCCTGTTATTCCTCGGCACAAAGGTATTTATGTATTGCTTACTCTTTCTGATGTTTCAAAAAAAAAATAAATAAATAAATAAATAAATAAATAATGATAATAATAATAAATAAATAAATAAAAATAACGTTTCGAAACCTGAATTTTATAAAAGAAAATTATTTTTATTTTGTACTAAATTCGGTATGCCTAACTAGAAAATGCTACTTGGTAAGCCAGATCGAGAGCTTTACAAACAAGTAGCAATAGCTGCTTTAGATTAGTATTGAACTACCCGCTTTATTCGGCGTACTAAACGATTGCAATTAAATGGCTAAACTTATTAGGCATCGCAGGAATTGACTTCATCAACTGACGGATTCAGTCAAACAATTGATTCAACAACTTTATCAATTTAAATCATTTTTTCACAATTTACTTGGTGTTGTAGAGTTATTTATTTATTTTTTCGGAAAGCAAGACTGGACAGAAAAGAAAGAAAAACAAGGGGAAAAAATTGAACACACGCTGTCATGCTTTGTTCATCGATCGATATGGGAGGAGGGGAAAGTATAGATTCCCAAACAATATAAATGTGCAAAATTATTATACGTTCACATTGCTTTGTTAAACCTCATAAAAATGTGCGAGTTTTTTAATTGGATAATAGAAGGCGATGTCGAAAAAAAAAAAAAAACATGCCAAATGCCAAACAAATTTGATAAATAGCTAAATATGGCATCTGCTCTTTCGCTGTGTGCTAATGGGGTGGTTTCCTTCAGTCAAAAGTAGAACTTTTAGTCACTGAAATTGATAGAATAAGCGATAAAAATAACATGAAACCAGAAAATACTTCCCTTTTCCCAACAGTTATTTTTAAATAAATTTTTTTAAATGTCCCATTTTTCAAACAAGGCGTGGTCTTAATGACGTTACAAATGATGCATATTGGCGCATCTTTCTACCACGTTTCCACGCTATGATAATCAAGAAGCGAATTTAATATTGTGCTCTACGCTTGCTACCAACCATATCGTTGCCAATACACGTGAGTAAAGATGCGAATTAAATATTTTGCTCTGTGAATGGCAACACTGAATGGCATTTCATCATTTGTGACTGTACTTATGAGGCTTGAACGTAGATTTCAGGAGAGATTCAGCTTTGAATACGGTCAAATTTGTTTGATTTGTGGAGAAATAAAGACTGTTAAATAGAATATTCACTGCATGAAACATGTTCCGGAGTGGCAGTCCGCCTAATAGAAAAGTGCCGGAACGCCGTACCGGCTGCGTTCCGGTCCCTCTACACCCCTGCATATACTTGTTCTTGTTTCAATCAATCCAATAATCCCTGAAGAGAGAGAGGGAGCAATCTTTTCCGAAAAAGCTTCCCCGCAGGCGACAAACCGCCGCCGCTGGCGCGCCCAGCCTAGCGACCGCCGCGCGCGCCATCTCTGGACGAGCGTCTGCGTCTCAGTGGGCCACGAGGATCAAGGCCTCGATCGGCGCAAGGCCGGGCCCGCGAACAATCGGCTTCCGTTCCTTTGGAGGAGCGTTTTTCCCACAGGGGGAGGACTGTCCCCGAACGTGAGGAAGCAGACGATCGTCCACCAATTTCCCCGAGAGAAGGAAAAGAAAAATTAAAAAAGAACACCTTTCTTCAACCTTGACACAGTTCTCTTCGGGAGAAAAAGGTGATTTCGTTACCTACGGATGCAATCGGAAGGAAAAAACGGTGAGATTCTTCAATGAAGCCCGGAAATCGAACTCGATCTGACGCATCGTTTTTGGAACGAGAGGGAACGATTTTTTTTTCAATTCAATCCTCAAACTATACAGATCTGCATCATTAAATATGATCCTTTCTGGAAGTATTTCTTTTCATGTTTATGTTCTTTCGTTGCAAAACATTTTTTGCCCTCTAGTACTTAATCATACTAGCTCCACTTATTTTCTGTCCATTTTAACTTCCTCAATCGAATGCCTATATTTTACAGCTGTATTTTCTAATATACCTATAGGATACAGAAAAACGCACCGGGTTAGTGAAAAATGACTCAGTTTAATAGACTGAAGGACTACAAATGGTTGATCACAAGGCACAAGGAAATGTTTGACGGAGAGGGGAGAGGTGCACACAGGGCCGTCCTAGGAGGGGGGCGAGCGGGACAATCGCCCCGGGCGAAACGAAATGAGGGGGTGGTCGCAAGGCACCCCTCATTTCATGTAACATAGTATTTTCCTGCGTATAATCCGCGGATTATCTGTTAAAAAAACGCTAAGTTAATGAGGTGCGGATGAACTGTGATTTATTTTCCCCAACACCAACACATTAAACCTCAATATTTGAGGAGTTTACTTTCAAAACGGATTCTATCCAGTTTTATATTTTTTGGCAAAACGAAAAACGTTTTACGCACAAACACTAGTTGTTAGAATTTCGAATTTTTCGCAATGTTTTGGTAGAATAACAAGTGACCATTGGCATATGTCTTGGAATTTTTCCACTATTTTATCAGACCTTAAATGCCAATTTTATTTTGGATATATTCCTTTTTGGTGCAAAACAGTGGATATCATCTCTTTTGCATAACACGCATTTTCTTCAGAAATATACTTTAAAATTGAAACAAAATATTCAACATTTTTTAATGTATATTTTTTTTACTCTACTTTATTCCTTCTCACTTACTTTATTTTTTTCTTTAGACTGCCACTGGGCCGACCAATGGCTCAATGATCGCCCCTCTCTCTTCTCCGGCACAAACTTCCTTTACCTTATGATCAACATTTCAACCAGCTCTCGGTGTATTATTTCAGATAAGCCTTGACTTCAAAACTCTCACTGATATTGCTACTAATTCTTAAGCCTTCTATTTATCGATGAGCATTTAATCATTCATTTATAAAGAGAACATTATAAGTCTTGCCAATTTACTGATATGATACGATGAAAATTGCTGATTTCCTACCGATAACTTTTTTCTTAAGAAGAAATCTGTTTCATCACCATCTATCGATCAAAAAAGAAAAAAAAAATAATCCAAATTGGTTAATTCATGAAAAGTTATGGATGTACATACAAAAGGCAAGGTGGTCTTTAATGCGCTCCGTATGTTTACCGAGCGAACAGTTAGTTGTCTGTATGCATACAGAGCGAATTAAAGACCGCCTCGTTTTTGAAATCTTGAAATATTTTTAAACAGAAAACAGTCGATTTCCTTGCATGATTTTGAGGGTGTCATGTACGTACTTTTAAAAAAAAAGTTTTAAATCGCTATTTTAAAAAAATTCTAGTTTTGATTCATTTTAGACGTAACATAGGCTTTATAAAAAATTTGCTTTTTTCCTCGCAAGTTAAAGTAGAGCAAATAAAAACTTAAGAGCACATTTTCACACCGGTCTACCTAAAGGGCTCAGCCGAAAAATCTCGAGACGACAATCACATGTGTCACTATTTTGCATATATCAGTGATTCTCAAATGGTGGTCCCGAGGACTGGCACCGGTTCACACAAAATTTTCACCGATCCTCTGAGATTTTTGCTCGTCCAAGTTAAAAAATATATATAATTCTCGAAAATAGTAATAATTAATAATAATAATAACAGTGAAAAACGATTATAACTATTAAAAAATAATAACAATACCCTATATGACATTTTTACGGAATTTTATATTTACTTTTCATAATTAGCTATAATTTTTCTCAAATATTAATTTGCTTTTGTACAAGTGTTATAATACTACTTATCGTTGCATTTATATATTTTTGTGATAGTTCTTTAGTATCAAGTAAGGTTTTATTTAATGACTTATTTATTTATTTTGCAAAAAAAAAAAAAAAAAATGAAAAACCTCACCGATTCGCGAGTCAAAAAAAGTTGAGAAACGCTGGAATAAATCATGCTAAGGCATAGACTACATACAGTCTTATATAGCGGCTCTAGATCATACATTTTCAAAAGTATGTCACTATGTCACAATTATAAGCAAGGTCCGACAAATCCCACCCGCCTGGCGACTAAAAAATTACCTTGGCGAATGGATCTTTCAGAGCAAGAATTCTTCAGAAGTCATATTGCACTTAATTTTCCTGTAAACTGTGAGAAATAATTTGTCTGGAGACAAAAAAAAAAAAAAAATCCCTAGCACCTACGATGTTACAGTTTGTGTCGATCGACAATCTGGTTCAATTGAGCACACACTACTGCCACAAACACCCGTTGACGAAATTGTCAAACAGAAATCCCTTCATTTGATTCATATCATTTTTTGGTAGTACATAGAGTTTAAATTTATGAAAATCATTGCCACTAAATGAGAATTAGAAACGTACTAAAGTAAATATATGGTGCTTTTGGAAATTTACTTTTTTGCAGCTAAGCTTCCATTCTTGAAGTTAATTTAGCCTTTGAAAAATCTCCTTTAAAACCATTTTTGTGGAGGGGGGGGGGGAGAGAGACAAACTTATGTGTGTTATACGCGCACTTGTAGTTGCCTATCATCCCAAGAGCAATGGCGCACTCCCGCTGCTGTTACAGAGAGCACCCCCCCCCCCCTCTCTCTCAAAAAAAAAGACGAATAGCTCTGAAACGAACACCTTAAAGTTTTCAATGCCATGCTGCACCATGACTTGAAACTCGCAGGCACTCCTGGTGAATAATGAAACTCCTAAACAAGTGGCATTTTCAGTCTTGCCATAAAGGGAGTCGAATGAAATGTATAGCTGCGAAAGAAGCGAGTGAAGAACGAAAACAATGGATGGTGACCTTCGGTGGCGGAAAAAACCTTGATCGGCGGAGTACAGATGCGCAGAGAAAGCGGCGGTTCGTTAACTCGCGCGAGCGCGACAAACGTAGGTGAAGGTCAACCACCACTACACATCGTGACAGTTCCCTTGTTTTACTAATCTTGTACCGCACACGATGTAATTACACCCACTCTCAACTTCCCTTGTGTGACAATCCCGGGCCGAATACGATGCACTATACATGAACCTGAAATTTTTACCTTCGTTTGGGTTAAATTGCTACCAGCTTTTCCGGGATGGGGGGGGGGGGGGGGGGGGAGGGGTCCAAAACAGCAAAGAGAAAACTGAGATAGTTATCAGGACGATCCGGTGTCATCTACTCAAACCTTCGAACAGCAAGAGAAAAAACTTTGCTCAACAATGCATCCCAAGTTCTACCTCATGGATGCAGGGGCGTCCCAAACTCACATTTTTGGCAGAGCGGAAATTCTCAACTAGTTGAATGAAACTCCAATTTTCGCCGAACGATGATAATTTTGCCGAATCGCCAGATAAAATTTGCAGAAGGAGGACATTTTTAGGAGGTCACAGCTACCTCCAGTGACCCCCCCCCCCCCCATTGCATAGATGAATACCCCATTTGAATTTCAGAAGCTTACAGTGACGGCAGTGGCGGCGATTCGGGGAGGGTCAAGGGGAGGGGGCGACCGCCTCCGCATTTTTTTCATCATCAAAGATCGTCTCAACGTTAAGATTTTAATTTTATAGCATTCTGGATGAGATTATCCGAACATTTATGTCACCTATTATATATTGTTTACATTCTCAGTTTCTTCAATTTTGAAAATTTTCCGGGAGAAAATCCTCGAGCGCACTCCCTCCTTCCTTTAAATTCAAAGATGATCAAAATTTGTGTTGTATAAAGACTCCAGTTTGAGGTAAAAAATTCAGGAAATGAATCCCCCTAGATAGCGTAAAGTTGCGTTAAGACTCCACGTAAGGGGAAAACTGAGAAGATTGAGTTCTTAGGATTTCATCAGTTAAAATATATATATATATATATATATATATATATATATATATATATATATATATATATATATATATATATATATATATATATATATATATATATATATATATATATATATATTATATGGGGGGACTTCCGATCCCTTTCGTTCTTCGGTCAGCAAAAGAGAAGTCTGAAATAACGTTTAAAAAACGCTTTAAACTTTCTAGGAGAGACAGCCATACCCCTTGCTCTAAATTTGCTAAAGATGGCTTAAATTTGCGTCTTTAAGACATTAGTTTAAGATTTTTTTCCGGGACGAGCCTTCCTTACCCTTACATTACCAAAGACAGTTCAAACTTCCTCGTTTTTATTATTATTACTAGAAAATCGATAGTCAAAGTATATGCCTGGTGAAAGCTTCTTCTGCATTTGAACGAAGCAACTGCCTGTTTGGTGATATTTCGACAGTTGAAATGTTAACCCTTACTCCAGTGGATTAATCCTAAAATCCAGTAGAGATAGCGTTCTTTGTTGACCATTTTTACGTTTCTTCATTATCCTAAAATGACAGTCTTACCAGTAAAACAGTCAAGTTACCGGATCCAGTTCTGTATGTCAAAATAAAGTATTTCTCTCTCATGTCAAATATTACCAAAAAATGTTATCAAATTATCATGCTGTGGCGAGAATTTCATTGTTGATGACGCCAACGTTACTTGATCATTCGCTATTATACATATGAGGACTCCTGTAGCTAAAGGACGTAAAACCAAGGTTTCGGCAGTTAGTAATCTCATAACCAGGCCCGGCTTCTGGGATAGGCGGCAGATCTTAGGGGAGGTAAATTTCATGATGGCAAAATGTATAGGAGACAAAAAAAAAAAAAAAAAGCACAAATTAAAGAAACGCATGAGAGTATGCTCCATGATTAAAAAATATAAGTATATTGTCAAGAGAAGTCACTGGTCAACTTTGCCTGAGGCGGCAAAAATTACTAGTTCCGGTCCTGCTCACAACATCCCTCCTAGTTGCGTCAAGCGAATTTGTGGGTTGACATTTTCATTGACATGGTTAGAGAATCACTTCTATCAACTTAAACACTGACTTAAAAAACATAATAATAAATAAATAAATAAGTAAATAACTAATGTTTGTCGCAGCACGAGACAGGGTCGTCCAAAGAAACAACGGCACCCGGGGCAAATACTCCCCCCCCCACTCATGCAGAAAATAAGCTGTTTATAAAACACTTCAGTACACATTAAAGCTGAATGTGCTGTTCGTCTACCATCTAAAAAATCTCAAGCAGCAATGTCTGACAATGTAATTGTCACAGCAATTTTCTGTTGCAACCGCATCTTTGCATGAACTAATTATGCCTCAGAAAGAAAAAAAAAGGAAGAAATGTTTTTTGCTCAAATTTAATAACCTTCCAGAAATTATCCCGAATCTTTTTGAAGAATTCAGTAGTCTTCTTAGTTACGATGAACATTGGCCTTCTTTTAATGCAGCCAAACTCACGCTAACAATTACAGTGGGCGTATAGTGGAAAAGTACCGAATATTTTTCATATCTTAATTCTTAATAACAGATTTCAATTCTTACATAATTGAACATGTTGTCTTTCCTTAAAAAAAAATAAAAAAAAAATACAGGATCTATTGTGTTAGTATTTTAAGAACTATTTAAGTGACATACTTAATAAAAGTGTTAAAAAAATTTTTTTTAACGCAGTTTACGGCGCCCTTTTATGTCTCGGCGCCTGAGGCGATCGTTCCACTCGTTCCCCTCTTCGGACGGCCCTGGCACGAGACACATGGCATGTTTTATCAGACTAGGCATAAGGTATTAAAGCATTTGTCTCCCATAAACAAAACACACGTATGAACCCTTCTCAATGGTATGAATCAATTTCTTTGAAAGTAATGACAGGAATATCCAAGACATCGTTACACACGGGAAAAAAAAATCATCGATACTTTTCCATTAAATCTGAAATTCTGATCGTTTTGGTTATCCAATAAAGAAGCATATCATAGGCTGCTGGTGCACCAGAAAAGGGGATGGGGTTTAGAAAAGGTGTGGAGGGGATAGGGGGATGACACCCCTAATGCTGAAAAGTATGCGGCAATTGGGCTATATTATTGTACTTTAACATCATCATAGCTTAAATGAACTCGAAAAAAGTTGGGATAAGGCCAAGAAATTCAGGACGGATGGCCACCGCAAGCTCCCATTTCCTATTGCAATTCTCGGAAATTAGTAACACGATTAAATCCTATTTATTTGTCATTGGGAAAATTCTTTTTTATTTTCGCGTTACAAATCAATCCTCACAATGTAACAATATTATTTTTCGATCAATCATTAATGTTTAACCATGAGTAATGAGATAGCAAGGCTCCTTTGCAGTTGGTAGTAAGGGGGGTAGTTGCCTCCCCACGTCCCTTCCCTGTCCATCCGTACGAGCTGCCCATGACGCCTAGCATTATGTACATTACCAATTATACTATTTGAGTGCTATACAAATACACATATCAATGCCATGTATATGTACAGAGTCATGTGATAGCTATCCTGTGAACGTTATCCGAAAAACCAGCAAGGGTTATAAATGACAGCATGAAAGGGAGTGACTGCGAACTTTTTCACTTCGCAATTTCCTCTGATGAGTTCTGGGCAGGCACGTGCCCTCCTGGTAGTCGTCGCGACAATCACTTCTGCAAGAATGATCGTCGTTGATATGAACTGAAAAACAGAACGCAATTAGCGGCTTCGAGCGACATACAGACAATATTTGAAGCGGCAAAATGCTTAAAGGGAAAGACGATGCGCTCCATGGAACTTTCTGAAACGGGAATTCGGCGCATTCGAATGCATCCTTCCGTCAAATGCAATCCCTTTCCCTTTCCCGCTTGGAATATATATATTCCCGATTGACATTCTTTTGCGCGTACCTTTTTTATATAAATCAAAAATTTGTTTTTTTTTTTTTTTTTTTTTTTGCAGTCGCGATGTTTTCGGTGGTGTTCCGGCGCCGTTTTCCGACCGAAATCCAATTGGGGGCGCGATTGCGCCACGGTTGCCATGGCAATGGACGCCCGTGACCTTCAACCGGATAAGGTTATTCACACAGAGGCGTCGGCGAGGAAACAAATTAATTGCACCCGCCCGGTTTTTAAACCGAAAGTAGTCTCCCCCTTCCCTCATCCCGGTCTTCACTCTCCCTTGAAGGAGGTGAGATCAAAAACAAAGCCGATTTAAACAACTTTTGAAATTGAGAAAGTGGGCGCACTTTGCCTGGCGGGCAACAATTTTCTCCAATGAATGCCTTTGTTTGAGAAATGTATGCGGAATATAATCGCAAACAGGCGGCTTTGAGAACGCTTTTCAAACGAGATATTTCTTAATGAAGTGAGGGGGGGGGGGCGGAGGATAAAGACCCCAAGAGCGCAAAACTTCGAACGAAAGTAAAGGATAGAAAACAAATTTAAATAAATTTTAGCACAAAGACACAGGCGAAGAGAAAATAAATATGTCGCCAACCTATATAGAGAAACGTGAACATAGACGTATATTGATAAAAATAGCAAAGAGACATTGATAGATACCGATAAATAGGCTTGCTAGATTTCTGAAATGTTCAACCGGGACACCAGAATACCCCCCCCCCCCCTCCGTCGCGAGGATTCAAAAGGGAACACTAACACACCCCTTGCTGATTTTTAGCGTATTTTAGAGCGTTTCATTCTTAATGCTAAGAATAAATGATTACTAATTAAATTAGCTTTAACCAGAGGTAATAACAAAAGACAAGCAGGTAAATTTAAACATTTTATTTCTTACATGTTAATATTTCTTCTTACTTTTGTAATAAGAGTACTTTGAATGAGGAATAAAGTTTTGAACATTTTTACATGTATTTTTAAGTCGCTAAGATTTTTTTTAGAAAGTCTTTTCTGGTTTTTATCTTGTAAAAATTAGCATAAGCTGATCCGATAGTAATTTTACAAGTCTATGTTTTAAATGACAAAGTAATTATCCTAAATAATCCTCCACAGCTTATTATTTTCGAATTTTTGTGGTCATCTGTGATCAAATTTATATTTTCTGGCACGTGAAGTAAACTGGCAGCGACACCGGGATTTTGGATGAAAACCGGGACATCTGGCAAGCCTATCGACAATTGCATAAAAAGAGCGATAAAGATAGATAAAAGATCGAAATTAGAGAATCTCGACTTTCACCGGAGATTCACCGAAAATATTCGGACTTTTGCCGATGTCTTTGGAATGTGAACGTTGATATTCAATTAATTCAGTCGCTTTGGGGTAGGCCACAAATGATGTCCCACTTTAAGAGTTTAAGAGGAGGGGGGGTGAAATTGTAACAGGTTGAGACGAGGAGGGATGCAGTACCTAAGAAGTGTGGCATCACACATTTGTCTTAAAAACAATACTTCTATGAAAAAAAGCATGATATGTCACAATGGGAAGAGAGGAGGTGAAGTTTGACGGTCAGTTTCTACTGTTGACATTTTCCAGATTTTGGACTTCTATATACAGTGCTTAAGCATTTTAATATTTTATAGAAGTCAAATTGTGCGATATTTCTTTCTTTCTACTCCTCTTTTTTCCCCCTCTCTTCTTAAAATTTTCCTTTCTGTTTCATTATTACTTTTCAAAACTGGAGTCTTTCTGATTGAAAAAATTTCATCATTACGAATTCCAGGCTCGAATGCTACAATACAAAATAACGAATTCGTTTCTATTTTAAAATTGCCTCCTAAGTCCAAACAATAACTCTCCGTTTCTACAAAGTTTAGTGTAGGTATAATAAAGATATATGAAATAACGGAAATTAGCATTATTAATTGAAGACAAAATATGGCGAACCAGCTGATGGCCGAGGAATAACTTGGATTTATGATCTGTAATGACGACAAGAGTGAAAAGGTGAAAAACGCGAGTTGTTACCAGGGGCGGGCACCCGAACATATATTTTAAATTTTGAGAGGGCAGAAATTCTCAATTTGCCGAATGGAACTCCAAGTTTTGTCGAATGTTGATAATTTCGCCGAATGGCACTCCAAATTTTGCAGAATCGAACTCCATATTTCGCCGAACAGAACTCTAAGCCTAAGGAGGTTAATTTTGCCGAATCGTCAGACAAAATTTGCCGAATAAGGAAATTTTTGACAGGCCATAGTGACCAAACACCAGGGCGCCCCTTTTGTAACTAAAGTACCATGGTATGTGTGTAAAACTTGCAGCAAGCTTGAAGAGAGCTTGTAGTACCGAAAGGGATGGATAGAGGAGATAAGCAGAGCGGACTTCGGATCGAACGAGGAGTCGTTGACATGGGAGGGTGCAGACGACAACAAAAACAGGCATCGCTCGGTCAGCGGTTCACTGTATCAACACACGCTCTGCGAGATAACGACCACATTCAAGGTTGATCAGCGTGAATCGCTGATGTATCGATGCCATCAGAATGTGCAAGAGCAGAATGACAACAGGTAACAAATGAATAAAAATAAATAAATAAACCATCACGTTTTGGACCACATTTGGACTGTAGGAAATGGGTAATGAAAAGGACCAGGAATTTGGTGAAAGTGTCATTAATTTTGCAAAAATAATATTTATTTAGCTTTTTTTTTATTAGTGATAAGATAAAATCAGAAATGAAGAGCAAACTGCTCTCTCTCTCTCTCTCTCACACACATGAAGGGTAGAAGGTTCAAAAAAACTTTTTTTCAGCTAGAGTCCAGGACACCCCCCCCCCCGCCTTTTTTTTTAAAGACTTACTAATAGTATTATGCTCTAAAAGTTTTAGCTTCATACTCAAATTTTAAAAGGGTGCTCAATGACCCCCTTCATTTAACATCAGCCGTACCATAGAAAATGTCACACATTTAGAAACATTTTATTTCCCAGTTTTATTTATTTTTTTTTTTTTTGTGAATAATTATTTTTTTGCAATCTATATGCATATTACTAGTGTATATTATAATATGTAGCATTGTTGTTTCAGTTCGATGTACTTTTTTAACACCCCTCCTCATACGTATGAAGTTTGGGGGACGGAGTTGAGCACCCTCTTTCAGTTGAAATAGGAAGCTAAAATTCTTCCAGTATATTACTATCTACAAGTCTAAAAATATTAAGGGGTGTCCCGGTATCTAGGAGAAACTTTTTTTTTACATGTATTGTTGAACCACCCTAATAAAGGGGTGGAGGATCTTGGAACAATCCGCTTCTCCCCTTCCACTTTCCAGTTCCTCCCAATTCGAATGTTTTGCTTCTTTCATGGTAGTAAGTACCGCGAAAGTAGCATAGTAAGGAATTTTAAACAGAGGTTGTAGTACGCAAGCCCGGTCGAAAAATAGGGGCGGGTGGGGGGTCATTTGACCCACCGGGAATCTTATTGTAAGCCGTAGTATAGCTCGTAAAAAAAGAGTTCAAGCACCACGCCGTACATTTTGGGTGGTACATGTGACTACACAGGTAGCAAGCAGGAAGTTACGCATTGGGAGAGGATATTTTAGGATAAAAAGATTTGGTACGGCATATAGTTAATTTTAAAGGTAATCAATTAAAAGTCATGTTTAACTTATTGCCGAACAATAAAAAATGGGTCTGGAAGGGCCCAGAGTTTTTGCTTTTTTAATTATTTTACGAACTTTTTCAGTGATTTTACCATGTACGGCATTAGCACATTCTCTTTTCTTTTTATATATATTTTCCTTCTCTATCAATGGCGTACCACTTTATTGGTACGTGGGTGAATATATGGGGTCCAATCTCTCCTTTCAGAACGAGGGTTGCAGGTCATTTGAAAATGTTTTGCATTAGTTGAGAAATATTCTTAAATATTCAAAAAAAATATTAAAAATAATGCGGTCTAAAAGTTATGCTCCATAATAAAATTATTAAAGAAAACGTTAATTTTCTAATAACAATTAATTTTTGAGCAATCACGATTGCTAATTATTTTTTCATTTGACCGTCCTTGATGTCCGGTTCCTTTTCCAACCCCACCGTCCTCTGCAGGCTCGACTCAACCCGGTAGCCTCTGCTCCTGGTAGGTGGCGTCCATGTCCTACACACACGAACGCTCATAAACACACACACGCCTTTACACACAGATCTACGCACACACACAAACCTACACATACGCAACTATACACACGTAACCGCCCAAGAGCAGGGGCAGGAACCGTTTCTAGAAACAAGTGAATGGGGTAGTAACCAATGAGTAGGGTCCTGTTGCAACTCGTGATTGCAAAAAACATAATTTGAATTCAAAATTTCAGAATTCAAATTAATTTTGAAAATTCGAAAGGATTTCTTTTTTTTTTTTTTTACATTACTTTCATTTGTTTCTGTACGGCAATAAGTTTTTTTAAATACAGACCGGAATATATTATCTTTCTATACTATTGCCGCTTAAAATGAGTGGTATAACAATAAAATAATTAATTTTAAACAATGAGGTAAAATTGATAAGTTGAAAAAAAGTTTAAACTCAGTGCGGTTGACCGAAGGAGTAAATTGACAATATTATACGATTTTTGAGCTTACCTAAGGTTGAAAAGGGAAATAATAATAATGCTGTACATTTTTCAGTAAAGAGTTAATTGTAGCTGATGTGTTTTTCAAGGATTTTTAGGGGTATTTTTTGCCATAAATTTCTGTACGGCATTAACATTATTTTATTAACAATATGTAGTTCTTATGAAAAATTCTAATGCCGTACAGTTTGAGTGGGACTTCAGTGGAAATTGCAGTATTTTCGATTCAGAATCCAACCGATGCTGTGACGTCATGGCTGGAAGACGCGAAGATCCTTTTCTTTTTCTCCCGACCGAGCGTGAATCGTGAGGGAAAAAAACTGTTGCATATTCTGGATTTTTTCCTGAAGAGGGCGAAAAGTTTTGTACTTGAAGGCACTTAAGTTTTTAAACAGAAGCTATCATACTTTTAATTTGATAGTTTCAGGAAAAATGTCCAAAGTAAAAGTATTTTTCAAAAATATTAAAATTAAATTTTCAACACTCAGATATGAAAAATATTTGACTCAATTGAATATGACTCAATTAGTCCTCGGTCTGTAAAGTAAAAAATGCTAAAATTTGTCAAAAATCGCATAAAACCTTAAATAACATTTTTCAAAATAAATTAGCAAGAATCGGCCTCCGAGGTGTACATTTACGGCAAAAGTTTCCCCTGTGAACAAACTGTTATTTTTCTCGACCTTACCGTTTTCCCTGTGCACCAAATGTTATCTTTCTAGGCCTTACCGTTTTCCTTGGAAGTGTACAAAAAATACACACAGACACACACACACTTAGATACGCACACAAACTTTTTATTTTATTATATGTATAGACTGAAAAGTTTCAATTTATTCAATTAAATTTTAAATAAATATTCTAAATGCTCTTATTATTGTTATTATTCGTATGCATACTTGATTTTGATTTCAATGTAATAATCTGTGTCATGCAGTATGATAATTCAAATAAATACCATCGTTCGTCCTTTTGCGTCTAAAATGTATAATTATTATACGAACAATTTATGCATTTTTAAAACACTACACTTTTATTAATATCAACAAAGGACAATTTAATTCAAAAATAGTTTTAGATCCTTCAATAAATTCTGAATAAAAATTCTGATGTAAGGCATTGTTCGCAATCTAGTCCCTGTAAATACTCGTATATACGACATCACAAAAATATTAAATAATGCAAGTTTTTGAATTGAATTTTGCAAACACCGTACTGTATCAACTTATCTGCAGTAATCTATTACGTCACTGATTTATATGATTAATAAGAAAGGTCGAAAATACATCATGTTTTTATGGAGTAGGTGCCATTTTTTTTCAGGCGGCATTTAGTTTTTATTGAATTTTATTATCATCGCTAAAAGGTATGTATATGCCGTACAAAAATATTTGACCGTATTTCACCGTCCTCAAGAGCACTTTTTTTTTGGTCAAATGTTCCATGAAAAATGTACGGCATAAAATCTTTAAAAAATAAGATGGATTAAATGACCAGCAACCCTGGGTCTGAATGGAGGGGTTGATACCCCCTTATCTTCACCCCCGTACCAATAAATTGATACGGCATTGAAAAAAAATTAAAATGTATGTGAAAAGGAAAGAAAATATGCTGATGCCGCACATGGTAAAATCACTGAAAAAGTCCGTAAAATAATTAGAAAACCAAAAATTTTGGGCATTTCCTGACCCGCTTTTTTGTACGGCAAAAAGTTAAAAACGAATTTTAATTGATAATCTATAAAATTAACATGCCGTACAAAATCTTTTTACCCTAAAATACCCTTTCCCGATGCGTCACTTCCTGCTTCCGGTGTCGTCGCATGTACTACCCAAAATGTACGGCATTATATCAAATCATATTGTTATTTAAAGAAGTTTTAGAATCTTAAAAAGTTATGATGAATCAAATGACCTGCAACCTTCGGTCTGAAGGGAGGGGTTGGCCCCATGTTTTCACCCCCGTACCAATAAATTAGTACGGCACTGAAAAAAAAAATGAAATTATGTATAAAAAAAGAAAACATGCTAATCCCGTACACGGTAAAATCACTGAAAAAGTCCGTGAAATAATTGGAAAACCAAAACTTTTGGGCATTTCCTGACCCTTTTTTTTTTTTTTTTTTTTGTACTGCAAAAAGTTAAAAATGACTTTTAATTGATTATCTTTAAAACTAACTGCATGCCGTACAAAATCTTTTTATCCTAAAATACCCTTTCCCGATGTGTGTCTTCCTGTTACTGGTAAAGTCGCATGTACCACCCAAAATGTATGGCGTGATGCTTGAACTCTTTTTTATGAGCTACATTACGGCTTGCAATAAGATTCCCGGTGGGTTAAATGATCCCCCCATTTTTCGACCTGGCTTGTGTACTATTGCTTTTATACTCGTTTAGTTTCGATAAGGGTTCATTTTGGAGAAACACTACTAATGCCCGAATCCCAAACATTTAGAGCCACCTCCATGAAGCAAGATTAAAAACCCAAATGCTACAGACAGAAACAACAAAATATGAGGAGAGGAAATTTAAAGAGTAGGGGAATGTGGGGCAAAGTGAAATGGTTAAGATGATTGATCTTTTTCGAAATGAACAAATCGGAAATTGGTTTTGAAAATTACAGCACATAAAGAAAGAACATTCTATTTTATTATAAAACTTGTGTTGAAACAGTATTTTTTATTTTTGACAGTAAATTTGTACTTCCAAAAAAAAGTGGAAATTTTGCTTTTTTTATGGGGCAACGTGAAAAATAAAATATTTTTCTATAGAAAAATATTTTTTATTCGATTATAAAACATATTTTTTTATCAAAAGAATAAGTAAATAAAAGTTTGAATGAACAAACGAATAATAAAGTGAATAAATTAATTAAAATATGAAGAAAAATAAATGAGCGAGTAAAAATGACAGAAGAAAATAAGTGAATGAATGAATAAATATATAAGTGAATTACTAAATGAAGGAATGTAAATGAATTAATTGATAAATGAAAACGTAAGGGATTTTATTAAATGATTGAGTGAGTAAACGAAACGAACAATTACACTGCCCCGTATGTACTTGACTCATTGTACAATTTATTTAAAATACAAATAGGCTTAATATTAATTAAATTAAAACTGCATTGAATATTAGGAGGTCCCAATTAATATTTAAAATGATAATAAGGATAACTTTATCATTATCATTCTATAATAACAAAAATAATTTGTGACTTAAAATAAAATATTACAATATGAGTATAATTTTTTTTTAATTGGCTGTATCACCCAATGCTTTATTCTTCGGCGGTATTTTTTTCCTGACTGGAATAGACTATATATGGTACTATATAGTTAAAATAATACCAGATAGGTGGAGCTAAAAGCAGAGAAAATATTTCACCATTTTACTTTGCCCCATGTTCCCCTACCTAACAGCAAACCCCCCCCCCCTCTCCATCCACTTCCCAGGTTGTTCCTTTTACCTGTGTTGTCGTTGCGATACAGCATTGGCAATAAAAAGCGAGTGTTGCGAAATGTGATTCATTGATCCGCGAGAAAGAAAAGGCTCCAAGGTTAGAGACAAAGCGGGCTCGCAGCCAGGAGTGTGATTGTGTTTCGGCCGAAAATAAGCGCGTTGATCGAAAGGAGGGAATGCGCACCGACACCTGTCTCAGAAATAACTCGCAAACAGAAGACCTTCTTCTGCGAAAAGCGTCACGCTTCTGTGCCGACTCCCAGAGGCCATCGACACATGACGCACGTCAAACGCTGGCGTCATGAGACGCGTCTCTCGCATCATCACAATTAGCCTCTTTCCTTCACAGGTATATAAAATGTTTCCCCGAAAACTAGATCTGATTGAAAAATAAGCCCTAGCATGATTTTTCTGGGATTCTGAGAACCTCTAAAATAATCCTAACCAAGAGCTGATGCATGGGGCGACAGCTCCTTCTTCCGGAATTGAAATCTTGAAAACGCAATAATCATAGCACATCTCTTTTTGCTTTAGGAGGGTTCCGACCTTTCTACAAGATTTTCTTGAATTGAAGTTCCTAAAACTCAATTTTAGACCATTTTAGATGGTATTAAAGGTAGGCTCGAGGGCTCCTCCAGGATATTTTTCGAAACTGAAAACCAAGAAACAGTATTGCAGGACTCCTTTGATGACGTGAGACTAAGCGATGGGGTTCAGTATACTCCTCCGAAAATGTTTAGAAATTGAAGTTTTAGAAAGTAAAGAGTAAGAAATAATCGTCCCCTCCTTGAAAATGTTCTAAACAAATTTTGTTGCTCAAATAAAATTAACATAACATAGGAAAGTGGGTCACAAGTGCAATATTTGGGTACGTACAAATAGCGACTCTGAGACTCTTTCTTCCACGGTAATTTAGAAAAAATTAATTTCCCAAAACGGTCGCTCATTTTGGAATTTTTATTAAAAGGCAAAAAATGTAAAAGACGCAGTCGAAAAGTATTGAACTCGAATAAATACATTTCTTAAAGTTAAATAAATGTATTGTTTGAGCCAAACTAAAGGTGCTTTTAGAGTATGAATAAATCTATATTATTATGCATTAAATGACGTCCCTTGAAAGTAAGCCCTAGCTTATCTTTTGCAACTAGTCTCGTTTTCGGGGAAACACAGTATTATTGTCCCTGTATTGTTCATAAGCAGTGACTGATTTCTAAATAGGCTATCTAACGCTCAAATATTTAAAATAAGTTATCAAGCTATTGCGGCAGCAAAATCTAGTAAGCAGCAAGTTTTTGAAGTGGTAACTTTCGAATGTTGATTGTTTTTTCCACCGTGACCACTACATGCGGAGTAACCAACTTTGCTGAATTTATTTTAGATTTGTAAGAATTATAGCATAAGCAGCAATTTATTTATTAAAGACGACCTGTTAAGAGGAATAATATTTCCAATAACATCTACGGTTGCAACCTACTCTTAATGTCAGAGAATTGCGTAATTGCCCGCGAGCAACATCCGAAGAGAAAACGAAATCGTAACTTGCTCAATCCCTTGCAGATCGGCAATAGACTCAAAGGATCTGGCGCCCGCAAAGTGTCACTAAAAAAAAATTTTGAAAAAAAATAGAACCGACTTCAAAATTGCTCTAAAAAGTGAAAAATAATTTTATTCTTTAAACACCATCGATAATACTTTGAAACATAATTTTTGAAGTTGGCGCAAAAACGATCAATAAAATCATTCACAGCCATAATTTAACTACAAGTATAAATTTAACCAGGTTCAGTTTCTTCACTACCAAATGCATTACGCATTGATGACAGCATATTTGAGTAACGATATAAATGTTTCGTTCCTAACTTTGGATGATTTTTTGATAAAAATATGAACGAAGCATGGTTACAATGGATTTTACTTTTTGTTTTTGCGCCAACTTCAAAAATTATGTTTAAAAGTATTATCGATGGTGTTTAAAGAATAAAATTATTTTTCACTTTTTAGAGCAATTTTGAAGTCGGTTCTATTTTTTTTCAAAATTTTTTTATTTCATTCTTTTTAGTGTAAATGTAGATATTTCAGTAAAAGTAAGAAGTTACCTAGTAAGAAGTTCGGCCCTATATCACTGTATTGCTTTAGAAAAGCCTTTATTCAAAATTATCATTACAATTACTATTAATGTTACTCTTATATGGCACCAAACTTTTATAACAATGAGTTTCATGCTGTCGCGTAGATGAAGATAGCGAAGCCAATGTGAAAGCCAAATGAAGCGAATACTCAAGCGACTTGGAAAGATACAGAAATTAATAGAACATTCGAGAAAATACGGGAAACAGTAGAAACGTAATTTTAGTAAAATTCACTTTGTCCTAGTCGGGATTTGAACCCGGGTCGCTCGTGTGGGAGGCGAGAATTCTACCACTGAGCCACCGTTATCCACGGATGAAAAGTGCGAAGTTCGCTACAATTTAATAGGGAAATTGCATAAAGTTTACTGTTTTTTGCCCGTAACTTTTTTTCTAAAGAACAAATATGGTCAAACAAAGTAATGGGACCTAAGTTGAGCCATCCCCTATCCATCAAAAAAATAATCATCAAAATCGGTTCACTAGGTGAGACGCTATGAGTGGACAAACAAAAAAAAAAAAAAACATACATACGGTATGAACTGATAACCGCCTCCTTTTTGAAGTCGGTTAAAAAAGGGTTATCGTGTAGTTCACACAAGGGAATGAAAAAATGGTTACTAGTGCAACCGCATGAAGATTCCTAGGCATCCAAATGATCACTGTGCATGAAAAGTTGAATGACGGATTGGTGTAATCACATTTGAATCCTGGGTTTCCTTCTATTCCGTGGTTATAGAAAGTTGCTAAGTTGAATGAAAGACTGGTGCAACCGCATGAAGATTCCTAGGCATCCAACTGTGTATGACAAGTTTGATGACGGATTGGCGTAACCATATTTTGAATCCTGGGTTTCCTTCTGATCCGTTGGCATAGAAAGTTGAAAAGTTGAATGAAAGACTGGTGCAACCGCATGAGAATTCCTGGATGTCCTACTGATCCGTCTGAATAGAAAGTTGGAGGAAAGATTGGTGCAACGCATGGAGATTCCCCCTACAAATCCGTGTGTACAGAAAGTTTTAGGGACACCACTTTCGCGGTGGAAAAGCAGTTAATCCGGCAATCCGTACAGGGCACCTGCACAGTGGTTGACCAAACTCTTCGAGATTCGAAGCACGTTCGAATTGGGCATTAATGCAAGCAAGAACGGGGTTTTAGAATATCGTCTCGGTCTGATGCGGGAGCATCCTTTACCGAGGTGGGCAACCGCATCCGCAGAACCCTTTCCTCTCCGGAGGACAGCCCCCCCCCCCCTGCGATTCCAGATGGAGCAGAGTCGAGGCCGCGCCCGTTCGGCCATAAACAAGCTTCGAAACGGGGGGGGGGGGGCTTCTCGCTTCAGAAGATTCCGACACAATATGACACTTCATTATTTCATTTGATGAGAGGAAAAAAACGTGAACCTTTGCTTTCAGAAAACAATGTAGGAGTGAACCGTTTTGCAATGTCCGATTCACTTGCTTGTAGCGTAGCGCTAAAGCTAATATATATGATAACGATTTTTTTTCAAAAAATTAACTAATAAAAGATGAATTGTATCTCTCCCCGCCAATTGCATAGGGTCGGGCGACATCTTTGAGTGAAAACGTTATGTTCAAATGCACGAAGCAATTTTTGATCAACAAAATATTATCAAAACTTCGCTGATTTTGAAAAGGAAAGTGCGTACTTAGGTATCGATTTCATTTTTTATGCCAATCACACACATGATGAAACTTATTTCAAATATAATTTGTTCGTATTAACCCCCAAAACAGAATACTTGACGATATTCTGCAACGTTAAAATATTTGACCAAAATTGTTCTCAAGTATTTCAAGCATTGTATACACAAGCAACCAACGTGACCTTTTCCACAAATCGAGAGCCCTAAATCAAAATCGTTTCCTTCAGGGGTTTTTTTTTTAAATCAGTTTTTAAAACTTTATTGTTGCAATGCAGTTCTTTGGAAATTAAACCGATTGAGATTCTCCACAAATATTTTATACGCTTTCTAAAATGCGTAGAAAAAGAAAATATTCAATTTTAAAAAAAATACAAACCTAGGTGTCAAACAACTTTTTTTTTTTGTTGTTAATTTTACATGGCATGAAGGAGAAATTAAAACAATGTTAGTAAATAAATTACTAAATTAATAAATGAAATGAGTCGAGTTAGAGTAGCAAATAATAAAACACTTCAAAATTTTTTAAATAATTGAAATATTTTCAGGATGCAAAAGAATTGAAATCTGAAACAAGACACGCAATTTTCGGCGATGAACGTGTTTCAATGTTACCATGTTTCCGATACATACATTTATGGAAGACATTGCAGTGGGTGAAGATCAATTGGGAAAAATAAGGAAAAGGGGAGTCAAAAAAGGTAGAAAAATCAGAATCTTATCAAATTTAGAATACGAAAATCTGCAGAAGCTGCCAATTTTCTACAAATATCTTCCAACTCTTTATAGATATAACTTTGCACAAATTCTGCAGATTTCTTTAAGCTCAAAGTAAATCTTAAGTTCCCACAGATGACATCGAATTCAGCATTTCTCGCGAGCTTTTATTTCCGAGAATTTTAGATTTTCATCTAATTTAAATCTAATAATAATTTAACATCTGCAGAATTTGTAAAATTTTTTATCTTGAGTTGGAAGATATTTGCAGAAAACCTGCAGTTTCTGCAGAAATTTCACAGAAATCTGTAGAATTTCTGCAGAAAATTAGTCTGAGTTTTCCTCTCGCATTTGAATAGAATTGTTCTGCAGCTCCAGCATCTGATCTGCAACGTACGTCGCAAATTTAGTAGTATTCTGATTTGGGGGTATTAACGATTTTATTCGTACAACGTGTATAATTGTTTTCAGGAAATTAAAACCCGAATCTCATATGGAGTTGAAACGTCGTAGACGATTAAGTAATCAGAATCGGTAGAAACAATAATAAACTAAGAGTATCCAGAGCGAAATAAGCTTATTTGCTCATTTACCGACATCGAGTTAGTAACATTAGTTATCGACAGCCTTCGCTCCCGAACTATGTACTTTACATAAAGCTGTTTATCGATACTAAAAGGTATTTCACTCTTATACGTATCTTAATGATTATTAAAACGAAAACTTTCTGCAAGAAGGATAAAAAGTTAATTCGTTTACAATTGTTTGCGGTTATGTCTTAGATTTTAGTAACTTCCACCATCAAGGTTTATAAGCTTAAGATACAATATTTCATTAGAAGAACACACAAATGTAGGGAAAAATCAAACTTTTATATGACTCCGATTCCAAAGGGCCGGGCCATTAGTTTCCGACTTCGGACGAGGCTGACATGGCCTCTCGTCGTCCCTGGGTGCCCTCATGCACTGGGGGCCTCCAGTCTTTAGCCAGATTGGGATGCACGTGAATAGGCACTGATTCCGCTGCACTTGCTAAATGGTCTCCGGGACAGAAAAAAGAGAGCGAGAGAGAGAGACACAGAAATGCGGCGAGGGGTTGACCAGATAAAGGGTCGCGTGGCTGCAACCTTGACTGCAAAAGATGGCAATCGATCGCGACGGTTCGGCGTCCCAAAGCAGACGAGATTCTGACGACATGAACTTTTCCTGGAACTCCTCTCGCCTCTTTATTTATTATTTATTTATTTACTTGGGTGAAGTCGCCATTAGTAAAGTAACTGTTGAGCAAAGCCAGCTCGGGGGTAGAATCGAATCGAGTGGAAGCTCATCTTTTAGGGGCACCCGAAAACTTTCAATTTTGGGAAGGTGAGGGGGAGGTGGAATTCTCAATTTACCGTATGAGACTCCAAATTTTACTTAATGACAAAATACGACCATGAACACATATCAAATCTACATGTAATGAGAAAAGACAATGGGCATCCTCAAAATAAAAGATTTGCAACATTTTAACAAGTCATCAAATTTGCCGAATCGGTAAACAAAATTTCCGAGACAGGAATTTTTTTGGGAGGTCACTGTGACCTCCCGTAACCTTCTATTAGGGCCCCTTGCTTCCTGTCTGTAGCAATAAGTATTAGTGCAATTTTATTGAATGCTACCAAGTGAATCACAATACTCGACTCATCCCAAAATGAACAACTTAAGAATTTCTACTCTGAAATAAAGATCTAAATAGGAAATATTTCCTGGTCGCCAATGGCGAGTACAGTAAAACCTGTAAAGTTGACCACCCTTGTAAGTTGACCTCTATTTTCAGGCATAGAATTAGATCTATGTCCTATAATTCAACCTCTATAAGTCGACCACCTCTTTAAGTTGACCACTAAATTAGTGCACCCCAAGTGGTCAACTTATACAGGTTTCATTGTACTAGCAAATTTATTAGTTGGCTGGTTTCTCTAGTCGCTGGTTTTACGTAAACCAAGAAAGTAAATAGCAAGCGATAAATCCGTAACCTCAGAACCGAACTAACGTAAGTCCGATTTTCTGTTTTTTAGTGCATTGTACGTAGAATCCAATGCCGCATTGAGCCATATGAACATAATCCTAAAAAAAAAATCCCTTGCAATAATTTGCCAGTGCTAAAAGAGAGCGAGCCAAATCCTTTGTATGCACCAAGCGACCGTTTTTCAACTTTCCAGAAAAGTAGCGATTATGTAACTTACGTCAGTCTGGCACTGATGTACAGAAATTAGCTTTAAATTACTTTTAAAACTTGAAAGATATCATTTTATTAATGTAATTAATTAAAGGCAATTAAATTTAATTGTATTATTAAGTGTTAAATAAGCAAACAGGGAATTAGTTTAAATTTACGAATTAAATTTATTTCTGACGATTTAAAATACCAATTAGTTATATACACAGTTTCATTCGTAACGTCTTTCATTCATGGCTTATTACGTCATGAACAAAAATTGTTTTGTGGAGAAGTCATCAAATAATTTTCATAAAACAATTGAATAAAAAACAAAAGATCAATATGTATTAATAACACTGATGGGATTGGGAAGACAAGGGGGCCGGGTGGCGAATGATTCAAATATTTTTAGTCGCCCTACTTTTTACTTAGTCGCCATGGGGCGAATAGAGAACGCTAATCTTGATCTTTAGTCCTTAATGCATTTTTCTTTGCACGTGTGTATCTATATAGTATCTTAGAAAAATTGAAAAAAAGAAAAGAAAAACGATGTTATATAATTATAGTGGTGCTCATTTACAGCGAAACCGTATACAGTAAAACCTGTCTACTACGATACTGTTGGGACCTAAAAAAAATAGCGTGATAGACAGTTTGATTATTCATGCTGACATTTTGTTGGGGCGAAAAAACAATATTGTTATAGGCAGGTTATCGTTATAGACAGTATTGTTATACACAGGTTTCACTGTATAGCAAAGTTACGGCTAAAATCAGCTGTCAGAAAAGCTAATTTTTTTGTAGTCAACTGCAACTACTTCATTAAAAATGTAGCTTGCTTACCACAACAGCTACTTTTTTTTAGAAATGTAGCAACTACAAATTACTATGAAAATATAATCGCTACTTGACTACTATTAGGAGAGGAATTTGGCTAGAATATTCAGTTTGCACTTATGTTTAAAAAAAAAGAAAGAAAAAGAAAAAAGAAAGAAAGAAAAGAATTTCGCGAAAAATGGTTTAAAATCTTATTTAGGAAATTATTAAGAATTTCCTATTCATGGTTTTGAAGCTTAATTGTCATTCCAAACCTCTTTTTTTTTCAAAGATTCTTCCTTTCAACTTTCAACTTATTAATTCTTTCTTGACAGCGAATACTTAGTTCAAGAAGTAATGGACTTCTTGTAGTGATTTTGTTAAGTATCGCTTTAATTTGCTTTAAGAATTAATATACTTCGAGAATTACAGAGCAAAGTACGCCCTCTTCAATGTCTATGGAAATAACATGTACAAATTCTATTGATTAAGATCATGAACGTACATTCACATTTGAGAATACGGTTATGTTTTGATCATATCCTTAAATGCGAACAAGCTTTTAGCTCCAAAATAAAATTTCCGAAAAAAAAAAAAAAACGAATCATGTCCATTATTGTCCGAAACAAATGTAAATAAAATGCATCAAACCATACAATAGATTCACAACAATCTGCGTACTTACCATGTTTTGTTCCAAAAAGGGAGAGGAAGGAAGGCTTTTAAGTGCCACCTGAAACAAAGAAAAAGCCATGTAAGAACAGAAAGGGAAAATATTTCGAGAAGACAGATTACTTATAATTAACACAGGACCAGCGAGAGCAGATCGGGGCCCCGGAGCAAGTGTTGGTATGGAGTGCGGGAAGTAATGAAGTGGGACCTCTGCCAAACTCATACCGAGTAGCAGGCTCAGTTATTTCGAATTTGTTCAGGGGAATAAAGGGTGTTGCATACTATACTCAATGCAAATTTTGTAGAAAAACAACAAAAACTACATCCACTTATACAGTGGGCATGCCCTCCTTTTATTTTCAACATTATGTTAATTGCCCGGGCTAGCAAGTGTCCCTTCTCCCCCATTGTGCACGCCCCTGGTCACTTTCAACATTTAATACTATACTTAGCAATTTTCTACAAAATTTTCGATCCAACTAATTTAGAACGGAAGGCGCAATGAAACAAAAAAAGTACTTTTTAAAAAAGAATTGAATGAACAAATATTTAACATGTAACTAAAGTGAATGAACGGATTATTCATGATCAATTCCGACCAACCCCATTCGGGAAAGGGGAATTATTTGGCACATATGGAAGCAGAATTGTTAAATACGGTCTTATCTGTATACAACCGATTTCGTAATGGGGGGGGGATGAGGTGTACTGCATGCTTGATGACGCGAACCAAGTATTCCATCACTTCGAAATCGGCTGCGGGAAGGGGGTCATCATTCCCCGCACACAGCTGCTTTTCCCGTATCCCTTCTTTTTTGAAGAGGTCGTCCTTGGGCGATATCCGCGCGGGAAGATCGTTCCCAAGGTTGCGGTGTCATCTGCTTCCGCAACAGGAAGGTTCGACCTTGGCGGCGGAGATGGAACGGTTACACATCACTCGATAACCTTACTTCGACACTCCGAAAAATCACATAACTTAACGTCACGTGGCAGAAAAGATATCTTTTGCAACTTTAACGGTGCCCCAGTTGTCCGGATACGTTTTAACAATGACGAATCGCTATTACAAAAACATTGGACAACTTAATCAAGTGGCCCATAAGATAAGAATTTTCTCCTAGTGCCTTACATAAACCAAACTGCTACGCAAGTGGAAAGTAGTTGAAAATGCTATACATTACTAAAACTACATTCACAAACTGGTTGGTATCAAACATCCTACAAGTCAAGCAACTCTTTTCTACATAAAGTGGGCAAAATTTTGCCATTTGTCTAATCAAAGTGGCGAATAGGACCTTGTTATCCAGAATGCCATTTGTTGGAGCAAAAACTTCACGAATTCAAAATGTGTGACACTTTTCGTCAAAAACAGGCCAAAAGAATGATTTTCAGTTTCTCAATAAATAGTAAAATGTAATCATCTACCTCGCGAATGGATACGATTTCAGTAAAGCGGAAAATCCGTCGAAAAGAATCGAAAAATCTCAAAACGTTCTTAAAGTAAAAAACAGAGTTGGAAGTTTGTTCACTCAATGAAACCCTAATAAAAACAGTTAGGTGCGAAACAGCAATTTTTCAAACGAAATTTCTACTTGCATCGCTGCATCGTCTTGGTAAGTAAAAACAATTATCTATACAAGAGCCGCGCGATTTAACGTCCGAACACTTATTATTTCATCAACACCCAGTCAACGTGAAACCACCATGCGTCGCGATTTGTGGGAGAAGCTGTCATCAGGGAGGACTTTTGCCAAAAAATAAAAACTGCAAAAACAATGAATGAACCTTACACTTAAAAACAAATTTACGAAGGGTAACTTTTTTTTTTTCTTTTTTTTTTTTGACCGGGAGAGAGTTTTTCCTCACCCGAATATTTTCACGAAAAGGATAAATCAAATTTGTTAGAGATTCCTATTATTGCGCCCTAAATTTTAGATGTTTTTGTTTACATAAATTTAAGTCGTATTTATTTGAATACTACAGATTTATATTTGCATTTGTAACCCACATCACAGCAAAGAAAAGTAATTCTATTTGGTGCTCGATGACGTCAGACGATTGCATAGATTGTTCAGCGAAGAAAGCGGGGAAGGTCGAGAGAGAAAACAAGCAGCGGTAATGGTATTCCGTAACCAAGCCTAAAACAATGGGAGTCCTTGGAAGAGAGAATGAGCCATAAAGAACCGGTCGGTCGACCCATTGTTCGTTCACCAGGCCTTCAACTTGACTCCGTCTCTCTGTGCGCACACTCGGTTACCAGGTCTCCTCGATACGACGACCTCGGATTCAACGTCCAAACATCTATCTCACCAACACCCTGTTAGCATGAAACCACAAAGCATTGCGATTTGCGATAGAAGCGGTCAATTCTTTTGACTGCTTCCCCCGCTCTTCCTATGCCGATAACCGAGCCGTGACGCACTTTTCTCCAAATCAGCCTACCTCTTAGACTAGGGCAGGGCAGATTATTGTGCTTTGGGACACTGCTAATTTCTAAGAAACTAGTTTTAGCAGCCATGTTTTTTGCCATCACTAATAGTAACCTTCACCACAAAATGGTGCCATAGTAACAATCAGCATCATTAGAGTTAAATTGATGATTTTATGAGAAAAAGAAAATTTTATGACTCCAAATTAAATATTTTCTTCATTTTTATTTCATTTTCCGTCTTTGTATTTGTGAAACTAATCAACTGAATTATATTTTGTTATAAAAGAGAAGCATTTTAAATATATTGGTTATGAGAAAGTAATGATAGGGCATCTAGATTGGCCACCATTTTGGTTTTACTTAAACCACGTGGTGATTTTACCACGAGACAGCCTAAAAAATGTACCTGAGGACAAGCCCCAAGGCGCAACATATGCATGGTTCTATAATTTAGTTATGTTTAGGAACATGGATAGATGTTCTAATCTAACGTAGTCTTTTAAACACAAACAATGTTAGATATTAATTCATTATTTATAATTCATTATTCATAATTTAACTCATTACCAAGAAAAAATTATTATTTTTTTGTTTTTTGGTGCAAAATTGGTTCAAGTATATGGCTTTTTCCTGAATCATGAAAAGTGTCCCATGGTAGAACAAGATGTGTCCCAAGGTAAAATAGGATGCTGTACCATGGGACAGTTTGTAACTCTTACTTTGAATGAAGGCAATATTTTACTCGCATTTTCAAACTGTCTGAATTTTAAAAAATATGTTGCAGAGCAATATGTTGGAATATTTCAATGTGACTTTTATATTTTAAATTTGATTTATTTAATTTTACGTAATAAATTAAAATATGATTATTGTCCCAAGGTACAACACTCTCTCCTATAGCCATATTCTGGCTCGGTGACACAGTTGAAAATCCTGGAAAAGTTATAGGTAAATATTAACGTAAAAAAATGTGTTTACAGTGCTCAGAAAAATTCCAGAAAAGGCAATCGATCTCTTTTGTAAACCATTAAGCATTTAAAATTATATGCATCAAAATGCTGGTTGATAACAGCATGTAAGATCATGTCGTTCGTCAACACCTGGCGTTTCATTGCAATAATTTTTAACTGATAAATATTAAATTATTTCTATCCATGTTACCAAAAATATGAATGCTCTATTCATATCATTTTTTTTCTTCAATATAATGTCTATTTTTACGAATCAAGAGTTGCTCCTGATATTAATTAAAACTAACCTTTTAAACTTTAAAATTGCACACCTGAAACAAAAGGGACATATTTTTATTTCATAAAACTCATATCATACACCAACCAGAAAAAAACCTTTTTTTTTGTTTCACATTTTATACGATAAAATGGGATCACGAAAACACTACTACGGGTGCGCAATGGCTTCTGAAGCTCTCGTACATTTCTCTAGGTAAGTGTTGTGAGATAACTTTCCCGCTGCACGGCGCGTACCCCTTCCACGACTTGAAAGAGGGTCCCAAGTATGCTTGCAAAACGCTCCGCCAATGAAGTTCAGTGTGTCATTAAACTTAATAAACATTATAGATGTTATCTGTGCTGACTATTGCACAACTGCATGGTGAATGAAAGTTGTTAGACGGCGTTGGCGTTAGTGCTTCTTTTAGTCAGAAGCCAAATGCCGATTTCTCCTACCGAGAAGTCAAAGTGAATTCGAGATGTATTGTCTAAGCGCTTTCCGTTGCACAACACTTCTCGAATTCAACCCTGTCTACTGAAGTCTCAAGATTCCTTGTACAGAAAAGTTTCGGGATGCAATATAATAATTTTTTAAAAAAAAGCAGAAAAGCAATCGACTACATTTTAAGTTATGCGTTTCCCAGCATTGTCATAATCCCCCAGGAAAAAGTACATTTACAGAATATGAGGTTTCTGAATCGCCGCGATCCGCCCAGGGCAGAATGAAGAACAGGTAAAACTCCAGGTGCTGTACTTGTTCTTGAGCTCGCTGCATTGTTACATCCAGGGGTTCCCCCCTCCCCCAAGAGCACGGGCGCTCCCCCCTAAATGTCTTTAAGTCCCCCAAAATCAAGAGGCCCTCAAAAAAGTGAAAAATTACCCCTCAAAACACCCTTTTCTAAAACTTTCAGTGGTGCAGTCTGCGCTATGACCCCCCCCCCCCTAGATGGGCACCCCTGGTTACATCAAAAAATACAAATGAGAACTTTGCAAAGATTCCATACAGTTAAATGACGTATTTTCTATTTAAAAGCATACCTAGAATATATTATTTACAAAAGAAATTGTGATTTACTGTTAATTAACGTTATGCAAAAAGCAACAAAATTATAAATAAGTATTGAAACTTTCGTAAAATATATGACTCGAATACCCCCCAAAATAAGGGACTAGGTTGCTAGGTTCGTGGATTTGTAACCAGTACGTTAATTAGGACCTAGATTCTACGTATCCGAAAAGAAAAACAATTTAGTTTGAATCCGAAAAGAAAAATAATTTGAAAGTTAATTTGGCTGAAGTTTTCACGTAACACATATTCTAAGTTAGTTCCAAAAAAGCTGCTGTGCAAAATGAAATTTTCACGAACATCGAAAATGAGTACCTTGACTTGATGATAGCATGGACAACTCAGGAATTGGCAACTGCCCCAAATCCCAAAATTATCGCAAAAAAAAAAAAAAAAAAAAAAAAAAAAAACGCTTTTTTATTCTTGGGGGTGGGGGTGGGGAGAAAATATTGGATTCTAGTGAGTCTGAAATCTTCTCAAAAATTATTGACTTAAAGAATTTTCTCATTGAAAATATCTGAGCTGATATAGCAACAGAACAGCAATATTTTTGATGCTTTGTACTTTTAACGTCACAATATGCTATGGTTGTGTATTGCAGTACTTATTGTGTTATTAATTTATTTAATGAACCAGAAGTCCAATATTTTCAGCAGTTACTAGTAATTCTAACTAAGTGGCTTTGCTAGCTGCTCGCCAATTTCCGTTCCCCGTCTGCGGTGGGTAAAAATTGATGATTTTATTGATATTTGTATCTATTCATATATATTTTAATAGTAAAGATAACAAACGAAATTCAAGGGGTAGAAATGAGATGAGTACAAATGGAGTTTCTACGGGACTAATAAAAAGGTTTAGTTACATCGTTCAACGTTTGTAGCTAAGCACTAATGTAACACGCAATGGAGAAAGATGCCTCCAAAATTTTTTATATCCAGGGTTACATAAAGTTAACGTTGAACTACGTTAACTTCATGTAAGTTCGTCAAGGGGAAACAAGAAAAGAAAAAAATATATATTAAATAGTAGTCCAGGAATAGTAACTCTTTGCCTGATTTTCCAAAGAGAAAAAGACTATTCGACCACACCAGGTTTCTAAACATCGATTCGCTTTATGACGATAGGACTATCTCTTTACGAGGGCTTTTTACGACCGCCAGGACACACTTCCGGGTTAGATTAGAGCCAAGAAGAGCGGCTCATTTCTCCGAGTGGAAACTTCAAAATATGTCTCGCTTAGAGATAGTTTCAGGAGTGTTCGCTGAGGCACTTGAAGAACTCGGAATAACGTTGAGATTCTTATATATTTCGGTAGATCACTGGGGGAGGGATGAAACCAGCGTTTCTCAAATTGGTAAAAGGATTATTTTACAACTTGCTGTAATTTAAAGAAATATTTGAAGAGCAAATTATCGAGAAAGAAGCTGAGAAGTTATTGCAGACGATTTGGGGTTCCATGTAGAGCTTAGAACAATGACAATTAGGAAAAAACATTAGGAATTAATTAAACATTAGGAGTTTTAGCCTTCGGGGATCCCAAGACATCTCAGAATGTGGAGTAGGCTCGGCTACAATCCCAAATAGTAGTTATATAACATCACACTGATCAGCAAGATTTTTTTCATTGATATTTTAAACAAATTTAAGTATTCTGTGTGGGAATTGAGAAAATATTGTAAAAAAGAAAGGTTTGTTCTCATTTCAGAGATATCCTCGCTTAAGTGTATCTAAAAAGCTATTTTTTGACTTTAAAAATGCTTTGTTATTGCAAAATAATGATCATGAAAATGAGTTGGCAGGTGTAGAAATGTCCCATATATCCGAGGTCGGACTCATGGTGGTTGAGTGGAACAACGAGTTGATTATCGCCCGCATCGATGCTGTCTAAATATGTTTTGTACTGTGTTGTGTGTTAGTGTACTTAGTAGGCACCATTTAGATGGGATTTGTCAGACACTATGGGTATGTCGTTCAGTGAATTTTATCACGGACATGAAACAAATTAATTGAGTTGCATATCATTTCGTAACCTGAAAAAAAAAAGCACATTTTAAAAATGTATATTTGAGGTGAACCCGTGAGCTTTTAAAGAAGAAATAGAGGTTGTTAATTAAAACTACTAAGTGAGCATTATTTTTAGCATCAAATTGGTGAACATAAGTCCTCAAAATTTAGTTTTGGGTTATACTTATTTAGTTGATTAAGGGGGGGGGGAGGGCATCGTTCACCTTTCCATGTTGAAAATTCCACCTCTTGCCTCCCAGTACCGTTCTACCAGGGAACTCGCACGGAGTGCTCTGCAGTGGGAAATATGGTGACCATTCATCAAGGGCGGATCCAGAAAATGTTCAAGGAGGGGGCGATTGTTTTTTACTGTTCACTCTTTGGAACTTCAATCTCTTAAAACTTTCAAAGGAGTGTACTGAACCCCATCGCTTACCCTTATGTAAAAAAAGGTGTCCTATAGTTGTGTTTCTTTTAAAACATATTCAGGGTGAGCCTTTGAACCTATACGTAGTTGTCATCTAAGATCGTCTAAAAATGAGATTTTAAAACTTCAATTTCAAAAAAAATCCTATTGAAAGTTCAAATCCCTATCCCCAGAGTAATAAGAGATGGGCTACGATTGCGCTTTCAAATCTTCGATTCCGGAAAAATTCCAAAGAATAGCTCCCTTTCTTCTATCACCATCGAAGATTATGTAAAATTGCGTTTTTGGAACTTGAGTATTGAAAATATACTTGAAGAAAGTACTAGTTTCTCGGCTCAAGGAGGGGGCGATCGCCCCCATCGCCCCTCCCTTGTATCCGCCCTTGCCATCCATGAAGATGACATCCCCGCAAAGGATGCAGTTTGGATCCGCATAGACACCAATTTTAAAGTGATGTCCAGCCAGGCAGTCATGGTACAGTAAGTCCATGGTACAGTAAGTCTAAACATAACTACCGCTTCACGGCGGGGCCATTCGGGTGGGATGGATTTGTCCAGAACATTCCAAACACGATTAATATCGTCTACAAGAAATTAATATTAAGCGAGTAGCAAGTTCGCCGACCCGCAGTGATCACCAAAACAAAAAATACAAACTGCAGAAAAGAGAAAACGCAAATAAAAGCGGGTTGAAAACACGATGTCAAAGTTTCCAGAGGGCAGGATAATGGGGGTAGGAGGGGGCGCTTGGCTTATCGGTCTATCACGTGCCCTATGTTTTCGATCATTATCAGCACGCGCTTCCCGTATGATTGGATATAAAGTGGAAAGACGTCCTTCACATAAATTGAATGAAATTGATAGGAAGTTATATTTGCAAAAATTCTCGACATAGGATATGAAACAAGGAACTTATATAAAACGTAAACTTATAAAAGTATTTAAAATGCAGTTGTATGCATAGTAAAACAATATTATCAGGAAAACAAAAAGGAAACTTCAGTCCAAAGTGATAAACCATAATTACGACACGAAATGTCGTATCACAGTCATTTTCATCAAGTTCAATAAATAACGGTATGTACATTTATATACATTAATCAGAACGAAAGTTTTAATTTGTAATATTATCCGATAAAAAGAGTTGAACAAAACACAAGTTAATCAACTTGTGTAATTCAACATTTAAAAAAAAAAAATGTATGTTTCGATGCCAACAACCCCTGGGTTTTTTACCTGCTAAATTACGACTATCATTTTTGTAGCAACTGTTGGAGGCCGTCAAAAGATTCAATTTCTGTACAATATTGTACTGCGGTTAATTTTAATAGCTTCTTGTTCGATAACCGGTTAGATAAGAAGGAAAACATCCGGTTTCTAGGTGGAAGCGGATGCATTTATTAACTGTCCCTGTTAGTGGCAGGTACCAATTTCTTCTCCGCAAGTTATAAATGAATTAGTTTAAAACCCACAAGTTATTAAATATTTTCGTAGCTATTTCGAAACGGTTTATTCTAGGAAGTTCTGGCCATTTAATTATTTTTGAACATACCAAATTCATAAAGCAACTTCAAATTTCTGAAGGAATAATGACGAAGAATAAATATCGCTCTTGCTTGGCAAATTCGCAACTGATTATACGTTAAGATTATCTTTGTCGACATTATCACATATCCTTCTCAATGTAAAAGGTTCGAACTTTTTTTTAAAAATTAAACTTCTGTATTAATATCCAGGGTTGGTATAAAAAACGTTTTTTTTTTGTTTTGTTTTGTTTAAACCAGGTTTTTTTGGTTTTTATTACTATTTGTGAAAGAAAAACAACTTTATTTTAGGTAAATCATGAAGATTTTTTGAATTAATTGTTAAGGAATGTTTAATATTCATATTTGTACCTAATTTCCCCTTCGTAATTAATTAAATAATTAAGAGTAAAATCAATTGTAATTTCATTTCCTCATACTTAGAGATTTCTATGGGAGAATATTGTTTGAAAATCTTTAACTATTATAAAAAATACAATACGTAAATGGGTCTTGGTATAAATAATGAAAGAAATAATTTACTGTGATACTTCAGACATTATTAATTACAAATAACCAAGAATAAATTCTTGCAAATTAATTTCCTCATAATCATAGCTATCTACTATAAACAAAAAAGTTAAAAGTAAAATTAAAATCACGCATTTTTAAACATGGGAAAGTATTTTGCACTATCTACAAATGAAACATAAATCTGATGTACATTGTACAACTTTCAAAATCAAAATATCAATGCATATTTTGTCTAAAAAATTTTTAAAAAGTTTAAAATCATGTAATTTATTTATCTAATGTATCAGTGACAACAATTATTGAAACAGGACAAGTAGGTTTTAAGAAAATCATTATGATTTCCATTGTAGACATTATTTCTCCTGGATTAATGCATTTAGGAATACAATTTTTTATCAAAGAAAAAAAAATCATTTTAATTAAAAGCCTCAGTACATACTTAAATGAAAATACTCTTTTAACATATTTTAATAATGAGATACATTTTATTAATGTTATAAAAATTAATGTTTATTCGATTTTTCCATCATTCCTGCATGAGACTTCTTTTATTATATTGGGATAAAAAAGTTCTTTGAAAGGTAAAAACTTGGCATTATTATTATTATTTTTTTTAAGAACACAGAGTTACATGAATGTTTTCTGTTTTAATAATTTTATACATTTTCTTTTCTCGCTCTGATTGCATCGTCTATCAGGAATACAAAAAGTGTGCAGGTATAAGAGCGCAATTTTATGCCTACTCTAAGTGTTTTTGGACATTTTTAGTTTTTTTTTTTTTCTCTTGTCATTTAAATATTCTAGTGTTAAGATATTTTTACACTATGCACCGCTTCAATGGTACATAATCTATCTCAATAAATCTTAAGTAATTAAGCAAATTGGATACTACATGTTTTGGTTGAAATATGCTTTTTAGACTATTTTGAAGTGCAAAAGACGGATAAATAATGATAATTAAAAATTATAAAAGAGCTACTTGAATTTTTATTTTCTATATGATTTTAGAAAAACTTAGCTGGTCTGCTTTGTATATTTATGCACATAATAGAAAAGCTGCATAGATTTTTTTAAAAAAGAGAAACAAAATAAAAACTATTTAGCAAACTTGCATTACCTTAAAAATACAAGTTTCTAAACTTATTATGTCTGTATTTTATCTATAAAGTTTTGCTAGTTACTTCGCATCAGTTAGACTTTTTTTTTTATTTTTTTTGCAATAATATGTAAAATTTATGAAAACACTTGGGGGGGGGGAGAATGAAAATTTTCAAAAAAAAAAAAAACTATTTAAAAAAAACCATATGGTTTAAAAAAACAGTTGGTTTAAACCGTGGTTTAAACCAAACAACCCTGTTAATATTTATAAACATTTTATAAATTTAATTTCCAATTCTGGATAGTGGGAATAAGGTAAAAAAATCTGAAAGAACATATAAAAATATGAAGTGTTTATTTTCATAAAAGTTAGGGGTTGTCTATGAAACTACAGTCAATCCTTACAACTAACCAATTAAAACTCTTCTGATCGTTCCAAATTATTTCCCATTTTAATTTTGCAGCTATCAGAACATGGAAGCCGTTCGTTCCATCAATGACCCTGAAAGGAAAGGTGCCTGCTGCAAAGAGAGAAAGGGGTTCTGCTACGTAATGCATGCAACAGGTAGTAGACTCGCAGCTTGTTTCTCAATGTCAGGGCGACCTTCACCCATGGCCGCACAAGAGCTACACCAGATTGGAAAGACGGATGAGGGGATGCTCTTGATCATCTTTTGAGGGAGAGATCCCCATCGCCCAATGGGGTCGTTTCCAAAATTTTAAAAGTATTTTTTTCTGAAAGAGCATGCTTAAAAAAATAGGACCTGACCATTTTTTTAAATAAATTGTTTAAGTTTATTATTTTTAAAAAATTACTTAAATCGGTGCGCTTTTATTGTTTACACTTCTGTCATCACAAATGATGAAATGCCATTCAATGGTGCCATTCACAGAACAAAATATTTAATTCGCATCTTTACTCACGTGTATTGGCAACGATATGGTTGATAGCAAGTGTAGAGCGCAATTTTAATTCGCTGCTTGATTATCATAACGTGGAAACATGGTAGAAAGATGCGCCAATATGCATCATTTGTGACGTCATCAAGACCACGCCTTGTTTTCAAAATCGGACACTTTAAAAAATTAATTAAAAAATAACTGTTGGAAAAATGAAAGTATTTTCTGGGTCCATGTTGTGTTTTTTACTCATTCTATCAATTTCAGTGACTAAAAGTAGTACAGTAGAACCTCGATTATCCGAGCTTCGATTAGCCGAGGTTTCTGTTAACCGAGACGATAATGAAGTCTTTTTTTTTTTTTTTGGCCAAATACGGAATTTCTTAAAAGGACGAGGTGTTTTATTTCTCTGCCTGTGCTGCCTGCTGTTCTGCTTCAAAAACTAATTTCTAAGAAACATAAGAAAGACCTATACTTAGAGCAGATGACAGATACTAACTACACCTGTAAAAATTTTGTTGCTTAAAAAATTGCCTGATCGGGAGCTATTGCCAGAAATTTGGGACTTTTGAAAAGAATGGTAACAGATTTAACCACAATGATGTAAATTTAATAAAATGATGAATTTTCAATTTAAAAAAAAAATTATTTTCTGAAAATTTTGTGTTTTTTTAAAGGCATGTTAATATTTAAATTCGCATTGTAAAAAAATCGATTGACGTTTTAAAACTTAATACAAGTTATTTTCCTATTTTAGTTTTTTAACTGTAAAACATTATTTTTACATATTCATTTTTATCCTTTAAAAATGTTGTATGGTATTTTAACCAACACATTTTTAAAATTTTCGATCCTGACATCTTTTTATGCAAAGTTTCCACTAACCGAGATTCCCGACATCCGAGGCACCAGCGATCCCAATTAGCTCGGATAACCGAGGTTCTACTGTACTTTTGACTGAAAGAAACAATCCCATTATAGGCGAGAGAAGAAATTTGGGTATAGACGACTATTTTATTATTTCCTGACCTGAACATTACATTATAAAAGCAACTTTTCCCCCTCCAACCTATTTTATATATTAGTCATTCGGGGGGAAAAAAAGGAATTTTCCATCAATCCCGCTAAATCGTGTAATGGATAATAAAACGTTTTGTTACTGAAAATTACGCCATAGGGGCACAATGTTCATGTTTTGCTGTTTAGTGGAATAATATATCCACGAAATGCAAAAAAGATATGTTAGATGTTGCAAATATTTTCCTTAAAAAATAATTTTCATTACATAGTTAACTAAATCTTGAACCTGGCCTGGTGCGTAAAATCAATCGATCAATAACATATCTGAAGTGATTCTGTGAGATAGGCGAATTTCGCGCCATGCGTATTCCAGCACATTATAATTTAATTGTAATGTATACTTGATTTTGTTAAAATTAATAGCAATTTTTTTAAACAATTAATAACCATTAGTTGTGCATTTTATTTATTACTAATTCAGTTTAATCAAGAACATTAACCACATTAATTTTTTAATTGTCAAAGAATTAATGACTATAGAAGCCGCAGCAAGTGACTAAACGCGAGAAAAGACGACGAAATGCTTACTCTTACATTAGCGCTCGCGCTCAATAAGCTCAGACCGCTTGGCATTGTGTCAACGTCAAGTCTTACACAAAATCGCAATTAAACCCGAATCAAACAAAAATCTATAGTAGGGGCAAACCTTAGATGGCAGCGTTAATGCTATAATTAGGATCTACGTAGCCTTCACAATGCTGCCAGGTTAGGTTTGTCCCAATTATAGTCTTCTTTTCCGTGTCAGGTGTGGGGTGTGATTCGGTCAACATCCCAAGAGGCTTTGTACCCTTTCTCATATGGCTAAACGAAATAATTCTGGTTAGCGCAAATGTTGATTAAAATTAATTATAAGTTATTACGCTAATTCGAACTAGTCAACAATTTATTACACTAATAATTAAACAATAGTGGTGTAAAAGCTGTAGACAGCATACATTGGTATACGAATATGTACACAACAAAACTTGATCAAAAGGGGGAAAGAACATTCAACTCGTATAATTTCGCAATTTATTCAGTGAAATTTTAAACGAAATTTGTATAATGTAGCTTAAACAACTATATCTGGTTACATATCGTTTGAATCAATTTAATTAAAGGATAAGGAGCTATCGCGCAATGTACTTTATTAGACGGTCATTAATGAAGGGAATTAGATAAAATCAAAGCATACAATCTAATTTTTTATCTGTGGATAGTAATGAAAAATAAATGGCAAGTATATGTGTGTTTTCTACTGTCATCTACCTAGACTATCAACATATTCCCCCCAACACAAAACCAGTGTTTATGATGGACAATGAATTCTTCTTGAAGTACATTATCGTCAGCCTCGATCTAAAAATTAACTTTTTACAACATTCTGGGTTGAATCTCATCCTCAGGTGCTCATTGCGTCCTAATGAATGCAGTGCGCTAGTGTGGAACATTTGGGTCTGTACGAGGACACCATAATTCCTTGTCGCAGCTGCACTCTGGCACGATAAGTGCAGAGAAAATGGCTGCAGATGAGTCGTTCTCCGACGTTCGGGTGAACCCTAGACTACAAGTGATCATTCAAACACTCGTGAAAAGCTCTTGGGATTCAAGTGGGGGTGGCCGCAGGTGTTCTTGGGCTTTCAAGGTCGGCCACCTTTGGCTATTTACTAAATAATGGCATATTGGATGGAGACAATAAACACTAGCAGACAACGAATATGCTTTTCCAAAATCATTACTTGGAATTTATTTCAACGTTGTTGCCAATTCACTGTTTGAAGTTAAACTATCGCCTTTCTGCAATAGTTAGCTTTCACTGTAGATACTCTAATTAGGGCTGCAGCAAGCGGCTTTTGTGTGTCAACTCCCCCCCCCCTTCCCCCAACCTGGGCTGTGAAGTCGGTGCCGGACTGGCTTTGGGGTATATGAGTTGGAGTCAGAAGTCAAAGCCTTAAAAATTCCATGGGCCGGAGCTGTTCACTCCCCCCCCCCCTCGAGTTTGCAATTCTGCCAGAGTTGTGGAGTCCTGGAGTCAGAGTTCAAATCTGATTTTATGGTAAAGCAGTCGGAGTCGTTCCCACTGACTCAGCATCCTCGCCCAGAATACTTGGTTTAAACCAGGGTTGCTGAGTCGGAGTAGGACTGATTTTTGGGTGAAGGAGTCGAAGTCAAGAGAGTTAAGAGAAGTTAGAATTTCAAGAGTCGGAGTCGGCGATTTTTCCCCGATCTCCGCAACTCTGCCAGTGCTAGCGGAATCACCATCGGACCTATTTTGGGATAAAGGAGTCGGAGTCGGTTATTTTTCTTCCCAATCCGTAGCACTGGTTTTAGCGAAAATTACCAATCCTAATTTCGTTCTATAAAATGGGTATATTCGGGGTAAGTGCTTTTATAACAAACCCTCAACCTTCCAATAATCAGAAATAACTCTAAGCAGGAGACTCTAATCACTGCATCAAAAAGCGATTTTTTTTTTCGGGAAGGGGGAGGGGTAATTAATTTGATATTAAAAGCAACAGACTGTAGACCTTTAAAATACAAAAGGCATAAACAAACATACGTTATAGCGACATATAAAACGGCAAGACGGGTCGGGGGGCAGCCCCCTCGCAGTCTCTCGAGGAAGACAGGTTACCGTTCCGCTCTCAAAACAAACCGAAATATTTTGGAGGTCAGATGCCCTCCTCTATCGCACTTCCTGGAAGAGGCAGCGCTCTGGGGAAGTCCCACTTTATTACTCAAGGGGCCCCCCATAGGGACGCTGTCCAACAAGATCCGGAATGAGACGACGATCAGCAGTCCCTCTCCTTCCTTGTTCTACGAGATCTTCGTCGTAGAGAAAAGAAAGAACCATTTAAATAGCAGAAGGTGAAACACTGAAACAAGGAAAGACATCCAAGCTAAAACTGCACTGAGGATAAGAATAAAGCCTCTATTTATACCAAGATAAAAGACAGCATAAAAACACTAACAGCTGAGGTTATTACTGCTACCTAAGCACACTAGCCGTTAAAAACATTCAAGAGAACAGAGAAGATTTCTGACAGACAAATTGGTCTCGGAAATGATGAAATAAACCCCATATGCATTTTTTTCATTTCATTTTAAAAATGATTATCTGCCAGGTAAATTATAAAATATAAAGTTGCGATTTGTATGCTTATGTTTTAATAATGATCCCCTCTAAAATCAGATGCTGATAAATACGATAGAGTGAGTACTGAACCGAAGAACTTTCTGACCCAATCAAACCCAAGCTGATAGCATGCGAAAACCTACTAATGCTATCATTTTATGTTACCTCTGTCATGTATTTCTACATTGACAGAAGAAAAGGAAAATACTGAAAATTTGAGCACAGACCAAAAACACATAATTGATAGTTGTGCAACTGTTTCAACTGGACTGTCCAGAGTTACAAGACAGCCAACCAGGACATAGTCTATGTGGCTCACAGCTGTCTACAGAACTCTTTGTTTGCACTTAAGCACCTCGGAACCCAAAGATGCTTCAGGATGTCTCGCACTTTTTTGTAATATTAATTGATTTGTACATATGATTCGCCTAAAGAAACGACAAGGGTACAAAAAAGGTATTTAAAAAGTAAATAACATGGCCTTCCTAAGAATTCACAACAATGCTACCACAGCAATGGAAACTAACGAAAACCAAGGTATTAAAACATAGAGATGAATATTAATTGAATAAATAGATAGCAATTAAAAGATAAAGAAATTCGAGTGTTTAAGGTTTAAGGTTCCAAACTTATAATTCAGGTTAACTGAATACGACGATATGTTCGGTCTGGTTTTCAACCAATATCAGCTAACCTTCAACCACGAAACGTTTTTCGTCACAAAAAACTGGAGTAAACATAGTATCCGAAACAGTTTTAGAACCTGAAGTCCTACGCCAGCTGTGTGTAGAAAACAGTACTATTAAAATAGCACGGACTTTGCAGATTGCCACGAAGGAACAAATGCTTTCATTGTAGCAATACTGTAACAGAAGTAAAAGCACTAAAAAGCAGAAATTCAACTTAAAAAAAAGCTTTATTGCCTAAAATAGTGTAGATAAAAATTGTCTCTTGAAAAGTACAAGCAGAAAATTTCTGTACATGCACACCATCTTTAGTTCTTTGTTGAGTTCTATGCAGTTTAACCTTAATTTTGAACTCAGCTGCACCAAGTTTTCGAATAGCATGTTTCAAATTTAAAATTTTATACGCAATAAGTAGTTGAATTATGACACACCACGCATCTAAAAATGCCACACATGTGATAAAACTATATAATAATGGCAGAGAAATATGGCGAAATCAAAACTTGTACTATTTGAAAAAAATGATTGAAAATGTTAAAAAACTGAAAATTAGTAGAATTTCTACTTATTTGTGGCAAAGGAAAGAACTGTACCACACACCTCAAAATTTTTACGGGAGTTAAGGGCCACCAATGGCACTTTTTCCACGTAACTCATCATCGAAAATAACAATACACTATTTTTCTAATTTTGGCTAAAAACATGAAAAAACAGCATTTTTTCGAAACTTGAATCCAATTGCGGCAAATCAAGACATTGTCAGAAAAAATTCACATTTTTTTATACGCACTTTGCTTCACCAATGGCATCTTTTCTCGCACTACTCATCATCAAAAAAAAAAAAAAAGTTGTTTTTCGGCCCATTTTAGTGAACATGGGTCGTTTTAAATTGGAACAGTCGAACAGAACACGCGATAGTTTCGCTCGACACAGAGAACGAGAAATGTGAACCCGTGTTGTTTTCGATGAACTTTTCCTATCGTTACCACAGATCGATGAGGGGGGAAGGGTTCTCATCCGATCGTGTGTCTCAAGTTCAAGGTCGCAACTTATCGTTCGCGTAGAGGTACCGCGGAATAGTTCAGCGACATTTCTCTGCGTTCGAAATGCGTCTTTTGGACTCCCGCCAAAACGCCGGCGCAAATCGTTCGTGCGCCCTTGGTTGCCAACAGAGTGTCGAGGATTCTAGATTGCTGCCGATTAGAATGATGCGGAGGTGGACCTCTTGGACGTGTGTGTATTGGGTGCCTCGCGCTTTCTTGTCCGATTTCGCGCACAGATGATTTACAAACATTTCCAGAACCATTCTTAAAATGACCATTCTTTCGCAGCAGGAAGTACGAAGAATTTTATCACTTTATTTTCGGTCTAGAGGACAACATTCACGAAAAGTTTCAAAACTTTCGGAATAGAGAATAATATTCACAAAAAAAAATCAAAACTATTTTCGGACTACAGAACATTATTTGAACTCGTAATTTTTGAACTGCAGGGAATAATTCTGAAGACTAAAGACTTTCGGACTACAGAGAAAAATTCCCAGAATTCAACAACTACTTCTGAACTTTCTTTTTTTTCCCCCAGACAGAGAATTTTATTCCCGAAGAGTTTTAAAGCTACTTTTTCAGAATTGAGAAAAAAAAAATCAACGAATAGTTTCTACATTTTATTTTCCGATTTCAAAACAATATTCACGAACGGATTTAACATTTCATAAATAAGAGAACAAAACTCGGGAAGAGTTTCACCAGTTTTACTTCGGACTTGCTAACAATTACTCACGGATGCTTTCAATATTTCATTTCGCATGGAGAGCAATATTCACAAAAATAAAACTAAGTTAATTGAAAATATTTACACAAAGAAGATATTGATGGTTAAAAAGTTTTCCGGGGAAAGAAAAATAAACTTCCAGATCTTAGGAGAAAAGTTAGTTCATATCTGCATTTTCTTGTAAGGTGAAAAATGATATTTATATGCAGGGGCGTGCATATAAACTTTGGGCCCATCACAAATGGTTTTTACGGGCCTCCTCCGTATTGTTTACCCCTACGCCTCTTCATATATTTCACCAGTCTTTAAAAAAATCTCGGGCCCTCTTCAGGCTCGGGCCGGGGCCAACAGGTGTCCTCCCCCCCCTGTTTATAGTATACATAGTTTACAATATTATACCATATGATTATACTATAATAATAATTATCATTATTCAATTGTTTTTACGCAAGTATTAATAAAAGGATTCGTATTTATTCACATTGATTTTGTATTTGGTAAAGTGGATAACGCATTCAATAAAATGTTAAGGAAATTTCCAACAGATGAAGTTATAGATAAACTCAACCTGCATAAAACCGTATTTGTTATTTTTTGCTATGGTTTATCTCTACGGTCATACTCTACCTGTGACACAGTGCGCTTTTTTGACTGGTCTGGTAAAGTCCTAGACCGGATTTAGACTGTAGAACGGGGCCCTAAGCTATTTCAGGTATGGGACCCCCTTTGTAGTTTAAACTAAATTTCTCTCGGTGGTGTAAGAGGCAATTTTTTATCCCTCTCTTACTATGTTTGTCTACTTCATCTGATACATATATCTGATACATACTTTTACTTTGTTGATCATGTTTTCCCTGATGTCCTGTTTGAATTGACTTTTAGAGAGGGAATGGTATCAAGAGAATGACTCAGGACTCCCCTTTAAGTGGCGCATAGAATGTTCCCAATTGTAGGGGGTTCGGGGGGTTCTCCCCCGGAGGAAATTTTGAAAAATAGATATAAAATTCTGTATTTTGAAGCCTTATAAGATACAGTTGGACCTACAAAAATATCAGGACAGAAATAGGCAAACAAAATTTTTTTTAAGTTATACACTCTTTCGAAAACTAAGATAATACTCAGTAAAAATTGTTTTTGATTCGACAAATCAATGACAGAGAGAAAAAGCGCAGGAAGAGAAAAGACAATGCATTGTTACTTGCTTACATTGGCTTTCGGTACAATTAGCTTTTAATCACCCCTCTAACCCACCATCAAATACAATAATGAATTGAATATAAAATGATCAATAGTAAAAAATGCTTTAAAGGAAACGGTGTACTGTTTTAGAAAATTAGTAACAAGAGAGTAATATATTGCTCATTTGAACAGTTCATTATTTATACACTTGATAAGAAATAAAATTGGAGCCCACTTTGCTTAGGACTTTCAAAGACTTATCTAATTATTTTCAAGGACTCTAGTACGATTAAAATTATTTAGCGCAGTTCATTTGTACTTTTCAGGCTCTGATATTTTAGAACTTGATTGTAAATTTTATAGTCCTGTTCTAACTTTGTAAGAAACAGCTATTTTAAATTTAAAAGAAAAAAGAAACTATAGATTTCTTATGACAACAACTTTGCTTCAGTTGCAAGGGGGACAGAAAATGAAAAGGAATAGAGATAGTGTTTTTCCCCCATGCTAAACAGATTAAAAATATGCAGAAGAAGTAAGCTAAAAGCAAGCAATAAAAAAAAGAATTTCCGAAATACTGCATTCAAAATTATATATAAATAGCTAGACATGAAACATGTGAGACAAAAAAATTTGTAATACATTTCAGAAACGTGAGAACTATGGTTTTCACATTTTTGGTGCAGGATGTAGCAAGGAGCTGAATAGAACATACTGTACCGTTTCCACCTCTTGTGTAAAGACGACAAGAGATTGCATGGTCTTTTAGAGACGTTTAATCAACATATTATTATGTACAGCTATATTACAATTTACAGATTATTTAATGTTACAAAGATATTTTGAACTGCGAGAGCCGTACTCCACGACTACTCTGCCCTTTGCATCACAAGAGTCTCTCCTTTTGACTTATTTACTTTCTCTTATATACGGGGATTCGTTTGGCGGGGAATGCACCCCTGTTTACAACATTCAGACGATGTTGACAAAAATGCGTTAAGATCTTTTTCCTTCTGCTGTCTGGGGTCACAACTGCGTTGACAAGATGGCTGAAAAATGTCCCCTATAGTGTCACAGACATCATATCACGCCAAACGGAGAAAGTTTATGTGCACAACAAATGTCCAGCTTCGGATAGAATTCAGCTATTCTGAAGATCTAATTTCGAACCTTTCTCAGAAAAGGGGAGCAAAAACCGTATTTACGTGTGGTCTTATACTTATCCAGCTCCCATACTGGTGACAGATATAAAACACCCGCGTAACATGTTTTTCTCACGATGAGTGTGGTCTGGAAAAGAATTTCTAGACCGACCCCACACATTGAATCACAACAGCAAACAATCTGGAGAAATCGCATCGGTATAGCTCCTTCCCCCTTAGAAGAACTTTTCGATTAAGAGAAAAGTTTCATTTTTCTGGTAATGACACTCAAGTACACTTGATTACAAAAATAGCACTTCTATAGGCAGTACTATGCTAATTCTGGAGTTGTAATTGACTCAATAACTCAATTTCCATTTTAAAACAAATAAACTACTTTACAAATTTACTTCTACAATGTAAACACAGTGCGAAACTTGTAAGGGTCATATAATTAAAATAGAAAAATCATATATGAATTACAAAAGAAAACAACAACAAAATTAATCATAAAAATAACGCGTTCATAAATAACATAATTAAAAGTAATCACATCCAACTACCTTATTTATTCATGAACATTGTTAACGTGCTATTCATTAGAACGCAGTACGAGTACACACAATTAACCAATCCATGCAATGAAATTTAAAATTATATAATTGGTTATAGTTAAGATTAACAACATTTAACAAAAATATTCAGCATATTTTACAGACATCCTGACATATGCTATTCTTTCCCCCAAGTTAGCAAAACAAACTAGGTCACTCGTTTCTTTCGTTCCACCATGAATCCTTCCCGCTCGAGACACTTCGTATAATGCGCAAAACACAGTAACTTGAGAAGTATCCTAAGTTGAACCCGCGTAAGGGGATTCCGAAAAACGAAGAAGCGATGATCTTTTACTTGCAGAGCTACTGCGTTCCCTCTTTCTCGCCCCGGAGAAACTCTACACTTGGACGTGCTGATAGCAGTTAGTTTTGCTTTCGGGATCCTATAAAGAAACTTCCCCATGCTCGAAGATGCCTCTGTATTATCCGAACAAAGTACGACCAAATTTCCAAAACTCTTAATTAAATCATTCACTAATTCTGTGACGAGAACCGGCACCGTTTCCTTTCCTAATTCTATAAAATGTATGCATTTTAATGGAACGTTTTCCCGAGGATTGCGCAACATTACGTTCTCGAATGAACCTGTTTGATTCGTATTTTCGGCTTCGGAACCGTTCCTCTCACTAACTTTCGGATCACGATTTGAACCCCTATTGCGAGCTGTGCTCAACTCATTACTATTATTATCAAAAAGGACCACTTGCGAGGAGTTTTCCTCTGTTCCGGAAACCAAAACCTGCCCCTCAACATAAAGACAAGTTTTTTTCTTGTCATCAAGGACATCCTTCAGATCTGAATTTATATCAACTGCTGCCCCATTCCCACATTTGGTCAGTGAGAAATTTATATCAGAACCCGGGGGGCTCCCGCTCATCGAATCTACCAGGGAAAATTCATAGCCGGTCCTTTCTTTGATCCACGCGGCCGTCCGATTTCCCAACAGGTACCGATTTCGATCAAAAACATCTCCGCAAACTGCGGCTTTTGTTTTCACTGTACCAAAAGGCCCTGAAATTTCTATTTCAGCTAGGGGTAATGTTACTAAATCCAGACTTAATGGTTGCCTTATCCTTACCTTCTGATCGCACCAACTCGATTGTTTTACATATTTAGCGTTGACTAAATCAATGGTCGATCCTGTATCCCGATATAAATATATCGGATTCCCATCCACGGTACCCTCGGTGTACGAAATCAAGCCCTCTGTTAGTTCTGCCGTTTCTATAAAATTTATAGTTTCTATTTCAGAATAGATACAATTGACAGATTCCACTCCGGCTCCCTTTCCCAGTTTTGGACAGGCAGGCTTAATGTGGCCTACCTCATGGCAGTAGTAACACCGTGGAGCCGCGCGTTTTTCGAAATCTTTCCGAATTTGCACGTTAGAAGAATTTGCCGACTTAGATGTCTGATTTAATTCTCCCGTCTTATTTCCTGTTTCTTTAAAACCAGTACCCTCCGCAGAAAATTTAAAATTTCTCTTAGAATTTTCCTCAGATTTTGAATTATGTTTTCGGGCTTCGTCGTAGTTATCAAATTGTTCTGAAAGTTTGGCAGCTGATTTGTAACTAGTCCAGTCGTCTAGAAAATGACTTTTCATTTCTGGACCGGCACGTTTTTTTAACTGATCCACTACCATGAGCTCTTTCAATTGGTCAAAACTTTCTATTTCCAGCCCCGCTAACCATTCATTTAAATAATTTGTGATTTCAAAAGTAAAATCTTTCCAGGAATTTTCGGGTTTCTTCTGATGTTGAGTGAACTTTTGTCGAAAGACTTCTGAACTTAATTTATATCTTTTTAGCAACACTTGTTTTACATGATGGTAATCCGATGCTACTTCTTCGGGTTCCCTCGCGATCAGCTGCACTATATCCAGTGGCAACAAGCTAAGTAAATGAGCGACCCAATTTTCCTCGGGAATTTCAGCTCTCTTTGCTTGTCGCTCGAAGATCACCAGATATAGGCTGATGTCCGATTGTTTCGCATCGAATTCAGGAATTAGTTTCTTAATGTTTAAGCGCGACACGATAGATGGCGGTCCTACATTATTATTTTCAAAAATAGAAGGGTTTTCACATTTTAATTTTAGCATTTCTAGCTCGTGCTTCATTTGAATTTCTTTTTCTTTTAATGCATGTTCCCTTTGTCTATCCTGTTCAGCCCTTTGTAATTCTTCTACCCTCGCCTTTTCAGCCCTTTGTAATTCTTCTACCCTCGCCTTTTCAGCCCTTTGTAATTCTTCTACCCTCGCTTTTTCAGCCATTTCTTCCTCTAATTTTCTAGTGGAGATTATATTTTCGAAGAGGGTCCTAACAAAATCCTCTTCGTAATCGTCGGAACTCGTAATTGCCTTTTTAAGTTCGACAAGTTTCCACTCCGGAGTAACGGTTACCCCTAAATTCTCCGCCAGGATTAGCAAATCCTGCTTCTTTCCTTTTCCGAGGAACGCCATTTCAAGGAATACAAAAATTACAACAAGAAATTACTTAATTAGCTAATTAGAAAGCAAAAGAAAGTTAATGTACTCGTACTTGAGTTCCCACAGTTAACTTTTAAATGACTTAAAATGTACACAATTTTCCCGTACAAGATTTGCACTGTCATACATTTAACTAATTAGAATTAAGCTAATTCCAAAACTTAAAACTTAATATAGCAACAAGTCAATGACAACTCAAGAAAAAGCAAAGGTACATACCCCAGATTTTTTGAGCGCCTTTCTTCTTTTTGTAATCCACAATTGGCACGTGCACAATAGATTTTCTTCGGCAAGATTTGCCCACTAACACACACACACTTTTGAAGGTCAGCTTGACCTTTTCACAGTATGGTCAGTTTGACCATTTATCGGTTGATCAATGTGATCACAAAAGCAGAACGTTGACGGCGTTTCTGCTCTTAAACAGGTCCGGTTGACCCTCTCTTCAGCGCGAACACAAGCCTCCGTGACTGGATTCCGCTACAGCAACTTGCGGCCAGTTTGACCGTTTCCAACGTTGCACAGATCGAGGTGATCTCTTCAGCATATGGTCAGTTTGACCCTTCCAGCGCAAACAGCGAGATCCTGGAGAACTCAGAAACCTTCGGTCAGTTTGACCGTTTCCAACAATGCACAGATCAAGGTGATCTCTTCAGCATATGGTCAGTTTGACCCTTCCAGCGCAAACAGCGAGATCCTGGAGAACTCAGAAACCTTCGGTCAGTTTGACCGTTTCCAACAATGCACAGATCAAGGTGATCTCTTCAGCATATGGTCAGTTTGACCCTTCCAGCGCGAACAGCGAGATCCTGGAAATCTCATAAACCTTCGGTCAGGTTGACCGTTTCCAACGCTGCACTTCGAAGATCAAGGCGATCCTCATAACACGAACAGCAAATCATTAAGAGACGCGAAAGTTCCGGTTTCGTTCTTCTTTCTCCTTTTTCTCCGCGTTACAAGAAGACGAAAACGAAAAGCCCCCTTTTCGCAAGAAGGGAAACAAACTCCGCTTCAAATAGCTGTTCGGGAATTCTTCGAGGAGCGGGAGAAAGCATCGACTTTTCTTCTCCCCTCGTTTTCTTTATGAGCAAAGAGTCAGTTCAGGGTTATCTTTCGCATCCCACTTCTGACACCATTTTAAGCTGTACCGTTTCCACCTCTTGTGTAAAGACGACAAGAGATTGCATGGTCTTTTAGAGACGTTTAATCAACATATTATTATGTACAGCTATATTACAATTTACAGATTATTTAATGTTACAAAGATATTTTGAACTGCGAGAGCCGTACTCCACGACTACTCTGCCCTTTGCATCACAAGAGTCTCTCCTTTTGACTTATTTACTTTCTCTTATATACGGGGATTCGTTTGGCGGGGAATGCACCCCTGTTTACAACATTCAGACGATGTTGACAAAAATGCGTTAAGATCTTTTTCCTTCTGCTGTCTGGGGTCACAACTGCGTTGACAAGATGGCTGAAAAATGTCCCCTATAGTGTCACAGACATCATATCACGCCAAACGGAGAAAGTTTATGTGCACAACAAATGTCCAGCTTCGGATAGAATTCAGCTATTCTGAAGATCTAATTTCGAACCTTTCTCAGAAAAGGGGAGCAAAAACCGTATTTACGTGTGGTCTTATACTTATCCAGCTCCCATACTGGTGACAGATATAAAACACCCGCGTAACATGTTTTTCTCACGATGAGTGTGGTCTGGAAAAGAATTTCTAGACCGACCCCACACATTGAATCACAACAGCAAACAATCTGGAGAAATCGCATCGGTATAATACATTGGCATTCCTTCTCCCTACCCCCTCATATTAATGGTTTGTAGCCACACTTTCCCAAATTTTCAAGGCTTTCAAGCACTAGAAAATGAAATTTATTTGTTCAAGTACCTTTCTTTTTTTATGGAACGAATCATGCTAATTTCTCGGAGTTGGGGGGCCTCTAATAAAGCGGGGGCCCTAAGCCATAGCTTTTTTAGCTTGTACGTAAATCCAGGCCTGAGTAAAGGCAATCAAAATGTTTGAGAAACCATGCAAAGACCTATTTTGGGGCATAAGCAGAACTTTTTTATAAGCAATTTTGCAGATTGGCTTATTAGTCAAAGAGCCTCATTAGTTTTTATTGAGTTCCAGGTTGCGACCAGCCTGAATTAATTGCCATGTGTATACGCCTGAGGCGGGGGGGGGGATTACCGCTGATATGAGCACATTCAACATAAGTATTCTGTAACAAAAAAAAAGTCTTTCCTTCAGGGATTATGTTTTGAGCATCAGGGTTTTGGAGTCAGAGTCGGACCGATTTGGATATAAATGAGCCGGAGGCTTTTAAATTCTGGTAGTCGGAGTAGGCCATTCTCCCCGAGTCAGAGTCGGACTGTTTTTGTTTTGGTGGTAAAAGACCTGGAGACTTTAAAATTCCTAGAGTCGGAGTCCGTCATTCTCCCGTATTCAGTCGAACTGTTTTGGAGGTAAAGGAGTCGAAGACTAAAATTCCAAGAGTCGTTGTCGGTCATCTCCCCACCGACTCTGCAACCCTCTTGATGGTTTTGCTGCGTATTTAGACAAAATAAAAGCTTTAAAAAATTTTACACTTTGTTATCTAACTTAAAGTGGAAAACTAGTGTTCACTGGGTTGGTAAAAAAAAAAAAATAAAATCCCTAAATAATGAAAAGATCATTTAACTTTTTGACTTCTAAACTTTGAGTTTTCTATTATTCTGAAGATACTACCTGTTTAGAAAATCGTCTTTCGTGAAGATATGTTCCCGTGACAATATTTTATCTTAGGTTTCAAGGTGAACTGAAATTTATTTGGTTGAAAAGATACTTCTTAATCACTAAGATTGGTTCTCGTTTTCTTTCATCCAAAAACAATCCACAGACTTAAAAAAAATAAAAGAAAATAAATTTAACACAATAGAAAAAAAGTGTCCGATAAAGTTTTCATCATGTGAAAAAAAGAAAGAAAAAAGAAAAGACATAAAGAATAGAAAGGACAAAAAATAGACTGAAATCATTAATGATACAGAATGACATGCAAGGCATAGAATTTTCGAACTATGTATATCATATCATCTGCACATTATTTCCCTCCCTCTTTTCTCCACCCTCTGCAGAATTTTTTTCCAATAATTATTTTAAAAATCGAACAGAGACAAAACGTTTGTAGAAAATAACTTCATTTACTACTTTTCAGATATCAGGGCGCCCTAGACAAACTCTTTGTAGTCAAACCTTACAATGGGGCCGTTTCCAAAGTTTTAAAGTATTTTTTTTTCTGAAAGAGCATGCTTAAAAACATAGGATCTGACCATTTTTTAAATAATTTGTTTAAGTTTAATATTTTTAAAAAATTCCTTAAATCAGAGCGCTTTCATTATTTATGCTTCTGCCGATGACATCACAAATGATGAAATGTCATTCAGTGTTGCCATTCCACAGAACAAAAGATTTAATTCGCATCTTTACTCACGTGTATTGGCAACGATATGGTTGATAGCAAGCGTAGAGCACAATTTTAATTCGCTTTTTGATTATAAAAACGTGGAAACGCGATAAAAAGATGCGCTAAAGAGCATTATTTGTGACGTCATCAAGACCACGCCTTGTTTGAAAAATCGGACATTTAAAAAAATTAATTAAAAAATAACTGTTGGGAAAATGAAAGTATTTTCTGTGTCCATGTTACTTTTTTTTTTTTGCTTATTCTATCAATTTCAGTGACAAAAAGTACTACTTTTGACTGAAGGAAACAACCCCATTTTAGCCATAGGCTAAAACAGTTTTATCTATTTGGGGGACTCATTGGCGTATTCAGTAAAATCAAGGCCTGCAAAAGACGTTACACATCATATCTTAATGAATCATGTAATGTCCGTCAATTAAACTAAATTATTTTTTTTTAAACTACCTTATTAAAAATTACAAACAATTCAATCATAGGAATAAGTTTCGAAGAATATGCAGCTCTTGTCCTTTTTTTAATTGGAAATTTAGCTTTATTTCATTATTTAATGTTTATTGACTTGACGACAAACTGTGGCACTTTTTTCTGAATCTTTCCGATTTAAAAAAACATTTCTTTTTTTTTTAGTTCACTAGTGTTTTCGTTTTCTTTCTTTCTTTCTTTCTTTTTTTTTTTTTTTTTTTTGGACAAAAAAAAAATAAAATATTTTTGTTCAGTTGCTATTTGAAATTTTTATCGCAATTTTGTTGCCCAAAAATGATTAAAACTTGAAGAAAAGCAAAAAAGCTGAGGGGAGCATTTCCCCTTTCTCAATTGCATCACTGTCATCGGTGCGTCTTAAAAACATTACACGGGCTCGATCCAAAACTCAACGTAATTTTTCGTAACGAAAGACTGTATGATTGGAAAATAATCATTAGTTCTTACTTCATAACACATGGAACAAAAATTTCGCAAAAAAAAAAAAAAAAAATCTCAACCAGACATCCAAGAAGAAAAAAAAGCAATTTTCTTCCGAATATTCTTAGCGGTTACCCATCATGCATGTGATGCGAATTCGCCACCACCAAATGAGGTAAATGATTGCATTTTAATATCCTTTCATTTTCAAACGGACACTCCTCCCACCATCCGAATGATGGAAGGGAATTCCGAGGAACAACAGCCGAGAGCAGAGGAAAGAAAGAAAAAATGGCGCAGGTGCAATAGCGTAGATGGAAACTTCCAGAGCAAGCTTTTCTCCATTCCACCCAGCACTGTCACGAGGTTTACGTGGAGGGGAAATTTCAAGGTCAAAAGCCGGTTTCACCATGCACCCCCCCCCCCTCCTCCTCAAAAAAAAAAAAAAAAAGTGCAACCTGTTTTTCTCTTCTAACCCATTGCCCACCGCAGTTTAGCAACCCAGAACGAGCGAGGCCACTTTTTCTTGTTGTCTTTCACTTTCGATCAAGGGGGGAAAAACAGGCCTAGTTATGTGCATTACATTTGCAAATAACATTCTGACAGAGATTACGTAAATTGCTTTTACAAAGCAGCAGGTAAAAATAGGGCCATACCCATAGGCAGAGGCGTAGCGAAGGGGGATTATCGAATTCACACACACCCAATCGTCGGAAAACTACCAATTGCACATATATCTAGATATAAATGTATAAAAAATATATTGATATCTGAAATAGACGTACGACATAAATTGGAACTTGTAACTAAAATAGAAAAAGAATATCTATTTTTCGTTTCTTCTTATTTAGATCTTTTCTTCTCTAGACATATTTAGATCTTCATTCAATCCGAACCCCCCCCCCCCCCCACTTTTAACTATGACGACGAGGCAGTTTTGTTTTCAACGTTAATCAGTTGTGCAGTTATTGATTTTCAATGCTTCATGACAAATTCTTGCTAAACACTTAACTGGTAAAATGATATTTAACAAATTATGTAGAAAATTTTCCAATACAATTGATGTAGTACCGTAAGTGAAATGCATAAAACATAACAAAACGTTTAAACGTAAAAGTAGAATTTTTCTGGTGGGTACCTGTTTAACCCCCTCCTCCCCCCTAACACAACTATGTTAAGAAGTCCACCACGGACAACTGTGTTAACCCCACCACCGTCAAAGTTGAATGCACGGAAATAGAGTAGACGCTAAAGCAAGACATCTGAATAAGGGAAATATTTACACTGTAATCCACCACCCGTCGGTTTTAAAAACTAGAGGGGAGCTCAGTACGAAATGAGGAACGACAATAGATTTCAAAACTAAGCCCTCATGGAAATGTGTTTTAGATTTTTTTCAACTAGGAATACTTGATGAAAATTATTTAATATTGTTAATCTAGGTGCTCTATATTATAATGAATGATGTCAAATAATAATAATAATAATAATACTTTATTTAACTAATAAAACGCATTAAAAAATTCTATATCTTATTTGTGAAAATCTAGGAGAAACTTGGTGTGCCCAGCACAAAGTTCGAAGGGGACGAGGATTCCAGCACGTAGCATTAACGGAGCCAATGCCCTACTCGCTCACTTTTTACTTTTTGTACGAATTTCACTGAAAACAGTCTGGGACTACGGGCGTGCAGAGAAATTTTGGGGCCTGTCACAAATGACTTTTCAGTCAGGGCCCCCTCCATATTGTTTACCGCTAGGTTCAAAATTTTTGGGCCTCCTTCAGTCACAGGCCCGAGTCAACAGGTGTCCCCCCCCCCCCCACCCTATGCACACTCCTGCCTGGGACAATCACTGATCACTAAAATTTAGTGATCAGTGCGGGCAAGATCATGACAGGAAATGTAAAAGTTTTTTTCTTCGAGGATGTATTGCCATGATCGGAATCTTGGAGGTATATGGAAAGGAGATGGCAGATAGTGGCCGGACCCACCTGGCAAAATAATCGCCAGAGCGTAAAAACGGGCAAGAATATTTCACGGTTCGGCGCTCAAAAGAGGGCAGACGGAGAAAAATAACAATCGGCTCATTAAAACAAGTCAAGAGCGCATCTGCTACCGTTCGCACATCCGTCTAGGGTAGGGTGGGTCAGTTGCGGCTTCACTCTGCGCTCTGTCATCAGTCGTCTTTAATGAACGCGTAATAACTAAACTCATGTTTGCTTCAACTTCGACAGAACTACACATTGACCGACAGTCAATTTATTTTTGTTTTGAGTTCAATGCTTCTAAAAGTTCAATGGGCTATATTCTGACAGTAAGTGTTTTTTTTTTTTGGTACGGAACTTCATTTGGGATAAGACCAGGGTTGGACAGGTTTTCCCCATTAGCAGTAAATTACCAAAAACTGGCATTTATTGTCCAGAGACGAATTAATTAAGTTTTCATCACTTCGTTGGAAGACGTAAAAGTGGCTGCAACTGTTAAAATCAAATGAATATCCATTAAAAGTAATAAATACATATTGCTTATGTACACTATTCATTTTTACCACATTTACTAATTGAATTATTCGCATACCTTAGAGTAGCGTTTCCCAACCGGTGGTTCGCGAAAATAATATTGTAATGGCGGAAATTTAACATGTTTGTTTGAGATAAAGTCTGAAGTTCAAGCGTTTTTTGTTCATCATTTATTCATTTGTCTCTGTCACGTTCGATACGTTTGGATACAAATGCTAGAACACTTGCTGACATTCCATTTTGCAAATTCAAATAGTTAATTGTGTCATTACAAGACATGGGTTTTAACCGTTTTCGTTAAGCATGTTAGAATTGAGCCCGTACCGGAAAAATTCTACTTTTGAACGCAGTATATTTCGATGAAAACATGTGAATGCTTTAATTTTCTCTGTTTGATTGGAAAATTCGATTGCACTTGATGGAAACATTATGATTATAAGACATTATTATGAGAGCGTTTCAAACATCTTAACTGTATTTTCTAGGTTTAGTTTCTTTACCATTTGAGTCGGATCAAGAGCTATCGCGCTTATCTTGTGCTTCGCCGAAAATGCGAGTGGCACAAAGTGCAATGGCGCTGTTTGTTTCTATAGTGAGGTAATCTTTTTGCAACCAACTCCTCCCCATTGTACGTCGTAAAAAATTTACGAAATTTAAAAAGTGAAAATTTACGCTCTGTAAAAAAGGAACTCATGAAATTTGCGCAGAAAACTCTATTGTAATAAGTGAGCATAAAAATGTTTTTGTTGGAATAATTTACCGCTTATGTAACAATTGAAGTTTATTTCAGACGATTCTATTATTTTTCAAAAATAAAATGAAATAAAGAATAACTATGCACTTCATTCCGCATTTTAGAATAAGGAAAAGAAAATTCTTCAGAAATCAAACGATAAATGTACACAGAGTATATTTATCAAACAACTAGATTTTACTGGAAGAAAAAAAAGATCATTTTGTTAATGTGAGACATTTTCTCTTAAAGATATTTTTTAAAGATCATTTTTTAATTGACTGATTTATCATTGCGAATTAATGTACTCTTGTAATAGAAAAAGACAGTTTAAAATTTTTACCCTTTTCGGACAAATTTTCATGGGAAAAATTAATTTCAGCATATAGAGATATATGCAGAAGGAAATTAAATGCTGAACCTAATGTAATAGTGAAACTGTGACACAAGACCTTTGAACCAAACTTTGATATTTTGTTCCACAATCATTCTATTAAGAAGTTTCTCGAAGTGGACAGAAACTCCAAGAATTATCCCTGGGTCTGTTTCGTTGAATTGGTTTTGTAATATTTTTTAGCTATCAGTTTAGTTTGTAGCAATGTTTGTACTTCAAAATTTTGCAATTATTATTTTGTTTCTCAAAAAAAAAAAAAATAAATAAATAAATAAAATAAATAAATAAATAAATAAAATCTAGCAAATTTTACTGTGTGTAGCGAGGGAGGGGGCTTGTCACTTAGTACTTGGTGCACCAAGGGGTTCGCTAAACTCGTACATATTTTGGAAGGGTTCGCAAGGCAAAAAAGGTTGGAAACCGCTGCTTTAGAGTAAAAATTAGAAGCATAATTTTATCACTTTTGTTGAAGAAGAAGAATTATCATAAGTAGCAATTTAAAATGTCAATTTCTCTCTTTACTTTGAATTTTAACATCAACTAATTTCAATGCCGATTCTGCTTTCCGTTTTATTACGAAAGAAATAAAAATAGAAAAATATGCTTCAAAGATACAGATAATGCAAGTCATCTCTGAAGGTGTTCCATAGTTTAAGAGAGCTCTTCAACATGCAACTTACGCCAAGATTTTCCCACCGCAGTGAAGGCAAGTGGTTGTCCACAAATGATGTCACTTTCTGTTCAGTGTTTTTGATCCCGCCCCTTTGGTCACAAAGTGTCACATTCCCTCTTGCCACATGTCAAGCTGCATTACATAACAATATGCATGCAATTCAGAAGTAAAACAATACGTTTGAGGGAACATAAATTTAGTGGGGTCATTGTCAAAATAGGAAAGACAGAAATTCAAAGATGATCTGAAATTTACTCTTGGTACAGCTGCATCATTTTATTATTTCTCTCTCTCTCTCTTCTGCTTAAATTTTTTGAAAATGACAAGCGTTATTTGTTCTTCCATGTATAAATTCCTAAAAAGATCTCGTTTTAGTTCTAAACTTTTAACTAGGACTTGATTCAAACTTTACCCAGCACCGACATTTTCAAACACAAAATAAAATCAATGATAATGCAAAACAGACGAAAAATATATTTCAATCTTTCTAAGACAACTGCAAGATGGAAAAAAAAAGATAAATAAATAAATTTCATATTTAATTAAGAAATTTCAAGTTTTTATTTTAACCAAAGGTGTGATGTACATTTTTTGCAGTCCTTATCTACCCTTTTGTCACAAACTGTCGCACCCCCCCCCCCCCCCAACCCCGTCTATTTTAAGCGTATCATAATTTGTGGACGGTCCCCAAGGCAATAAAGCTGCTTATAATATCAGGAGAAAGGGTGGTCTTTGGGAATGGTCTAGGGTTATAGAATTGTGATGGAAACGAAAGAAAATTTTCCTTTGGCTCAAATGTGATTTGAGTTTTCATTGTAAAGGTATGACCTCCCCCTTTATTACCTGTGTCGTATTTTCTTCGTATTTTTTTTTTTCTAAATTCCCTATCCCCCCCCTTACCTTTTTTATACTCTTTGTAAAAGGACACCAGCTTCATATGTGCATTTTATTACTCTTTGCGCTGTATGCGACACAAAGCTTTGTTTATGTTGTTACGAAATGTATAACACATGACTCTTTTTTTTTTCTTCAACTAGTTCTCAGTTTTGTCTTTTTTTGTTTTCGCGTAGAATTCCTTTTGAAAAACTAAAAGTCATATTTGGTCTCCCCCCCCCTCTCTCTCTCTCATAAATTCCGTCAAAATTTGAATCGGGGATTCGAACTTTTTCATTCCGGTTCAACTAAAATTATAAAAATTTCGGTTCCACAAAAAAGAATGATTTTCGGTTCAGTTCCGAAATAATATATATATATTTTTTCTTTCTTATGTCTATTCTCATTTGTACTAAAATCGTAACTCTATCATATTAGTTTTTGGTTCAGTTCTGGTTCGAAGCCCTATTTAAATGTCCACATTGCCAAAATTTTACGAACTCCACCCAAACTATCTAAATGTCAATGACCTTCTTTCCTCAGTTTCGTTAAAATGGAAAAAAAAAAGAAAGAAAGAAAAATACAACCAATGTCTTATTTATTGCTTGCTCTGAAAATTCAAAAATAGCTTCAAAAGCAATGATGTGGCTGGCGCAGGATACAATGTTTCTTTTCGTCAGACAACGTGTAAGTAAGCAAGGGTTGAGTAAAACCATTTACCGCCTTCGACGACCAGTTTATCTATCAGAGAAATGCCCCCTTTTGAAATACGGCCACAAACACACAAGAAAAAAATGCCTCCAATTCAACATTTAACGGAAAGTAAATGTTTAGAAAAACAAATAATGTTGTGACTCAGTTGAAATATATTAAGGCACTTTTCCTCAAAATATAAATATCTCAAGAGCAGAAAATGAAGTCAGCTCATAAAATTAGGAAAAGAAAATATTTTATCCCAGTACCCCCAGGGTTGTTTTATTTGGATACCAAAAAACGTTTAGAAAAAAAAAATCACGATTGCAAGAATTTTATAAAATTGTCGACCACCTTCCGTAAAAAAATAATCTTATACACTGTAATTCCTTTTTTGTATCATTTTCATGTTAATTTCAAAATTCAAAAAGTTTTTTTTTTTTTTTCGAATTTTTCTATTTTATCCGGCCATTAATTTATTCATAAAATGGTTCGCTTATGCATAAAATTAATTAATTCCTTATGCATAAAAATAATTAAATATTAACATGATCCGGAGTCGGATCTGCGATTTTTCCGAGCCGATTTTCAAGGCAAATGTTGAAACTATCATCCATGCCCATCTTCCTTCAAGTTTTGACATCGAGTTCAAATGAAGAAAACAGAAATTAGACGATTTTGTCACTCAGTTCTGAAGTTGCTAGCCGGGGAAAGGGTTCCGGGTGGCCCTCCTGAGATCCAGCATTGAGATCATGACAATAGTTTTCTGGACCAGCCCCTGGATATATCTACTAATCAGACATGTGGCCACTGATGACATGGATAAAGCTATAAATACGAGACCTGATACGAGATACATAATATGGTGCAAATCAAGCCAACGCTTCAGATCAAGAGATTGACCTCAACTCCACGGTTATTACTTGATTCGTTTTACAACCATGTTGTTTTCTCCGCAGCACTAACCTCTTGGCTGGAATGAAAACAGTCAGAAAGGTATTAGGGCAGATGAGCAACAAGTGTCCTGAGTCCGTCTTCCTGCAGGCGCACACAAGAGAAAGAGGGGGAGAATCTTTTTGACCTTGATTTGACCTCTTCGGAGCGTGCCCGATAGATTCCTAGCGCGAGAATCGTTACGTGACCGAGATTTCGAACGTGCCCCGAGTTTCGAAAGTAGGCTGCGTTTTCACTTTCGGAATGTAGACAGGTGCACAGAGACGCCCCGGGACACGCGTTGCAACACAATCCAACAAGTGCGACAAGACAACGAGGAGTGTGAGTCGAATTCAGCTTTCTCCCTCAAGATCCTGATTCTTGAGATTACCCAACCGAGACTGAATCGGTAAACAACGGTGCATTCATTTCCAGATGCAAAAACCTAGTCGCTCCTGCCCTCAGTAATTAATCGTTCCCACGCATTATCACAAGAATAAATCCTCCACCGCGATTCCAGAACGTATGGTATGTACTTCAGAGGGTCATGGCAAAGGTAATTTCAAGCAAATGAATCAGGAAAGCACAGCTCCTTTCAAATGCCCTGTTCCCAACTAAACTCGGAGATGCTAAAATGCAATCGTCGAAATTTTGAAAACTTTATAAGAAAGAAAGAAGTTTCTAAAAGTTTTATCCATTGCAAGGAAATACTGAAAGAGTTTTTACTGGTGAGTTGTCTTCAAGATTTTTCTTTTTTGTACATATGTACGCTTGCGATATCGACTTAATTAGATTTCAGCAGGGAAGAACCTCTTTAACAAATGGTGTAAGGAACATGAAGAGTAAAGATAAGGAAATGAAAAAACATACATACACAATATTTTTACATATGAGCGCTGGAAGATAAAATACTGAGTCAAAAAAAGTTATTTTTAAGAAACGAACAAGAGATCCCAACTAAAAAAGAAATTGAGAAGGACGATCTAGATTCATCATTTAATTTTCGAGTAGGGTAGCTAGGAATAAACGGCTGTTGTGAAAAAAAGGTTTCATGTTTAAAAAAGAAGGGCGGACGATTTTTGAAGAAATCGAATCAACACCGCAACTCGCCCAATCCTTTTCCATCGTCTTCATGGAATCTTGTAGAGGTCCAAATTAATTAAGCAGAAAAGTGAAGGAAGTGTATTTTTGATGCAATTTTTTCCATTTTCAAGCACATTTTCTTAATTTCCAGTGTTAAAATTTAAAAACCTTTCGCCAGATTTGGCATTACTTAAGAGCAACCTCAGAAATACTGCTTGATTACCGCATGGACATATGATAGAAGCAAAAAAAAAAAAAAAAAAGGAGAAGAAAATGCAAATGCCATTTTGTGTTCAAAAAAAAAATTCTATCTATATATATTTTTTAATGCGTTTTAAACAAATTGCGAAGTAGTACATTCTGTGCAAAAAGTTTTAATGCACTACAGTAAGTAGTACTATCTGAAGGTGCTTATCTGCAGTGGGGAAAGGACCCAATACATTTTAGCAAAGGGGAGTTATCAATTTATATATTGATCTCTATTAGCACTTAATTTGCATGACAGTTCACCGAAGCTCCAACAACTGCGCTCCTTTTAATTTTATATGAGTTTTTACATATATTTAAGTGTAAAAATAAGTTCTGAAGACTTGGACTTTACCACATCAAACGTTAGACATTAAGCCCCGATCTATTTATCAGTCTATTTTAGCTGATTATAATTCACCACTAGAGCAGGCAGAATTATCTTCTGGGGGTTTTTTTTTTTTTAATCAAAACAATTCTTACATGTGCATAAACTATAGCATTAGGATCGTCAGTAATGTAAAAACAAAGGTCTCTGACGACTGTTTTTACCTAAAATAATGAGCTTAAAATTGAAATGAGTCTGATGACAGTCGTTGGAAAATCAATCAGTTGCCGTTTAGTTTGTCTGTCTTGATTTTTTTTAATGTAGCAGAATTGTAAGCAGTTTTGTAAGATCCTAGAGACAGGAATTTCGATTTCTATTTAACTACTCGGATACGGACAAGTGGATCGAATCTTTTACACTCTTTCATTTTCTGTTTGAATTGGCTCAAAGTTGGCTTATGAAAAAAAAAAGAAAAAAAGATACGACAATTTGACGAGGAAGATCCGGGAAATCAAAAGGGTGACTTTCTCTCGAGCTCCCCTGACCCAATTTCTCCATTCCAGAGAAGATGTGCGGGGAGGCTGAGTTTTTTCTTTTTTCTCTGGCAATCCTCTCCCGAGAAAGTGAATGCGAGTTCGCAGGTGGCAGTCCCTCCCGACAGATGTCCTCGCACACAGGTTCGGGGGAGCATTTTTCTGGGAATCGGGTCTCTCCTCCCCGAAAGAACAGGGGAAGGTCAGAAAACGTCCACTTCCCCTTTCCCCATCTGGTGAACAACAACAGAGCAACACAGTACTGGCACTTGTAGTGGCACGTGCGCGAAAATACGGTAACTGAGTTCCGAGCGAAACCCACAAGAATCAGATTGATAACTCGTGAAAACCGTACGAAGTTCCTAGTATAGGAAGTGGAAGGGTGGTAACACAACCTGGTTATCAGGGAATTCTCAGGGAAGTTTTAATTTCTGGAAAAAGTCAGGGGATTATCAAAGTATTTTAAAAACGTCTCAAAATATCAGGGGGAAAATATAATTTTTAATTGTCAAACCTCTGAAGTTTTCCTTCCTGATATTTCTTTTCATTTTGATACGAAAGATTTTTTTTTTTTTTTTTTGCAAAACGAAATTTGATACACATTCTAAAATTATTTTAAACTGCTACAAACCAGCAAAGCCTCGAGATCAAACCCAACAAAAATTGTTACAAATTTGTAAAAGTACCTCATATCAGATATGTTTATATGCTTCTTTTCATTATTTTTTAATTTACTCAAAAGTTCTGGTGACCGTGTCTGTAATTATCAATACTATTTTAATGTTTTGTTTCATACAGCTGATGATCTCAATATTTTTGCATCTGTGTTTGGAATTGTATTTTTTTTTTTAATTTTCGATTATTATTAGGTTTTGTTAGAAGGCTTGTAAATAAAATTTATTTATTTTCATTAAATCCGCAATTCAGAAATGTTTAACTAAAATTCTCTAATTATTTTGAGTATGAGTTTTCAAATATCACAAGTTAAATGGCGAACCAGACAAAATTTAATTAAAAAAGCTTAATCTTCAAGTATTTCGAATGTTAATCTTTTTTGTTTTCCGATATAAAAATCTGTTGTTTTTTCTCATATTTTTCAAACTAAAATCTACTGTTTGCCACAATCAGGGAAATTTTTGGAGCAGAATCAGGGAACTTTTTTTCCAGGATTTTGTTACCACCATGACATGTATAAACAGTGAAAACTCTTTACAACGAATACCAATACAACGAAAAATCCGTTTCAATGAATTAAATTTTTACACCTTGTATAATTTCCATTTCGTTACTTGAATTCAATTACAACAAAATTCCCGTTACAACGATCAAAGTTTGTGGTCCCTTAAAGTTCGTTGTGTCGGGATTTCACTGTATATGAGTTTGCAATTAGCTCTTAGGGAAAAAAACGGAATCCTACTTGGAGGGAAAACCCGTTGTACCAGGACTATGTCGAAAATTCCACTAGAAATGATCCTCTTTTCCCCCAACATTTAAAATTTCAAAAATAAATGTACTGGGCCAGGTTTTTAGTCAATGTAAACCCTTTTATATTTAAACCATAAGATGTTCCTCATTACAGGAATTTTCCTGTAATGGAACCACAATTTAGAAAGTTCATTTTATTTATGTTATAGTATTAGTTATTTTGAACAAAAATGACATGAATAAAATGAACTTTCTAGTGCTAAAAAAGGATTTGTCAGAAAAAAAAAATTTTCTTACTTGTTATACATTTAAATTTAAATAACGTTTTAAAATGGCTGTCAACGCTGTGGAAACCATTTTAAAACGTTTGAAAGTTACGTGTGCTGCTTGGGTCACACACACACACACACACAGGAACATGCTGCTACCTATTGTGTTTGAAAAGGAGTTTTTATTCGGCGTAATTTATTAGCACTAATGTACGTAAATGCTTACTACTATAGCAGAAAACTGTCAACACTTCAGACTACACAAAGAGGGATGGAGAGATATTTACTTGAAATTATGAATGGGATTTATTGAAAAAGACTAATGGGAGTAAGAAACAGAACTAGGGGTGTGATATGGTGGAAAAAGTCAAGAACTTGAAATGTGGGTAGGACAATCATAAAACATAGAAAATAATATATGATGCTCTACAATAGCAAAAGATGAAGAGAAATGACGTGACTTCGGTCATTCTAGCGAAAGGATAAAAATCAAGCCATTTAATATAAAATGTTGCTCGGCTACTGACAATTTTCAAAGCAACATTAGAAGAGAAGTTGCTCTGGTCAATCAAAAATGGTTTAAAAGTTTTTTTCTTGTGACTTAATGCTTACGGAAAGTTCATCCAAAACTGAAAGTTCCTTCGATGACAGAAAAAAGAGTAGGGTCAGGTGGGGTAAAATGGGTAGTCAAAATATATGGTTTTAAAAACAAATTATTTTAAATTAAATTTGCATTTTTTCGAGTGGGACATGATACTTGGCTGTTCTGAATTCTGTTTCACAAAATATATTTTTCCAATAGATTATTTTTTAGTGAGAGGTAACTCTTTAAATTGAAGTAGATAAATTCAAGCCGCATGTTGTCTGCTTAAACTTCTATCTCCAGCTCCTGATTTTTGAGAAATTTTTATTACTGTGTCATAATATCTTTAGTTGGACATTTTTGTTGCTGCTTCAACTTACAGGGAAGAAAAAAAAGATTTTTTTTCTATTTTTAATCTCATATTTTAAAAATGGGATAAAATGGGTATATGGTTAGGGTTGTCATTCCAGCAAGTTGTTTTAAAAGATACAACAGCATATTTTCCTTTAAATGAATATTATTTCATTTGTGGATAATTTAAAATGATTGAAACATAAAAGTATGCAATGCCATGACTTTATAAAATAAAATTCACTCCATCATAACAAATAATAAGAAGCCAGTGGTATACTTATTCTAGAGTTTTTGTGCACTTGCGCACAAAATAACAATTTCCTCAGAATATGCTGGGACCAGCCTGTTGCTGGTAGTCACAGTTGTATTTGATCGCAATCAGATGCTACCAATTTCTCTAATGTACCTTTAAATTCTCAGAACACATCCTCATTTCAATCCGAAAATTATACGTCACAAAACACGATTTCGTCACCTTATAAAGATTTGAATAGTGCAATATTGTCTGCAATTTGAACAAGAGCTTCAGATTTGACAACTACCTGTATGAGTTATTTAAAACAACTTAAATGTATGCTGGCAAATACAGGAAGTATTGACAAAAATGTTTCAGAAAGGCTAAGAGTTGAAAGTGAAAAAAATAATGAATTAAAAAAACAAGAAAATAAAAAATAGTGGAAAAAGAAAGTTTCCATTCAGAGGAAGTATCTGAATAGAAACTGCTAAAAATATGCTTATGAAGCAAAGTTTAACCACAGGTGCCTGGGTATAAATATTATACTTAGAGGAAACAAGCAAGAAAGAATTTATTGGCAAATATGTGGCAGTTGAGGGAAATGTTATGCGATGAGATATTTTTAAAAAATCCGAGATGGGGGATTTTGCTTATTTTTCCTGATGTAGACGACATGGATGTCATTGAAAAACATTAAATAATAGAAATAATTAATGAGCAACAATTTAACAATAGAGGCCATTACTTTTTTTTTTAAAGAATGACAAGTATGGATATCATGCATTGAAAGAAACCTCATTAATATTTTGTCAAATTTACTGTTTGCACTATTTTTTTAAATTAAATTGTAAAATTTTATTAACTGACTCTTAAGTCTATATTATCACACTGCATTGAACAAATAGTATGCTTTTTTATCACTTCTTAGACTTCAATACCCATTTTACCCCACAGGCTACCCATTTTCACCTGCGTGGGGTAAAATGGGTATAGAAAACAAATAGTCATAAACACTCCTCTCAACAATAAATTTGTATCAAATTATGCGTGAAAATCATTTAATTCTACTCTCAACATATGTAATGTATACATAAAACAAAAAAAATTTAGAAACAAAATATTTTGACAAAAATATTTGAGTCAAAATCCAAAAGTAGGCTATTTTATACCCATTTTACCCCACCTGACCCTACGTCTTACGACAATGCAATAATGGCTATTATAATGTGCAGTAACCGATGTAGAAAAAAAAAAAAAACAGTTGAATGTTATTTAAAAATTGAAAAACGATTATCAGTGCAATAACAAGTTTGCTAAGGTTTGTTTGCTTATATTTCAAACAGAATGGGAAGAAAACTTATAAACGATGACTCATTTCTTAGGATTGCGTCATACATTTCCACAGAATTACAATAATTGATTTCGAAAGCTTTGAAACACAAATATTAATCACTTAAAAAACTTGAATGTACCATTCATCATTTTGTGACCTTAAATTTCCGACAATACGGTTCTTTGCATTTTTTCCAGCTGTTTAATCGCTCAAGAGTTTTCATGGGTTTTTTTCGAAAAATTTAATTGTGATTTCTTCCGGTGCAGTATAACATGCTTCTTTTTAGAGAAATTCAATGGAGAGTTGGCTCACTTACATTTGGGTGCTGAATAGAAATCAACCAGAACCAGAAAAATTTACATTTAATATTTGAAATCCCTGGCGCTGGCCCTGCTAACAATTGGACTTATCAATTTAAAGAACTTCAGCACAATGAATCACACGCAAATTGGTTGGTTGATTTGTTGGGTGGTGAGCTGGACTCGACTTGCTGCCACCGCTACCTGATTAGGCCCGTCATTTCAGGGTTTATGGAGTGCTTCATTGCCCCCTACCCCCACCTCGGCTTTGAAAAATAAATAAATTTACATTTGGGTGAGCGTGAGTTTTGCTGTTTTCCGTTGAAACTTCCGTTGAATTTGCATCTTTTGACTCCTCCCCCCTAGAAAAATTTGAAATGGCGTACCTGCACCGTGGTGAGTTCTGAGTCTTTTCAGCATAAGAGGAATATATTAAAAACGTTAAAACGGATGTTTGATAGTAAATTTTAATAGCTTTATGTCAGCTTAAGAATTTTTGAAATAATATGACTTTTACTTTAAAAATGGTATTTTAAAGCTTTCTTCGCAAATTCAAATGATCGACAAAGTGCCTCCAAGTGTTTTCTATACATTTCGGTAACTACAAAGTGTATTTTCTATACTATTAGAAATGAAGTAAATAATTTTTTGAAAAAATACACGACTTTAAAAATCTATCTATCCATCCATCCATCCATTCCATTCCATTCCATCCATCCTTTTTTTTTTTTTTTTTTTGAACTTATGATCGTGTTATTGTTCGTTTTTAGCTTTTGCAAATATGTTTTACATTCAATGTTATAGTTTTTAGCCATAAGTTAAACGTATGTGTGAATGTTATTCATCTTTTTTAGCTATTTTATACACTAGTATCGTTTTTACCTGTTATTCGGATTATCCACGGTAACCGCGGATGAGTGAAATCCGCGGTTACCGTGCCACCCTACTCCACGGATAATTGAGAGTTAACTATACATCCCTTCCCTTTCAAGAATGTCAACGCAAGTTCGACTAATAATAAGAATGCGAGAAGGCATAAAACGTTCTGTAATAAGAAAAAGATCATCTAACCAAGTAACCAACTCCTCGGGACCTTCCCAAAACTGGAGCACATCGTTTCCGCGCTCCATTTTATTCGAAATGTTCTCCCCTCCTTTCTTCCAAAGGGGGTGCAGCTTATAATAGGAGGGAGGGGGGGTCTTTCCGGTGAACGTGGGAAATGTGATGAAGAGAAAGTACAACCGCGATATGAAAGTTGCAAGGAGAAGAGGAACGAGGTCCGTACTTTCGGGTAGACCTACTTTTAATCGCTTAAAACTATCATAACAAACAACGGTATTCTTGGAAAGTTTTTTTTTTTTTTTTTTTGAAAATGAAAAATGAGATTAATCTTTTGAAATAACCGCACTTTCGGTAGACCCACTTTTAATCGCTTAAAATATAATAACAAACAACAACGGTTTGTTTGCGAAGGTTTTTTTTAAATTGTTTTTTTATTGCGTATTGTTATCATTATTATTTTTCTTTCTTTCTTTCTTCTTCTTCTTCTTATTATTTTTTTGGTGAAAAATGAGATTAATCTTTTGAAATATATTGTTGTTATCTTTAAAGTGTTTTATATAATGACCGAAATATATATTCAAAAATGACGTTTAAAACGCAAAAGGTATATTTTTAACTAATCACAAATTGCAAAGATGGGATGAATTTGTCCTCCAATTAATTGAAAATAAGATGAACCGAAGGGCGACAGAGTTGTGTTGACGTTGAAATAAATTAACGTGAAACAGTTGTAAAGGTGATGAAGTTACTGTGTTTTACGGATCAGACCAGAAGCGTACATAGACTTCGGTGAGCCCCCCCCCCCCCCCCTGCAAGATTTGGTTGCGGAGGTGCTATGTATGCCACCGGATCAAACATTCAGGGATTCACTGCAAAACACCTAAGAACACATTATAACTTCCCTGTGATCCATCAAAATATAAACACCCATCAAAATAACCACACATTAGCTTTAATAAATTAAAAAAAAAACACTTTTGATGCATTGTCACTCTCAGTTAAAAAAAATCTCTGTGAAAAAATTATCTTTATATGCTGCGCTCCAATCAGAAAGTGATTGGTTTTCAAAGAGTATTATGTTTTTCTGCTGAATGTGATATCGTTGAATGAATTTCCGTTTAGTGAAATTTCTTTCCGATTATTGGTTTCTGCAGCACGAATTGCAGATCTGTTTTAGATTAGGAGTAAGAAAAGCGAGTGTATTTTTGGTTACTGTCACTCTTCTTTGGACGGTTGCCAGATTTCGGCGCGTAATCTTGACTTCTGTCCGGAGATTTAAGATCGCGTCGTCACTACGATGCTCACCAAAAAATTGTACGTTTCCACTTTCTAATCTTATTTCATCAAAATGCGCAAAATCGCATGAAAATAGAAGGCAGATTACATAGCCTGTAAACACCAAGTTGAACTACCGAGCAAATTTGAAGCTGGAGTGCTAACCTCAATTGTTCTCAAAGATAAGTCGAAGAAGCAAGAAGAGCAAAACGATGCTATTTTACGTTGTTTCAGTTGTAACAGAAGAATAAAACATCGATATATTACGTTATTACATTAAGATAAAATAAAAAGGTTTTAGGTCGATATTATAAATTATTTTACTTTACTACTGGTAAAGAATGGAGGCGCTATGTATGCGTGTATGTAAGTAGTGTTGATCGAATAGCGAGATTTTTTTTATTTTTTTTTAAAGAGCACTCCTATTCCAAAAGAGCTGAGAATGTCCAAGAGGACCCATTTTATTTTCAGAATGAACAATTTTGAAAATATTCTTCGTAAAGATATCACAACTGCACTAACAGACTCTTCAGGAAATGAGTGGTGATCATTAGCAGATTATGATCAGATTTATAGGAGAATCCCCAAATGAAAACAGAAAAAGGTTCACAAAGGTCGTTAACAACAGCTGATCCCGATGCATTGCGTAAGTATTACCTCGGCACGAATAGCGGACTTCGACACTGTCGGAGGCTCGAGCTCAAAGCGAAGGACTACTGCTGGAACACAAATCGCTGATGTTGGTCAGCACTCGGCGGTGTTTTAAAATCGCTTTCGTCTACCGATGACCACTTCTCAAGAAGCAAAACCAAGGATCGTTGGCAGAACCACAAACAAGATCCGGTGTCCAGTTGGCCCGTAACACTGACCCAATCCTCACGAGGCTGACCTTCTTTTAGCGGGAAATCGCGGTCACCGTGTGATGACCGATTCGCTTACTTCCTTCCCCACCTCAGACAATGATTCCACCAGCCATTCCGAAAGCAGTCGCGGTGTCCAGCGATTAACCCTTTCCGCAGCTGAGATCCTCAATGGAATCATTCAGCCGAAGCCATACCAATCAAGCATCTACGAAGGAAAACTGTAATGTTGAAAAACGCCAAGCAAAAAAAAAAAAAAAAAAAACTTGGGAATTCTTACCATATTATGCATTTTTTTTCTATTTGTGCGGGTGTGTCTGCACTTCTTACGTTACACTGAAAGAGCAATAAGAAAAATGAAAGGGCAAATGAATATTCAAATGGTAGCTCACAACACACTGAGTTAATGTTGATACTTCCTCCATCAAATCGAGATAACTTACTCTGTAGATAAGTGGTGCCCAAAAATTTTGGGCACCACTCATCCAAAATCATAAAAAGATGATTCTCATGAGCCAGAGCACAGATGGACTTTTTAAGGTACTTTATTTTTTCTAGATAGCAAAAGAAAACACTAAAAAGAAACAAAATTCCAAACTGAAAATTGTAGTGATCAATTATTTGGTTACATCTTATGAGAATTTTGCAAAGTTTGCATCTGTTTTCCAGAAACTTTCTGAACTTTTGGTTCCAAATTAGTAACACTGTGACTAAGCGTGGTTTTCGTTTTGTGACACTGAACAACACAACGTGTCAGCTTCGCGAGCCGTAAGTAAAAAAAAGCGAATATCTATTGCACCAGCGTAGAATTTTCCCACGGTGTCAAAGCAGTCCTTCCCTACTCTGATTGGCAATATGGCTTTAAATTAAAGGTTCTGCAGGGATTAAACCCTCCTCCCCCTTTTCGTTCCTAAACTATACTATACAAATAAAATTATTAAAAACATTCATTTGAATACAAAACCCGTCGCTTTTTCTCTCAAGGCAAAGGAACTTCTTTTACTTGAAATGCTATTCTGAATGGAAATGCTCCGCTAATTTGTAGGACTTTATCGAATACATCTAACAAGATCATTTACATATGAATGACTTCATGCAGTAGCTTTCTTTTTTTCATTTGAATTAGACCGCGTGCTTAGTTTATCCTAAGGCCAAAATTAGAAGCATCACGCGTGCTCAGAAAACTTTCGTGACATGCAACAAAACAAGCAATAGTCGAACTTTTCATGTTGACGGTCAAATCTTGTTTTTAAGTTCACATCAAAGTATCATCTAAAAGCGTTATGGTATTTTCAAGAAGAACACTCATCAGTTATCTGTCTCATCGGATTAGAAGTTCCATAACGAAATGATAAATTTTATTTTTTGAATGTATTCATTTAGTAACTTTCAATGTTTACAAATATTAACTGTATGGACGCAGAAAAGACATAAATTTACAGAAATAAAAATTAATAACTTAGAACAAAATACGATTGAATTAGTGAATAAACGCGGGTGGTGGTACCATAGTGATGAAATAGAACCATTATTAGAAATTCTAATCTATCACCAATTAGTCTGGTTGGATTACACAACATTCTTACTTTTCACGAAAATGCCAGTGGGGAAGTAAAGAAAGATTTGGGATTCGTTAATTATGAGGAAAAACACCATAGTGGGTTTTTCGAGTTAGTCGAATCTAGGTTGATCCTGCTACGGAATCAGTGGATACATTGCGACAGAAAGCCATACTGTAGAACAGGACTTCGGTTGTACAGTGACTTTTTGGTACCGGTTTCAAGAAACAAGTATCATGAGACACGGGAGAAGTCTCAACTTTTTTTAAGTTACCAACCAGTTTACGCGACCTCTTTAACCTAGCGGGAAATGTTTCGGGGGAGGGGGGGAGTTCAATAACATCTGAGTTACTAATAAACACAAGCGTATACAGGAAAATATGGATACAAGGGATCAGTGGTTGTCAACAACGTTTTAATGCACAAAGCGGCACTACAAGGAGTAATTCAAGTGTAGATAAAACAAGGTACATGTAACTGATGAATATGAAAATATAATTTTAATCATATCAGAGTAATAATTGTGATTTATAATCAAAACAACGAAAACGTGATTTTTTTTTTTTTAATGATGTGGTTTTTTAAAACATGTTTAATGGTTTTCCAGAGCGCGCGTCAGCGGTATGAAGAGCTTTTTCTACTTCTCGAAAAACTCTAAAACACAAAAACTCAGTGGTGCAACTGCACATGGCGACCAAGGCCTACTATGCTCATCTCAGTCTTCGTGACCGAGGAATCTGAAATGCAAAAGTCGATGTTCCAGTCAGGTGGTAAGCCAAACGCGGAGCCAACAGTTTTTAGTTCCCAATCACGTTTGGTACTCATTTTGTGTACCCAGTGAAGGGTTGAACGGCTGAATCGACAGTGTCCAAAGCCCAACCCGGGAATCGAACCCGCGTCCCGTGTCTGTGGCATGGAAGCGCGCGAAGCCACTGGAATCTCCCCCCCCCCCCCTTCAGACGCTTTACGCAAATAATTTTGACGATGCGAACGAGCACCAGACAAGGCACCTACAATGTGGCATGGAAGCGCACGAAGCCACTGGAATTCCCCCCCCCCCTTCAGAAGCTTTACGCAAATAATTTTGACGATGCGAATGAGCACCAGACAAGGCACCTACAATGTTTTTTAGCAAGGCTGTGGAGTCGGAGTCGGAGGCTTTAAAGTTCCAGGAGTCGCAGTCGTTATCTTCCTACTGACAGCGCAGCCAAGTGATTTTTTAGCACGGCACCCGCTGCCCGCTGGGCTTTAGCAATTTCAATACTTTCCCGTACGACTAGTCCATAGTAAGTAATTTTCCTCGAAAAGTGTACCAGATATTGTCATCCACCCTTTATTAACGTACTGGTTCAATAAATGTTCTAACAATTAGGTTCTGCAGACAAACAATAAAATACGATTTCACTCTTCCAAAATCGTCAAAAATGGATCTTCTTTCAAAGGATGTCGCAAGGTGTAACATTAAAAATCTAAACAAATGTGAGATATTTCAACACTCGTTCGTGACAAATCTGATGTTGTGCAATCCAGTATTACGTCGTTTGATCACGACTGGGCGGGAATTCGCCACTGCTCTCAGATTTGAAGCAAAATGATTTAATCTAAAGTATTGAAAATAATCATTTTACCTCAGAAACTGTAACACATCCCACTGCAATTCACGAAATTAAGATTTTCCTGATTTCAAGAGTTTGATTGTGATGTATAAAATAAATTCATCTTTAATTTTAGATCAAACCAGATAAAAAAATTTTGAAAAAAAAATAGAACCGACTTCAAAATTGCTCTAAAAAGTGAAAAATAATTTTATTCTTTCAACACCATCGATAATACTTTTAAACATAATTTTTGAAGTTGGCGCAAAAACGATCGATAAAATCATTCACAGCCATGACTCAACTACAAGTATAAATTTAACCACGTCCAGTTTCTTCACTACCACATGCATTACGCATTGATGACAGCATATTTGAGTAACGATATAAATGTTTCGTTCCTAAGTTTGGATGATTTTTTGATAAAAATATGAACGAAGGATGGTTACAATGGATTTTACTTTTTGTTTTTGCGCCAACTTCAAAAATTATGTTTAAAAGTATTATCGATGGTGTTTAAAGAATAAAATTATTTTTCACTTTTTAGAGCAATTTTGAAGTCGGTTCTATTTTTTTTTCAAAATTTTTTTATTTTATTCTTTTTAGTGTAAACGTAGATATTTCAGTAAAAGTAAGAAGTTACCTAGTAAGAAGTGCGGCTCTATATCACTGTATTGCTATAGAAAAGCCTTTATTCAAAATTATCATTACAATTACTATTACAGTTATATGGCAACAAACTTTTATAACGATGAGTTTCATATTGTCGCGTAGATGAAGATAGCGAAGACACTGTGAAAGCCAAATGAAGCGAATACTCGTTAGTCTCAACTCGAGATCTTTATTCAGAACCACGAATGAACGTTACATCTCCTTATATACAACTTGAAAAAGTGCTGGAACTATCCAGACTTGAAAAGATACAGAAATTAATAGAACATTCGAGAAAATACGGGAAACAGTAGAAACGAAATTTTAGTGAAATTCACTTTGGCCTAGTCGGGATTTGAACCCGGGTTGCTCGTGTGGGAGACGAGAATTCTACCACTGAGCCACCGTTATCCACGGATGAAAAGAGCGAACTTCGCTACAATATGATTTTAATCATTTAATAGGGAAATTTACTGTTTTTTGCCCATAACTTTTTATCTAAAGAACAAATATGGTCAAACAAAGTAATGGGACCTAAGTTGAGCCATCCTCTATCCATTAAAAAAAGAATCATCAAAATCGGTTCATTAGGTGAGACGCTATGAGTGGACAAACAAAAAAAAAAAAAACATACATACGGTATGAATTGATAACCGCCTCCTTTTTGAAGTCGGTTAAAAAAGAAGATTAACAAAAAAAGCCAAAACGCGGACTGGACAGCAATCTTTGTGCTTCAAAATTCATTTTAATGCTGTTTTGAGGAGTTTATTTTTGAGCAATCACGATTGCTTATTGTTCTCATTTGAATGTTTTGATGTCCTATCATTTTATTTTCCCACCGCCACCCTCCCCACCATCACCGTCGACCGGGTCCTCACGATGCTGCTCCTATAGCGAAAGCCGTCTCCAGGTTGCATCCATGTCCTATACACACACGCATACATACACAACTACACACACACGCGCGCGCACACACACACAAACACATACACCTACACCTACACACACAAACACATACACACAACTACCCACACATTCATGCCTGCACACAGACAAAAACACATTTGCCTACACACACATACACATACCCTCTACACATAAACTCACATACCCCCCCCCCCCACACACACACGCCTACATACACACACTCGTGATTGCGAAAAACATAATTTGAATTCAAGATGTCAAAATTCAAATTTATTTATTTATTTATTTATTTATTTTCTTGCGTTATTCTTTTTAACTTCCATTTGGATGAAAGCAATAACTTTGATTATTTATTCATGAAAGCGATAACATTGGAGCTCAATTCGTTGAACTAAAATGAAGTCAATACAAGACTGAAAATGAAGTTCCCTGCGATGGCCCCATTTTCAGCCCCAGATGTTTTTTTACATTTCCAGGAAAACGACACCGTAGGTAACAAGTGACCTTGGAAGTTTCACACAGGTTCTACGCTCACTCCCTTCTTGTTAGAGGGTATTAGTTTTCCCTCCTAGAACTCTACAGGTTATTTTTGAAAAGCAGATGCTGAAAAGCATGGGAGCAACAACAATTACAGCACAAAAATTTTACCGGCACATAACTAAGAGATACTTCCGAATCAGTGATGCTCAAGTGATAGTAAAACAACATTAGTTGGTTACATTCGGTTACGGTATAATTTTTGAGAATCGGGCTACATTTGAGAACGATGCATAAAAGAGGAGACGTAAAGGTTAAGGGACTAACTACACTACACAGCTTGTTTTTTAAGTATTTTTTCTCGTTGTTCCCGAGTACGTTTCGGGACGCCAGAATGTCAAGCGCCCACTGTCAATTTATGACAACAAATATAAAATTAAAAAATAGACGACAACCGACTGTACTTTGAAAAACACAACTGTAGTAGAAAAACACAAACTTATGCATTATTATTAAATGTAGTTTGTATCTGTCTAGCACTCAATTAGTAGAAAGGATCGCGTCTCTTATGAATTAGTAGTGGACAAGTGAAAAACAGCAGCAGTTAAATAAATGTTATATCTGAATTTCTTTCTTTTTTGAAATTGACATTAAACTTCAACCAAATTGTTCATTAGGAAAAAGGCCATATAAATTCTCCATTTTAGAGATAATCCCAGTTTTTTTACCAATGAATACAAACTGCAAAAAACATATGCGTTTATTGATTCCTTATTTTTAATTATTGTTTTGAATACGCACACTATTAGCAAGAAAATTAAAATAATAATAATTTAAAAAAAGTAATAATAGTGACAATAATAAAAAAATAAAAATTTTAAGGAAATTTCTCATCGGCAAGTTTTGCGGGGAAAACGAGCTGATGTGTGCATCACATGACTTCCTTTTACACCAATTTAACGTTATTTTTCCATTATTGGCAATTTTAAGTGATTCAAAATATCACCAACAATGGCCAAGTTCAAACCAAATTTCAAAAAAAAAAAAAAAAAAAAGACCCGCCAAATTTATCGCCAAGTTGGTGACAAAACTTGGCGACCAAAAGACTAGCGATAGATCGCCAAGTGTCCGCCAAATTATAACACCACTTGAGTTTGCATCGAAATTAAAATTATCAAGCCCCCCAAAGGGGCAAAATACCCCTTTAGAAACACCCGAATGCAACCAAAAGGGGAGATGCACAACTAGATCCCACTAGGAGTCTACTTACCAACTTTCAATTTTCTGGGACATACCGTTCGTAAGTTATGCGACATACATACGCACATACGTACATACAGACGTCACGAGAAAACTCGTTGTAATAAACTCGTTAATCGTCAAAATGAATATTTCGGGCGTCTATACGTTCTTAAGTATATATGCACGTGTGGTCGGGTCAAAAAAAAAAAAAAAAAACTCAACATTCATTCGGGGGTGAGCAAAATGGAAATTAAGGTCGATATTTGAGTGAAATTTTTTTCGCGAATACAATACTTCCTTTTTTGTAAAAGGAAGTGAAAATGGTCACGTTTCTTTTGCGTGAACGAATACTGAATACATACGTACGTCGACCATACGTCCCGTTTTGAATGAAATCAAGTCCCGTTTTCGGGTAACCTGTCCTGTCGTCCTCGCACAGCGCTGCGGGACGCTGACATGTACCGTTTTCTGAAATGACTGAATGGGACGTGGTTAGGTGAAATTCTTTAAGTATTTTCATACCAACACATTATTTGACTTCATGCAAATTTCTCTTCTTTTTTTCGAGTTCATTTCTGCTCTTTTCCGCAATAACCGAATTAGACAAAAAAATTGCTTCTTATTCATTAAATATCCCGTTTCAAGGAAAAACAAACGTCACCTCGTATGTATAGCAAAAGGATGTACGGCAACAGGTCTTTACCGTCTAGGGGCGAATTGGGGCAGCGAGTGATTGAGAAAAGCCCCCGCGTCGCGCTCATTAAAAGGAGGCAGAGAGCGGATGTGGCCGCTTCCTCTCATTATGCTGATGAGCGCAGTCTGGGATGAACGATGACCTTCGCGAATTCCTTCTACTTGCTCATTACGCTCTCTCCAAGCAGCCCGTTCTCCACTCCCAGAAACATTCCGAAAAGTGCTCTCATCACTGCCCCAAAATATCCTCCGCCCAAAGGCACCGCCGCTATACGACTGACTTGAGAATTACGAAGATTTTATTTCATTTTGAATTCGTTTCCTTAGTCATTCATTCATGCAGTTATACTGTTATTATTCATTTGTTCCTTTCACTCATTTCGTTGTGCATTTATTTACATACTTATTCATTAACTTATTTACTTGTTTATTCATTAATTCAATCAATAATCTATTTACAGGGTCGACGAGAGTCCATGTCAGCCTAGTAGGTAACTTGGGGCCCGACTCGGAATCAGAGTTGCATAAATCTCATAGGTTTTTTGTGAGGAGGACTCGAAGATCAAACTGATAGACCTTGGCTCTCGGTGGCCCCGTTTATTTATGTATTTTGAGCTGTTAATGAAAGCTCATTCCACTCAGTCGTAACATATTTTCTCTTTCTAATTTTATTTTTCAAGTTCAAGTAGTAAAAATACAGGACAAGGGCCAAAAGGTCAGGACTGTCATGGGATATTCGACGTTAATGGTCACCTAAATTAGGAGGGCTAATCGCTATGAGTAGACCGTTATCGTAATCCCGATTTTTACGGAGGGTTCGTTTTAGCAATCGCGAATTTCGTGAAGGGTTCATTTTTAAAACTTTGGAGAGTATTAAGAAAATGAAACTCTTTGTAAAAAGGGAAAATATATCTGAAAAACCGAATTCTCATAAAAGTGAAATCTGAGTCAAGAGAAAAGGACCAATTGATTACGCCAAATGAGACAGTAAAGCAGCGGATTAACCTCGTAATCCAGTCGACAATGCAGCAACGCCTGGGCGATTCTGTATCCAAACAGTAATCTCGCTCTCGCATGCGTGACTTCGGCCATGCTCTGGTGCTGTTGAATTTCGATTTCAAGGCCCCAACAGTTGGGAAAAAAGATTCTATCTTTACGAAATGTAATCATGCGTGGAGACTTTCCATTTGCCCTTCGAGCTGAGTACGGCACCATTCATGTAAAATGCCGTTTCTGTTCCAAAGAATGAAAGGGCAGTCAAGCGAGCCCGAAAGAGAAACCATAAGAAACACAGCCCGTTCATTTATTAGTTGTCAAAACGTTTTTTACAACTGAAACTGCGCCGATTGTAAGAAATAAAACAACTTAGCCAAAAAAAAAAAGTATACAGGTGTTTCTAAGTAACAAGAAACTCAAGAAATTAATTCTTCAGACACAGAATCAGAACTGCCCGGCAAAAAGAAAAAGAAAAGAAAAGGAAAAACAAGATCTATTATTTCGTACAAAATTTGACAAAACTAAATGCAATTTTTATTTGTGTTATTTAATTTTTTCTACAATTCCAATAATAATGACCTGCACCGAAAGGCGTAGTAGTGGATTTACCCTATCGCAACTGGTCCCACACAAGGAGCCCCGAAGAGGATACAAAAATGTCAAATAATTCTATGACACACAAAAAGGCCCTTAAAAAATGCACTTGAAACCCGTTCCCTCCACCTCTGATCTACAGGATTTTTTAAAAACGCTTCTCACTCAGACAACTATTTAAACCCTTTCACATCGATAGGATTATGACACATGGCTGAGAACATATTATTTACTATCAAGTGTTATTTCCTTATGTATTTTTTGCAGAATTCTACTAAATCTCTTCGGTTCTTATATTTTGCAGAATATTTTCTGACATTAAGACGCTTCGGTTATTTTGCTATGACGGCTTAAGATATTCTGGATAATGACATGATCACCGTCATTTGGGTGGTTGAAAAACAAAACTTGGTTTACATTAAGAAAAAAAAGAAAAAAAACTAGAATTTAAAGATTTTTTAGAACAGCATACATGTGAATAATCGAAAAAAAAAAAAAAAGACGACAAATTTTGACCAAGATAAGTTCTCCCAAACATTATTCTCCAACTGCTGCATAGCACTGACAGCACAAGAGCTAGAAGAGACTTATTGCTTAACCGCAGATACTACTCTTTCATACACAGTTTTAACATTTGATCTTGACATTACTCCCTTTTCCGTCGCTTTTGCCTTAAAAGTTGCCAAGAAGGAAATGCGAAATGAACTTATCAGAACGGAACAGCTCTTGCATGACCATTCATCCACGCTTTCTAGATTGGATACCTACATCGGGACCCACTGCAGGTATCCAATTTCCAGAGATAGGGGTCGGCCTGGTGGAAATTTTACCTAGAAAGGGACTTAATGCCAGAGGCTTGACAGAAAAGGGAACAATATCTGCAACTTCAATAATCTTGATACATGTTGTAAAAGCACTAATTTTCATGAGGCCTTAAGTTTTGCGACTTTCACGAGTTCGTCGCAATCATGAAAATTTAGGACTCGCATTTTTTTTTTTTAATTAAATGGATGTAATTCAGTTTCATACAAAATTCACGAACTTTTCAGCTTACAAAATCAACGTCATCGTCAATTTTGCGAAAATAATGTGCTTTTGCAGTATCTTAGCCCTGGTAAGATGAATCTGAATGGACGAGAAACTAAAGAATTTCAGTTGCTTCGATATGTGTGAGGAAAACCATTTTTAGAAAAAACGATCATGTGTACACAATTGGCAGCGTTAATTCAGCGTTTTGGGTGAAATATAGTTCTGGACCAGTTCTATTGGAATATACTCGATAACGTTAGATGTACCTTACTTTTCAAAATATTTAGAATGTTTTAATTTATCCCACGGTTTTTAGAATGAGTCAGCTGTTCGTTAAGGGGTACATATTGGACCAAAAACAATCTTTTTACAAAAGCATTAAAGGAAAAAAATAATAAGCTGGTAGCACAAGAATCAAATAAATTACAAGGTAAGAAATTGAGTGCGATGTAAAATTTTCTCGCCAATGATATTCTGTATGCTACCGCTTGTTCTAACAGGGAAGAAATAAGTTCTCTCAAAGTAGAACCTCATCTTATCAGCGTTAGATTGCATGTAGTTTTGAACAGAGCATTTACTGTTGCGTTTGATGCGTCTTAAATGGAAAATAACTTGGAATTAGAATTATTATTGTGGACATTTTATACTTAGTACATCATTATCCTGTGAATAGATAGCACAATCATTTAAAGATCGGGTGGCAAATAATCAAGTCTAACGGCAAACGCTCAATAAAACGTCAATTTATTGTAGCCCAGCTTGGCGTGCTACTGGTATTTAAAAGTAAAAGCCTATGAGTAGTTTACACGCTATTAGACATGAAAGCGATAACTACAATTATAATTACGTTTCAATTTTTTATGAGGTCATAAAAAAGGGCTGGAAAAGAGGGAGGGGGAGGGCGGGTATTAATGTAGTGAAAGAATCGTTTCAGTCATCAGGACCCCTCCAAAGGGCCTCCAAGTCACGCACAAGTGCGGCCCATTTCATAGGACACTGATACTTAATTTAAGAAATACAAATAGAACTCGTGACTCGCTTGTATCTCAACGCTCGACCGAGCAAGACAAGGTGGTCCGATGGTGTGCTAAGTGCCCAATCGACAGGTGGGCGGGATGGGGGCCCTACAGTTTGTATAACCACAACGTTGACAACTTAATGAAACTCACAAGCAGCCACACGTGCGTTTTTTTTTTTTTTTTTTTTTTTTTTTTTTTTTTTCTTTTTCCTTTTCTTTTCTTGTCACTTTTTACTCATTGACTGCCCCACAAGATTTTCAAAAGAAAATGGATGAATTGTTTCTTCTTTCAGGCACAATAACGGATGAGTTTCCCGAACACTTAAACGGGAATTTCAGACCAAAGTTGAGTTGCGATTGAGCAGAAAACACCAGGGGAGGAGAGGAAAGAGCAGCAAGTAAGATAAGAGCAAAGCATAACACTAGATAATTGTTAAACTACTATGAAAAACGCAAAGCTAGAACAGAGGTAGAGTCCTGTTGCTCCGCCAAGCACACAAATTTAATAACACATACTATAATGCGGCGATAAAGATGCCAATATCAGATCCCCCCTCAATGCTCCTCTTATTCGACCACCACTTTCTTCTCATGTTCACAGCCAGTTTCTGCCGCATGGACAAAGGAACACGCTCTCTATGTGTGCTGCTCTATAGTCCACTTGTGATTGTGCAGAGATGTTCGGCCTGAAAGCCAAAGCGAGATTAAGCGAAACGATGTTATTCCACATTACTTCCATTATAAAACTATCAGCACTCCAGTGGATTGCATGATCCAGTCGGTTAACAATTAATCTCAATGAAAAAACAAAAGCATTTCCTTCAAAAACTGAAATGTTCGTGGCTCATTCTGGAAGATGAAGTCCGGTTAATCGCGAATCAAAATCCAATGAATTTCAACAACTATTTCTAAAGCGCATCTATATTGCATACAAAACTTTCCAATTCACCTTAAGTTTCGGCCGCTCCTTTAGGATTCTTACAATTCAAGACGACCTTATCTGTATGTTAATTACATTATTAAAAAAATGACATTTACTCCTTTGATCCTGGACACTAGCGCAGCCAGAAATACCTACTGAAGTTTTTTTTTAATGAAAAATACCTTCTAGAGAGTTCCCCCCCCCCCCTCCCGATAAAAAATACCTTTAAGAGGGAGTTTTTTGATCAAAAATACCTTCTGAGGGGGTTTCTTTAAAATCAAAACAGTCCTTTCATATGCATAAACTACTATATTATAATTTGCATTTATGTTTAAACATATGGCTTTGGGGGGGGGGGGTTCACCCCAAAACCCCCCTTTGCTGCGCCACTGATTCTAGAGTAACCTAAACCTCAGAGTATGGTTTTTTTGAAAAAGTATCTGAACAATTTTACGTAAGACACATAAAAATTTAAAAATAAAAGAGAGAGACTAAACAGGGGGCCTAGTCAACAGTAGAGGGTCAAGCCTTGTGAATGATCATGCCTACAACCATTAAAATTCTCGCCTAAATAGAGCGCCAATCCAAAACATTCTTTAAAAGTTACCAATATGTACAACATCGTTTACGTGTTTAGACCCATACACAGGAGCGTGCACAGGGCGAGGGAGGAGAAAGGACACCTGTATGCCCGGACCCGAGCCTGAAAGGAGCCCAATATTTTTAAAAATTGGTTTAAAATATAGGGGTAAACAATATGAAGGGGGGCAAGGAAAAGTCATTTGTGACGGGCCCCAAAATTTCTGTGCACGCCCCTGCCCATATATACAGGGTCCGGCAAATCCAGGGAGGAGCGTCGAACGGCCGTTAAAAATACATACATTGGCTACTAGTTCTTTCAGAACAACTATCTTTGAGAAGCCATGTACCCTGACATACATTGAATTTTCCTGCAAACCGTAAAGTTAAAGAAATAATTTGTCGGGCGCCCAAATTTTTTCCAGGCTCTTAAGAATTTACAGTTTTGTCGATTTCTTCGTGAGTGTATGTCACAAGCAGAACCCTCTCCGCTATAAATGTCTCTGAGCGCAGGGAGCATCAGATCTGAATGGTCCTTGTTCCGATGAACTTGTGTGTGGTGCTCTGAGCTTGTTTGTCCAGGCAAGGTGAGACAACGCCAGCCAGCTGAGTCCATGCTTCCAGGAATACACCCTCCGCTCAATTCCCTCTCTGCCGCTTTGATGCTCTCTGACACATGCTTCGATGAGGGAAAACAAATGCCGCTTTTTGTTCGAATAAGCATGATTTACGAAAACAATATTTAAAAAATCACGTTTTATCAATTTTAAAGAAAAATTTATGATGGAAACACCAAATATTCCAAACTAAAATTCTCAAATCAGTTTCATCAGCAATGGGCATCACCAGGCAGACAGCCAAATTCATCAATCGAAAAGTTGCGAATGTAGAAAACTCGGCCCGATACACCCCCCCCCCTTTTCCCCTAAAATATACTATTTCTGTACTCTACAATGTTCTGTTGGAGGGAGCTTGACCGTATCGGTCCTTACAATCTTATCACCGCACTGGAATTGGCAATGTGGCTTAAAATACAGTGAACCGGCCCTTGACATAATGCAAATCCGATGCAAAATGACGTGAAACGGGATGTTAGGCATTTAAAGGGTTGCTTTCATTAAAAAAAAATGATATCAAATATTTGCTAAAAGGTAATCTTTCGATGGCAAACTGTTAAACTCTCGAAAAGCTTTTTTTTTTTTTCTGTCATGGCAGATTTCGTGTGTGTGTGTGTGCAGTGGCGCACACAAGGGAGGGGTCCAGGGGGTCCGGACCCCTCCCATAGGTCTTGCTTTTTTTCCGATTGATTATGATTCTATGTATTTTGTGCCTAAAATAATTTCAAACAAAAGGTAACAATAATTTCAGTTCTAGTAAGTGAAAAACAATATTTGACTGTGTTAAAAGATTTTTAAAAATATAGGGCACTTTTCCTTTAACAAATTACCTATAACAAGCAGAATGGTGATTATACTAAATGAATACACTGTAATAACCATGTTTCCAGTTTTGTAATAACAGATCACATCAAGTGACATTTTATGAAGTTCTATGGTGCTTCTGCAACGATGAATTTGCTTTGCTGAATCCATTTTTTTAATTATGAGAAACGTTAATGCGTACATTATTTTGCTTTCTGGTATTTAAGTACTAGTGGTACACGCACGGCTTTGCCCGTAATAGAAAAATTAAAAGGTCTTTTGGTTCGCCTGTATAATATTTACAAATAACGTATGGTGAATTTCTCGCCAGTTGGCTTGCCCATGTTACGGGTCCACGTTTTGATAACTTGGTAATTTAGTCGTCCGTGTTATGATAACTTTGCTCGGGAAAATGATCTTAAAATTGGAATAGAAAAAGAACAAAAACGGATTTTCGAAAAATCACTTCGAGGTGCACACTTTCATACTACAAACTAACTTGGTGCCAAATTTCAAGAAAATCGGCCGAAAGGTCTAGGCACTAAGCGCGTCACAGAGATCCAGACATCCTCCAGACAGAGAGACTTTCAGCTTTATTACTAGTAAAGATGATATAATAAGGAAGATAGTTCATTAATTAATGCTAATTATTTATTCAATAGTTTATTTTTTACTGTTTTTCGTTCTCGAGAAACGATAAAATCAAGTCAATATGTTTGATGGCGTATTGGGTTATCTTATGAGAATGAGGTTTTCGATTTTGGACCCTCCCCTTGAAAAATTCCTGTGTGCGCCACTGTGTGTGTGGGGTGCGGGATCTCCGTTTTTACGCTCGCGAGTTTCGTGAATTTTCCGTTTCGGGGCTTAAAAACCCAACGATATAATGATGTTTCACTGTTGTTTCATGGCCGAGAAGCTTTTTCTAGCCATTTGCAACTTTTCTGAAATGGAATGTCTATTGTGACTTAAGTTGGAACGGCGGAACCGGGGTGTTACCTCCCTACTTCAGACCGGAATGTCGCAGACGAAAGGCAACAGATAATCGCTCTATTCTTGGAAGGGGAACGGGTCAAAACTGGGTACGCCGGAACACAGACCCATAGCTACGTCACTGGATGATTGCAAAGGCTGTTTTTGAAACGGACGATAAGCAGCGATAATTCGAAGAGCACCACAAATGAAAGGTTTCCACCAGATTTCGTCTTCCTTAAAATGTCATTGATGATTACAAAAAAAAAAAAAAGAAAAGCTTTTTACTATTTGTAAGCGCTAGGCATTTTTGTTTGCAATTTAGGTTTTTTGTACAAGCTTGCTCATTTGGCTTCTGCTGAAAATAAAGCACGAAAAAGAAACGTCAAATTCCAACATTTCTTTATCATTAGTATGGAATCCAAAACGCGTTTCCTCAATTGTACAGAAAAAAAAAAAAAAAACTCATTTCTGGTGAAGTGATTTTGTTTCTTACTTATAACCAGGGTTCGACAAATCCCGCGCACCAATTCGTCCAAGCTCCTTGTACAAAATGCCCAGCTTTTCAGTTGGAAGAATTTTTCAGAAGTCATACGTTATGGTCAATTTTCCTGTAAACTCAGAATTTTTTTTTTTTTTCTGGTGCCTACGATTTTTTCTTGGCACCTAAGAGAACCCAAAACGTGTTTCCTCAGATGCCTCAAAAAACTCATTTCTACAGATACTGTGCTTTCCTTCCCACGGCAGTATGTACCCTTAGAAAAGACTTAGAAATGGTTCGGTTCAACTTGCTTATTGCTTCGGTCACTCGTCTGGTCTGCTAATACTATATTTGCTACCAGGTTGTTTCGCACTCTTGGCTTCCTTAAGAGGTTTTCCATCTCTAGCTCAGTCACTTTCCTATGCCGGGCTGATGAGTGCTAATAAGCACGAAACTGCAGTCCTCGGCTGGAAATTGACTGAGCTGGCGGTGTATTTCACGTACTATCCGAGATTACCTAACCCAAATCAAAGACTTCTGCAGAGAAACGAATGTTCCTTCTAAGTTATGAAAGTCTGCCTACGCGAGGCCCGACTTTTTAAGGTCCCGAAGCAAGAACTAAGGATACTTTCTTTCGCGAAACCCAACGAAAATAAGCCGTCTGTCAAGCAACTGCCATTGCAGGCGGCCACGAGAGCAATCCAAAACAAACAAACCGCGAGGAAAGGAAAAGAAAAAAACGCCGAAAGATTTTTTGAAGACCGTTTTCTGGGACAAGCCATCTTGCCGATCTAGATCCACTTCACACCCACGGGGAAACGATGAGAATTATCATCGTCAGCGATGGATGATGGAGATTTTGTTTGGGCACCAGTTTTCCTGGGCTAAAGTTCTGACGACTAGTTGTTTTAGTAGAAGAATTTTTCAAAAGTCATGTTACAGTCAATTTTCCTATAAACTCGTAGAAAAAAAAAGTCTGGTGCCTACAGTTTTTTTTTTTTTTTTTTTGTGCCTTAGAGTTATTTTTATCGGTCTCTGCTAATTACCATACAGATACGTTGATGAACATGAAATTAAAATAAAAGAAAGCAACGTGCGTCGTATTGCGAAACGCGGGCAAGCGAATTTCGCGAATAATAAGAAAATTAGGGAAAACGCCATACTAATGTATACAATAGATAAAAATAATCGATAACACTCACACATAAATGTAAACCCAATGTAAAAACGATAAGAGTGAACATGCCAAAAGGTAAAACAGAATAAGCTCAGGGCATTACATATATATGCAGTCAATCTAGTAAAGAGGTCAACTAAAAACGATTAAGTTAGGTTTCATCAAAAATTTACAGAGGAGGGGAATTCTTTCATGCAAAACTGGTCTGGTCATTCGTATACATGCGTAAAAAGTTAAGATACATAAATCGAGTCTCGACTTAGTGAAAAGTTTTCATTAGAGTGAATTACTTTGGTACAACTCTATACATGTTGAAATGATAAGAATCATGTGGTATTAAAAACAAGTGACGGAAGATATCAAACTAGTGTACGTGAAAATGATAGTTGGACCGAAAAAATCGCGACTGCTATTCTTACTATTATTGGTTCCGTACGGAGCATAAATTAAAAAAATAAAATGAGACAAATAGAAATTTATTAAAATGACCAAACGTATTGGAGGTTTTAAAAACTGAAATATAACGCAAACCTTATAATTAATTTAAATATCGGATTACTTAAAAAACAGTACAAAACAAAAGTTAAAAAAAAAAAAAAAAAGCGCAAAATATTATTCCTCTGGGGCAGTACATGAAGTGACGCATTGGACAGACGATATCGGAGAGAAGTGTCGAAATCTGGAGTGGATGAGGAAAGATTCCTCAACGAGATGCTTCCAAACGATCTCTCGAAGAATGTGGAATGAAATTAAACAAGATATGGGCGAAAGAAAGGGTTTTTTTTAATTCGTTTTACTGTAAACATGGAAGAGCGCGCATCAAGGCGAATGGTTGCATTGAGAGAATACTGTTTCTTTTTCAGTCTTCATTTCTGTATAGGAAACAGCTAAAGAAATATCATTTCAATAGAATTTCTCAAAATGAGTTAATATATGAGCTGTGTAACGAAACTGACCACTAAGGGACCTACAATGGAAAAGTGCAGCTAATTTACAGGTGAATGCGACTGATTTAAGTTTTTAATGGTTGGTGTAGAATTTGAGAGTTTTTTGCAAAAACTCTATAAAAAAAATTTCCTAAGAGTTTGAACCCCAACGAAAATTGCTTGTCGACTCCTGGTCTATATATTTTAAATATTATTTGAAGATATTGTTACAAATTCTGTAAATAGTAATTATTTTTATGATTAATTTGTAATCTGGCTAAATTTGGCGTTTATTTCATTATTCTTCATCTAAAATTATTGTAGTAACTTAACCTGTAAAAAGTTTCTTGTAATGAATATACAACCCCTTACATTCGAATGAAGTATTAGTCCCTCCATTTCTGAATGATAAGATTCGTGAATGAATGAAAAGGAAACATGAGAAATTTGTGGAAAGTTTTAGAATTTTGTCGGACTTTCCAAAGCAGTATAAAAACCGTGTGGCATTTGAATGGGAGAGTTAATTTTTGCTTGTGAATCGTATCAGCTGTGCGCTGGAGAGCACGTATTTAGCTCTGTGTGTATTAGCCTTCGCGCTGTACTTTGCGTATTTTGATGTAAATACGTGTGTGATCGTTGAGTTTACGGTGTTAATTGATATTTGCTTGATTTAGCAGTTGTAACTACATTTCCTGTACATAGCTGTAAATAAATATTCAGTGTTTTCTCAAGAACTGTGTCGTCATTCAAATAAAGTTTGAAGTTGCTACGAACACGTAACAATATGTCCTTCTAAGGGGTTCTCCAAACAAACCAAAAAAAAAAAAAAAAAAAAAATCCTAAATGTCGAACGGATCCCTGAGTTGACAAAGTCCGAAGTCCTGTGCTTTGGTTAGTAGTTAAAATAAATGCTCCTTTTTTCAAATCAAATTTCGTCAATTAGATGGCATGGTGTTAGTTACTTTCACATCATAACTTACGTATGACACATTATAATTTACATGATAGCTCTCCACTGCTAAAATTTCAGATTTTCTCTAGCTGAACAACAATGAGCGAAACAGAAATAATTCGAACAATAAACAAAAGAGAAAGAGAGAAGTGTGTGTCGGAATTCGCGCTGCGTCCTCGTTCTTATCGCGATGTCCCACTTTAGCGATAAAAGTCGCCGATAACATTGCTTTGACGACGTCATTCTCGATTTCCCCGCCTTACCTCTACTTCTCCTTGCCAACAGGCCATCTTCCTAGGACATACAGTACCGATGTCAAAATATGACTTAAACTGATAAAGGAATTGAAGAGTTGGCTGCAAAAAAAAAAAAAAAAAAGAGTAGCTCCATTTTCCAAGTTTCCGAAAAGTCTGCATTACTGGAAACACATACTCACCTTTTGAAATTTAGAGCTACCAGTTTTAGTTTTTTGCAGCAAATTCTTCAGTTCTAGTTAGATTGGGCAAGTTCCACAACAAAATCACGGGTCTCAAAAATTAAGGAACAAAAACAGTTAAATTCTTTTCTGTTGTTGGTAGCAATGCTGAATTTTCTATGCTTTTATAATAGCGGCTATTAGGTTATTTTAGGCTAAGAACTGGCAACACAAAAATGTTGATCATAAAAGTACATGTAAATTTTTTCACTGAGGAAAGAGTACTAGGGCGGGTAAAGGGCATAAAATGGGGAAAGAACAGTCAAAGACGACAAACAACATTTTCTGCAGAAGCTCTACAGAGTTTTTGCAGGTTTTTTAAAATGTAAATCTTAAGTTCTTAGCGATTCGGCTCAAAACTCGACATTTTCGATAGAAACAAGAAAAATAATGTAATTGCTTATACTTCAAGGTTGGGCAACATCATACCCCTGAATCATTAACAATTTTGTACAACCATCGATTTTTTTTTTTTCCCGAACGAAAATCTCGAGTATATCTGCAGAAAGTTTGCTGTCTTTGACTGCCCGTCCCCGCTTTTTGCCTCTTGCACCTTATGACCAACATTTTTGTGCAGTCAGCTCTATTAGTCTATTTCATTGATTCATATATCAGCTCGCAACGTCCTAAGCGTTGTTATAGTTCAACTAAAAAACGAAAAACTAATTAATTGTGCTGCACAAAGTAGAGCGTAATCAGCAAAGTTGGAAGAGCTTCGTTGCCATTTTCGTTTATGTAATGCAAATTCACTGATCGAGTAACGCTCCTGACGTCGACAACAATGAAACTCGAACCACGGCATGATAATTTGATAGTTATTATTACTAATCGTTATTTATTTTTAATTTATTATTATTATTTTTTTTTTTTGGTAATGTGTGATGTGCAGATCAATTGCTTTATTTTGACACTGGATCCGGTCACTTAACTGTTTTGCTGGTAAGATAGTCATTTCAGGGAAATGAAGAAACGAAAGAGTGACCAACAATGAACGCTATCTACTGGAGTTTAGGGTTAATCCGCTGGAGTGAGGGTTAAAATTTCAACTATCAAAGTACCACGAAACACGCAATTGCTTCGTTCAAATGTAGAAATCTTTTTCACCCCTCATACCTTGACGGGCGATTTTCTAGTCTATAATGCTTTTGAAAGCATGCAAAAATCAACCGTAATTGAAATATTGAGGTTTGATTTCGGGAACAGGGATGGAGAGGGTTGGGGTGAATTCTCGTTTGACGGCAGGCAGCCTTGAAAAAGCAAGTACGTGTGCTTGCTATTGTGTTGGTCCTGTTTTCTTTTTTCTCCTTCCTCTCTTTACTTTCTTTCGACAACTGCTGGCTCTCAGCTCGTGGGTCTCGCTCAGCTGAACCAGTTGTCGTCGATGATAGCGCCATCTGGGAAGCAAAAACGCCTACTCTTGAAATAGTCGAGAGTAATTTTTAACCACTGCGACGACAAAAGACTCGATTTTTTTTGTCGCCGATCCTGATTTGTAACGAAAACAAAACGTTCTCAGCTGGAAAAGCAAAAAAAAAAAAAAAAAAGACACAGAATGAAGAAACGAAACGCAAACCCAAAAAGCAAGTTTGAAATCCATTAACCCTTCAGCGTCTACATTTCTTTTAAACAAAAGAAAAGAGTCTGAACTGGTTACTTTTTTTCCTGATGGAGCAAACCTTTTTAATTCTTTACTCGCACATAAATCGCTGTTCCGGTGGAACATTGAAGTAACTGCAAAATTAATTGAAAATGAGTTTTTGTCGTCACTGGATCCAAAAATGGTCACCCCATACAGAGGAACACTGACAGATTTGTTTTTCAACTTTTAGCCACCAGGGCAGTAACTGAACTATGGTTCATTGTATGAGGTCGTTTCATGTAAATTTGGTTCTACTGTAAAACTATACTTGTTGCAGTTGCGTCAGTGTTCCACCGGAACAGCGATATATTGTTGAACTAAAACCTTCATTGTTATTGTTTATCTCTATCTACCACATCATTTCAACCAGCCCCAACTTTAATTCTACAGCTGAAATATATAATTTCGGACAGTACCGTAGCCAGAAAAAACATTTGGAGGGGGATATGGTTAGTTTTAGCTCGTTTCTCTGGGCAAAAAAGAAAATTTTCTGACTTTGGGGGGAGGGGGGGGGGAGACTCTGACGCACACACCTACCTTTCATACGCCCCATCTTATATCTCAATCTCAAATAATGTCATCTCGTAAAAAGAATCATGGGCCCAGGTCAAGATGCGTGGACGCCATTTGAGGAGACCAGAGCGCAAACATAGCACAATCACTCCGAATGACGTTTATTAATTAGCAAAGCATGAAAATTTTAAGTATAGCAAACAAAATGCTGACATTCACAGCGAAACATCACGGATTAACAGAGAGTTATTTTGATGTTCAAAACGTTGACTGCGGGCCAGTGGGGGGGGGGGGCATTTCACCGATCCCTCGGTTTTAATTTAACTACAATTCTATGTATGGTAGCTAACCAGAAGCGCTCCAAACTGAAATTTTTGGGAGGGGGTATAACTTTCAATTTGCCGAATGAAATTAAAAGTTAAAAGAGGATAAAATTATAGCAAGCACACTTATCACACATGCATAACGTCTAATGAAAATGATTATTTGGAATCATTAATAAACAATTTACAAAAGGAAAAAATAATATCGATGTTGTAATATTGTTAATTTGTAGAATCGTCAGCAAGATCTCAGCCGATAAATAATGGGAGGTCACAGTGACCTCCCGCGACTTCACGTCCTGGCCGCCTCTGCCTCCCCATCCAGTCATTCTGGCTGCGCTAGTGCCACAGGCTATCCAAATTTGCCAATAAAGCTCCCTCGTTTTTTCTTGAGAATCTTTGACAAAATGACCGACTGCAACTTTTCTCCTGGAATTTTAGAACATTCGACGCTTACTACGACTAAAAATCAGTCCGAATCCCGCAGGAGTGGTATGATCTTAAGCAGTGCAGCCCGAACTTTTTCTGATCGTGGGCCGCACCTCATATTAAAATCATTCTCTCGGGTCAGAACACATATAAAATATCAAAATTTTATTCTTTTCTGAATAATATGGGGGAAATATATGAAAAAAGAAAGACAATTACAGACCAATAATTGATTTTATCACTATACTTTGATATTTATTTCATTCATTGTATGTTTTTCAGAAACCAATTACTGAATATTTGCTTAAATTTGTGCCAGTTTCACGGAAAGTGTTTTTCGATTTGTAACATTAGACAAAACGAACCACCAACGAACGGTCGCACGGTACTGCTTCACAAGACGGATGTGGCCCTCGGGCCGTTGGTGGGGCACCAATGCTGTTAAGAACTTAAATTCAAGAGTAAATAGTCTGAAATTCCATCTATTAAGAAAAAATTTCCGAAAGAGAAAACAAAAGTCCCGGAACAGAGAAATTTCAAGAGGTCCGGCTCAATATCGATGTTTTTCGATGATCCCGATATTTCTGACGGAGTGCGGAGGAAAATATTGACGCTGAGACAGCACAATCAGGGGCAATACTCTCGTCTGAGCGCTGAAGGTCACACGAGCGACGATAACAGCACCTCCTCCCCATCGCCTGCGTCGCAAGCAACGTTCCACCCATCATAACAGCAACCGAAATAACACCAGTGATTTGCTCAACCCTTTCACGTTCCTAAGCAAATTTATTTATTTTAAATGATTCTGAGCTCCTGTTCCCTTGCTTGGTATAGTGGTTTGGATAATTTAAAACATATACGTAATTTAGGTTGGATATGGGTTACCAACCTAAGAAAAAATAGAAAAGTTAATCGTAATGTTAGCTTGGACACTTTGGAGATTCCCGATGAAGGGCTAAAAATTTATCTACGTGGATACGGTTGGGTAACGGTATTTAAGTTTGTGGCAAAAAATGGTTGCATTGATTACATAACAACTAATTTAGAAAATCCTAAACGTGAGCAGAGAAAATTGTTAAGGCACGTTGGTCTATAGAAGTTTATCATCGAGAATTAAAACAAACTTGTGGTATTGAAAGCTGTCAGGCACGCACGGGTCGAGCTCAAAGAAATCATATTTGCCTTGCTGGTTCAAGCTTTTAACTGGATGACGAGTGAACATGGGGGGTATTCAAGAAATACGGCCGAGGCGAACCACTGAGCGACAACTGTGGTGAGCTAGATTCAACGGAGCCGATTTCGCAAGCGAAGCAGCGAGAAAATTTATAGTTCCAAACCGCCCTAAGAGCCTAACAGTTTAAATTTTAACTTACTTAAATTGGTCTGCATCAGGGGCTCAATTTCCCATTCCGAAAAAATAAAACTAAAAACCACAGTCGATGCAGGATCTCAGGCTGCTTAAAAATTGAAAGTGGGTCACAAACACAATTCAGGGATGTGTCCGCTGCTTCAAAATTCTAAGTCTGAAGCAGAAAAAAAAATCTTCATACATTAGCGAATTCATTGATCGAGTAACGCTCCTGACGTTACGAACAATGAAACTCGCGCCACGGAATGATAATTGGATAATAGCATTTTTTTGGTAATGTTTGAAATTCAAGGATCTGGGTTTTTTTTTTTTTTTTTTGTGACAAGCTGAACTGGATCCGATAACTTAACTGTTTTACTGGTAAGACTGCGTCATTTCAGGGGAATGAAGAAACGAAACAGTACTCAACAATGAACGCCATCTACTGGAGTTCAGGATTCATCCACTGCGTTGGGGTTACAATTTCAACTATCAAAATATCAACAAGCAGGCAATGGCTTCGTACAAATGTAGAAGCAATTTTCACCCGTCATTCATTGATGGGCGATTTTCTAGAAAAAAAAATAGTATTTTTCTTGGCTAATTGATAATAATAATAATAACTTGGCTAATAGTTGAACTGGCTCAAGTACGAAGTATATCCTCAGACCACAAGACGTTGGCTTATTTTAGGGCGCAATTTGGAGGTTAAAAAAAAAAAATGTGTCTTCTAGAAGTACAGTAGGGGAATGTGGGGCAAAGTGAAATGGTTAAGATAACTTACTTTTTTCAAAATGAACAAATTGAAAATTTGTTCTGAAAATTACGGTACATAAAGGCAGAACAATATAATTTTACGATAAAATTCGCATTGAAACAGTATTTTTTATTTTTGGCAGTAAGTTTGTACATCAGAAAAAAGGTGGAATATTTTCATCTTTTTTTTTTCCATGGGGCAAAGTGAAAAATGAAATATTTTTCTAATGAACTATTTTCAATTCGATCATTAAATATATTTTTTTATGAAATAAATGGGTAAATACAAAAATGAATAAATAAAAAGAAAATGAAAGAATAAACGAAAATAAATAAATGAGTGAATGAAATAGCGAATTAATAAGAAAATTAATGAATGAATGAATAAATAAGGAAATTATTAAATGAAGGAATGTAAATGAACTAATTAATAAATCAACACGTAAGTGATTTGACAAAAGACTGAGTAAGTAAATGATATGAACCATTTCACTTTGCCCCGCATGGACATGCATCATTGCACAAAGCATTTACAAAACAAATAAGCTTAGTATTAAGCAATAAACACTGCACTGAATATTAATAGATCTCAATTAATATTTCAAACGTTAATAATAAGAGCTTTATCATTTAATAATACCAAAAATATTTTTTGACTCACAACAAAATATTACAATATGAATATCAATTTTTTGAAATTGCTTGTATTATCATATTGTTTGATTTTCAGAGGGATTTTTTTCTTGACTGCAATAGATTACAAGTATTACTACATAGTTAAAATATTACTAGATAGGTGGCGCTAAAAGCAGTAAATATTTCATCATTTCACTTTGCCCCACATTCCCCAACTACTTAAAATATCTTTTTTTTTTCGACCCCCATCCCCTTCTCTCAGAAAAACAACATATTAGTAAAAGTGAACCCAGCTTCTGGTTTTGGAATGGGTCATTTCCAGAAGGAGGGGTATTAAGTGTTATTTTTAGGCAAAAGTAAAGATTTTAGGGCGAATTTTTCGAAATATGCCTCCAAAGCAGTTTAGGCTATGTTTGGTCATTTACGGGTGGGGGGGGGGGGGTATCTCCAATCGGGGGTCCGCTCCTACAGCTTGGCGGAGAAAACACTAGTAACAACTTGAACTAAAAAAGCATAGACAAATAATAAGATCAAGACAATTTCTTTCTGGAGGGGTTCCCTCCCACTCCAACTGCTCCAATCCCTCTCTTCCCGAAGTCGTCTCTCGTCTGAGTCGATCACGCGTTCGCGGTGAGCGACGCGAGAGGGCGCTATCGTTGCTATGAGTTTCGGAATGGCTCAAAATATCTCTTCCCTCGGAATAGAGGGAAAAAAACGGGACCGATATTTTTGGCGCCGTCACCGGGGGAACGGCGCCAAAACAGGCGCGGGAAATCAGGTGGGGACCCCGGAGAGGGAGATTAAAGAATGTTCTTTTTTTTTTTTTTTTAATTTTCCCCGAAAATAAAAATTAAAAAAATCACGTGTCTAATCAAAAGACTTTTTTTTTTCCGAACCGGAGCATAGAGCTTTCTCAGTTAATCGCCAATAAAAAAAATAATATCAAGGAATTTCTCAATTCTGTGAAGGACCAAGGGACATAAAATGTTTTCGGCAGGGAAAATATGAATGTTGCTAATCTATGTAGGAGAGGGATATAGTGTTCAAGTGTGTGTGTGGGTTGGGGGGTGGGGACTCCCATAAATCTGAACGGCCACTCGATTTCCGAACTGCAAAGTATATCACCCTGCCTCTGTGGCAATGTATAGAAATCAAAATGCTTCATGCTAAAAAGACAGGAAGATAGCTTAAAAAGTTCTAAGAAATTTTCACGAAATTATGTACAGTAATATTACTTACGAAAAATTTATTCCTATTAGTTGCAAAATGCAAATATAGTTTAAAAGAACACTAAAAAAGGTTGATGGTTGCATGGAAATCTTCGTTTAATTTTCTCGAAAACGATTAAAAAGATCAGATTTTGTTGAGTTACAATGTTATGGTACTTTATGTTGGACTGGCTCTTTATCACAGGGCATATGAGAAAGCATTGCTCCCCTTCCTGAATTAAACCAAAACCCAGGCGAAAAGTTTCAAATGCTTCAAACGGCTTTGAATGTCGGGAACTTTTGATACATATTATTATTACTGTAATATTCTTCGTCTTTGCGATTATTTCAGTTTCCATAAATTCAGACGAAATAAAAAAGTATTTAAAAGAAAAAAAAATTAAAATACATAAATTGTAATTACGTCACGACTTTTTCGTTACTTAAGTAGTAATGGCGTTTGCCAATAGTGGTGCCACAGGAAAGAATGGTTGCCGGCCGGGGTATTTACTAGATCTGCAAATGGTGAGGAGCCAATACACAGCCCCATTAAATACTAGCAAATGATTGCAAAAGATATCGTCTGAATTACTGCTTCGCCTATTCCCAGAACTTTCACTTTCAGAGACATTACAATCCCTTTCTCTCGCAAAAGTGGCTTGCCAACAGTTTTATTCATTTCCGGAAAAAAATGCGACGCATTAGTGAATAAGTTATTTTCCTATAACTCCAATTGGGATTATTGTAAATTTAAGTGTAATTGAGAAAAACGAAATAAAATACAGCAGAACCTCATTAATCCGAGCAAAAATGGTATCCGGTTCGTTCAACTTGATAAGAGTACGTATTAAACAAAATGACCTATAAATTGATCCAAGGTACATAAACCAACTACTCTACTCTACACAGTAAAAATTTCATTTTTAATTCAAGAAAATTAATCACGAAACTGAATAAGAGAAAGTTACAATAATACTAAGCGCGGCCTACAAAAATACACTATACACAATACTCAACCGCAACCCATCCATGACAGTGGTAAGCATTTTCGTAGCGACAGTTACATTAAAAAAAGAAAAAAAAAATGAGAGTTTTATTTTCAAAAATAAAAGGGCAGTACAACCTATTTTCGCTCTTGCGTCATTAAAACCAATGTAGATAAGAAGACAATAAATTGAAAGAAATTTTGAAGCATATTATTTTCCCAGAAAAAGTTAACGCCTCAGACCGACTGCGAAAAATGGATCGATTGAAAGAGATCGATGAATGAAAACACAGACATCGAAATCGTTCGGAGAAGAGAAATGGTCTTAAATTTTAAAATACGGACGGAAGAGAGAGAGACCCTTGACCTCGTAACCGTGACCTTCCCCCGCCGCGAGTGGACTTGGCCGAGTCGGTCTATTTATAGAAGGGATGCAGGGAAGACGTCCCTGTTGCTACCGCCGGGAATCAGAGATACTTCACTTCTCTTCTAAATAATTGGGGGCGAGGCCTTCTTTTCAGACGACATTTTGGATTCCAGAAGCAGCGGGAGGTTACACATAAGGATAAATAACATAATAGGAATTCAAAAAATATGGAAAAATAATTTTTGTTTTATTTAAAGTTAAATGCACAGAATTCGAAAAAGTGACCAGGGCGTCATTTGTGCTTGACAGGTGCTGTTGTTTTCCAAATACTTTTCTCTTTCGTTCTTTTTTTTTTTTTAGACTAAAAGTTGATAGACTGTAAATGTAGGGTCAAACATGAAATTAAAAATAATAATGACGATAATTGCAATAGGTCTTTCAAGAAAATACTTTCACTTAATCAGAGACTACTTCAAAAGACAATTCAGTATTAGGCCGTATTTACGTATTTTTCACTAAAAATAATCCAGTTCAAATCCATTACAATGAACTTCAAAAGACGCAAATTTTGGTCGTTGTAACGGGAATTTCGTTCTAGTGGAATTCAAGCAATGAAATGGCAATTGAAGCAGGAACCACGGGCAGGACCCGATCATGTCAAAGGGACCTTTGACATGGGGACACCCATGTCCTTATAAAATTTAGTGCCCCTCTCAAAAGGAAATCCGCACTTTTCAGAGTAGGAGTTTCAAAAAAAGGGAAGAAACAAAGAAATGAATGGTTTAACTATTTTCGTAGTATTTTGGTGCTCCTAAAAATTATGGTGACCAGGTCCACGGACCCACAGGACTGCTGCATTAATCAGGCCCTGAGCAGGACAAAATGTTTCTTTCGTTAGGATTGCCATTCAGCACGGGAGATGTGGTGGAGGTTCTTCCTATACCAAGAATCCCGAACTCAGGTTTTTCAGGATGAAAGAAAGCGACCCTAACTCATTAGACCACGTGAGACTCAAATATTTTTAATAAGTATTCGTTATTTGACGATTGGTTACATATTCTGCTTTCGTCGCGATCAAAATTTTCTCCGGTAAAGGGTTTCGAGCAACTAGAAATGTTTTTGTATTGTAAATATCCTTTCTGTGCAAATACTAAAAATTAAACAAAAGCAACATTTTTTGGCTTCCCCAACTTTCATCCTGTCCTTCATTCCCACCTTGAACATGCGCACAAAATAGGTGATGTCTGAATATAGCAATAGTCTGAATATAGCAAACTACCAGAGAGAAGTTAAAAAAATGAAGTTAAATCTAGGAGGAAAAAAATAATTAAGCAGCAAAGGGTTCCTAGGGGTTTTTTTTTTTTTTTTGATAAAAGTAAATATTACGTAAATATACTCATTAAGACAAAAAAAAAAAAAAACTCTGCAAATGGATAATTTTCTGCAAAAAAGCTCTTGTCAAAATATAAAAGGGGGGCAAGTGTGATAAAGAATGATAAAATATCCGTATTCCTCCTCCGTAAAAAGGGGGGGGGGACATACTGAGGACGCATACGTAAGATATTTCGTGCTTTCACTCCGTAATGCCGCATTAAAGCGTAAATTAATGACCTTTACCACCAGGTTCTTACGCAACGTAGGTTAGCAACGCGCATTCCCCACAACGCGTAACTTACTATCTAGGTTACGAGCGCGAATGGAAAACAATGCAGGCGTAACAAGACCAAACGATGTCGGTTTTGTTTACCTGCGGCAACGGCACAAATGCAAATGATATCAAGCTCTGATGAGACTTTTTATTCTGTTTATTTATTCTATTCATTTTTTTCCCCTTGTTTCAGATTTTTCTTCCGATTACTCTGCTCATACGCATGGATATTTTAAATGCCTATCAGATCCGTACCACTCATCTTAAAACGCAGCTTCTCAGCAGTATTTAGTGTCATGTCATTTAATTAGTCAGGGTAGGAGGCGGCTTCGAAAAGCTGCCCTTTCTCCATTAATTTTTAAATTATTCTAAAAACGAAACGTCATTAAAAACGACTTTTTAAAAGGTTTTAAACTTGAATTTCGTTCCTATTTTTTAAAACATCATCTTTAATAGTTGAGTCACAAATTTACTGTTTCTTAATAGTAACATATAGTAATTTCAAAAATAAGAAACATCACGCCCCCCCCCCCCCCCCCCCCCCCCCCAGTTTTTTGGAAAATGATCTTTTACTATTTAGGGTTTTAATTTTACTACTATTCTTGGAAATAAACTATGACAACATCTTATTTTCATTATTGAATGATAATTTTTCATTACCCGTCCCATGAAAATGAATGCTTTTCCAGTAATAAATAGTATAATAGATTCGCTGGAGATGCAAGGAAAAAGAAATGAGATAAAAGAGCCTATTTGGATTGTCTAAGATTCAGTTTTAGCCCTTTTAAATGGAAGGGAGCAAATATTTCAGGTCATCGTATGGGCGGTATAGACCTAAATTTAGCTCTGGAAATTATTATAAAATAATTTAAATTTTAACTCTTTACAATTAAAGAAAAGGAAGAAAAAAAAAAAAACTCTCCAAAGACCTCGGGCTTCCGTAGAACTTGAACAATTTTCGAAACGGATCCATTGTTCAGACGGTCATATCGTTAGGAAAGGTTCGTTCTGCCATCCAGAAAAGGAATTAAACACAGTCATAAAGAGAAGTCCAAAGTAGTGAAGGACAATAACATGTTTACATAATTTCAAAATTGTCGCTTTGTTGCGAAAGATTTTTTTCTTGTAAAAATGCACATCGTGCATTTAGAGAAATCACACGAATCGCTTCTGGATTGTTCTAACGCAAACATGTCGTATGATAAGAATGCACATGCGAATACACACATTATACAATTTATAAATTTCAAAAAGGGATCCCGTTTGTTTATAAATAACGTATATCAATTACACATCTTCATAGAAGGGAATTTTAAATCGAAAGTATTGCATGGAGAACTAGTTTACATGTTTGTAAAAACAAAAATAGCGGATCAGCGTTTTTATAGTAAATATCTTCTCAAGAGTTTCGAAGAAAGTCTGTCACATTTGAGAGAATTGCACCCATGATACAAACAAAAACAAGTTCTGTATTTCCTATGAATCAATGTTCATGTATATTTCTATTTATTTTTATTAATTTCACACAGTACTGAAATTTCGATTTTTCCGAGGCAAGGCAAAGGTTTGAAACTGTCGCTCTTATCCATCTTTGTTCAAATTTCAACACCAACTTTTAATTAAAAAAAAACAGAAATAAGATGAATTTATAAAACATAAGATAAGATTCAGTTTAATACTGAGTAATTTCAATGCTCTTTAAGGATAGAAGGTCAATTTATTGTTTTAAATAAAGGAAAGAGATACTTCGAAATTTACAATTCTTTTAAAGGAAATTTCAGGCTGTCTTTGATGACGTCAGAGGAAGGACTGAGGGGTCTCCCTCGAAATGTTTTTGAAATAAAAGTCCTAAAAAACAGGCAAATGGTAGGGAAACTGTTCCGAATTTGTTTTCAAAATCCATTTTAGGCTATCTCGGCCAGCAATATGGTGTCGGGGATTTATTCAGGAAATTTTCCACAATTGAATTTTTAAAAACGCAATTTTAAGCTATTTTTGGTAACGCTAAAGAATCGGAAAGGTGCGAGTACTCTCCCCGGAAACGTTACGACACAGAGCTTCTAACGCAAAATGTAGGTTTCTTTGGTGGCATTAACTAGGGGAGAGAGCTGGTTTCGGTTGACTTAAATAAAATTGAAACCTTGAAGAAGCAATTTTGGATCATCTTTGGTGATGTTCGAAAATCTAGAGGCTTCTCCTTCGAAATTTTTTCGATATTGAAGTCTTTTTTTTTTGTTATGATTATTTGTGAGAAAGTTGAGGTACTCAACTGAATGTTATGAAAAATTCCAAATTTGAGCACTACTCTTGTGGTCCTAATATGCAAGATATACAGCCATTCTTTAGCTTTCTAACCTAACCGTTTTTTTAAAAGCGTAGACACAGCGTCAGTTACACGTATTAAGGGGTTAAAACGTCGCTCTTCGCGAGTGCCATTCTCGTGCACGTGCATCGTGATAGCGGCACTCATTAATGCTTCCTCTTGATCGAACGCGTTCCGCAAACTCGTAAAATGCAAGATTCCCAGAAAGCACAGCGGATGCACCCTTCGCTAAGTCAAATAATGTCGACCTAAAGCACACGGAATGCAGATAACGGGGGATACAGTACAGTCGCTGTTTCGTTCGAGAGTGCCTGCCTCCTAAAAAGCATTCCACCAAAACAGATAGAACGGGTTCAGGAAAATACAGTGAAATCCCGTTACAACAAACGTCAACGGACGTCAAAGTTTGTTAGTTGTAATGGGAATTTCGCTGTATTGATATTCAACCAATATAATGGAAACTAAATTGAGAACGAAAATTTATTTCGTTGAAAGATATTTCCTTGATACAGGATTTCACTGAAAAACGAATATGTTAATCTGGCCCATCATTTAGGAGATCACAGGGGTCTATGTACGCTAGTGATAAAAAGGGGAAAAAATTTCTTTACTTTCCCATTATTATTTTTTCCTGGAATTCTGTGATATGTTTCCAACTGATATAATTTCAGCAAGGGATGCCTACCTAGCTGTCCAATAGACTGCGTCATTAAAATTTTTAGAGGAGGGTATTTCAATGGGAATTTTTCTCTTTTTGGGAGCTTCCTATTTGGGCAGGCTTTGTGACGTCTGGGAGGGGGTGCGTCTTTGCTCTTGCCTCCTTCCCCCCCCAGCTCTCTGAGTCAATCCCTGAGTTCAGTACTTGTAACTTAGTTGGACTATGAAAAAATAAATAAATAATGCTCCATTAGAGTATTTTCTGTTCCAGAAGACAATGATCTATTTTGTTTGTCATTTAACTGGACACCGTTCTAGTTTTACAGCGGCTGTTAAACACATATTCTGCTTCCAACTGCGGCAGTCACAGTGAAACTTATTTTTACCGAATGCAAGTTAGATATACTTGAACAGTACATTACCAATACAGAAGAAATTCTCAGAATATGGAGAAAAAAAGAACGGATAAGAGGAAAGACACTTCTCTAAAACAAAGAATGTAAGAAATTCTCTAAAACATTGTATGCCCACAAATCTACTTTCAATAAGACTGGAGGATAAGCAGCGACCTTTTGTATTTCTTGGAATATTAATGAATTAGGTATGCAAAAACAGCTCACTTTTATTGGTAAGTTCGAATCTCGGTTATACGAGCAAAACTGGATTTTCAAACGTCTCTTTAAAAATTGGGGGGGGGGGGGGGGATAAACCCGCGGTATATCCGATATCACTCTTCACCGAGGCGAGTAGGCAAACTGACTGATTTTTCGCCATCAGTGAATTTTACAATAGAAAAAACTTTTATTTTTAACTTTTATTGGAACAAACTGTTCCCTGGCAATTACTTCATTGAGTAACGTATTTTGCTGGATAGGAAAATTTGTTTTCTGGATTAGATTAATTCGACACTTTGCAAAAAAAAAAAACAAACAAAAAAAAAAAAAAAAAAATCGCAGGAATGTTAGCCTTCTTACCTTCTACTTGAAAAGCATTTATTTATTTCGTATATTATATTCTGTATCAGGGATAAATATATTCAAGGACAGACGACAGGCAACGAGGGAGGTTCAAATTTCGAAAAAAACATCAAAGTGGTTTCGCGCTCAAGATAATTAATGGACCCATTAAAGCTCATCATCATGAATTTAGTGATAATTATTAATTAATCTTCATGAATGTTTACCGCAAAGCGATTCTTTTTTCAGATAAAACAGATTACTAGTGGCAAAACAATGCATGCCCCAAATATCTCCTTGCAATGGATGATGTTGGATTTCTGCATAATCAAATCTGGAATTCTAAAAGAAGAATCAACAGTATTGAGGACCGAAAGCATAATGGTTGGTTTAATTAGGTTCATTGTCGCAAATGCCTCAATTGGTTACGAATTAGCTAAGCCAATTATTGTTGAAATCCTGAACGAACCTAAGGATGCAAATAAAATGCAATAGAGACCGAAAAAATGGGTTAATTATTATTCATAGAAATTTTTTTCATCAGAACTGTTTATTGTCTATTTTAGAGTTATTCATTCATATATATATATATATATATATATATATATATATATATATATATATATATATATATATATATATATATATATATATATATATATATATATATATATATATATATTTATATTTATATATAATTTTTTTTGGACATGGAGCTCATAGAAGTGAAACCCGTATTTTGGTCAAACACCGAAAAGTAAATGAAAAACCGTGGGGAAAATAAAAAAGCGTGGAAAAAAAGATGGTTCTGATGATTTAAAAAGTATTTTATGGGGGAATTACCACCATGAGGGTCCCTTAAAAAAATATTCCTGCTTCTGCACTTTTCTCCTCTCTAGTCCCTCAGAAGAATGTTAACGATTAATACAAGATGTTGTCTACTGTTCCAAATAAAAAATAATGGCTATAAAACTGTCAAAAACTGGGGGAGTGGGGGAGGCTCTTTATACAAAACGGGGTGGAAGATGGGGGAAAAACGGTGTTCACATTTGGATTCAGGGGTTCATTTTACTTTCAAATCAGCAAAAATGGTGTTAGAAATATTTTGAAAGAGGTTTTTTTTTTTTTTTTTTGTAATGCCTAATGTAATTGGACTTAATCCTTTTTCATAAGCTTGAATTTTGAAATCACTATTTAAAGAGGCTTTAGTTGGGACTTTCAAAGTAAGATGCTTTTAAACGACATGTTCTGTGATGTAAACAGTTGCCTTTAAGACACCTAAAACAACTAATATTTTTGACATTCACTCATACAAAAACACACCAGAGAACATGTTTCAAAAGTATACGCAAAATTGGAAAACCTGTCTACAAGCCCTGCTAGAAAGTAATTAATTATTATTGAAAAATTAAGTAATTACAAATATAGTCCTTTTTCATGTCACTGAAATGAATATTTCTGAAATAAAAATGATTTTAAAGAAGAAGCAATTAAAGTTATTCAGTGCAAATTGGGGTTGTTAAAACCAAGCCTCTGGGGGATGTTTTAACACCCAAAACCCCCTCGTCGCTGCGCAACTGATTTTAACCTCATTTTACCTTCATCCTCTTCTCCACAACTTTTTTAAGTGAAAAATATCTTACCGCAATTCGAAAACTCGACTATTTTTGAGAAAATATTTAATTTTCATGATAACCATTAAACGAAATGAGACATATAATGAGGAAGGACCAACATTCCACCGTCCCTCAAACGCGGGCGTTATTTATGCTCCAATGAAACTTAGGTAACTCGAAGTGGAAATGCGCCTTCGGAGTCTGCTGGCCAGATTTCATTCACAAATTAATCCTGCCTCATTCACGTCACGTCAGTTGATGCGTAAAGAAAACATCTTTAAAGGAACCGGCGGGAACTGTGATTTGAATTTCAGCTCTCGCGTATGGTTTGTTTATGTACACATGAGTTACATGTCCTGAAAAAAATACCTTAAAATCAAACATGATTAGAACAGATCAAGGAAAAGCTTACCTCTTGAATGGTCACAAGTTATATATCCGCTTAGAATGTATTAGCACAAAACAGAAAATATCCCAAAGTATATCGAACTGGACTCAAAGATCGCACATACACACACACTTCCACGAGTACTGACAGAGTCTGGCAGACTGTCATACACGTGATCAGTGACGGGGGGGTTAGGAAAATGCTCCCGTGATGTGCAGGGATATGATCGGAAATGTGTCAATCCATCGAATTCGGGTGGAGTCAAGGGCGAAGATTTCGAACGCTAACGACGTTCGACGTAATCCCGTATTCCCACCACAAACAATTTCGCATTCTCAACTAGACGAAGCACCCGTACACATCTCGGCGGCAGGGTTGCCGAGATAAGGCCTGCCAAGTCGGCGTCGCCAAGCAACGGGCAAGGTAGCCAGCAATGTCAACGCTGAAATTCGGAGCAAGAGCAAATTATTAGTTCACTTTTTGCGGGGTTGCCCACAGGGGGGGGGGAATTTAATAGTTTTTAGCGGTTTATTTATTTACGTTATGTATTGATTTATTTTTCATTAAACTATTTTTTTTATTCTGCTTATATTTTTTTCATTTATTTATTTAGTATGTGTGTGTGTGTGTCCTGTGTCATAAGCGAAGGTAGCACAGAACTTTTCTAATAAAATAATAACAATAATAATAATAATTAAAAACAAATAAATGAATGAATAAAAAATATTTTAAAAAGAAAAAAATAAGAAAGCGAGTTAAAATTAAAAAAGGAAAAGAGGGTTGAGGAAAATGGGGGGGGGGAGGAGCGTACCCCTACTTTTTGAATGGGAAAACTATGTAAGTGGGATTAAATGGATGAATCAAACACGCAACCAGAGTGTTTTGAATACTTACTCCTTGAAATCGTCAGCAAGTAATAAAAAATGTCGCATTAAAGTTTTCATGGGGCATGTACCCCCTCTTTAAGTAGTCAGATAGCCTGAAAGTGAGTTTTGGGGGCTTGTACGTTGCACATTTTGTCCATTAATTCATTAGCTCAGAATAATATTTTAAACAAAATGCTAGGATTTTTAATCCCAACCCGTATTTTACGTTTTCCTGCTTGGTACGTTTTTTATTCCTGGTCCGACAGAAAATGTAAAATCGGGGCTTCACTGAACACCTATCACCCCTCCTCCTTCTGATACCGATACCCCCGAGATCAGAAGCTGGATCTGCTCTTATTATAGAGGGATGATAGGCATGGCCCGAGCCGAGAGGTGAGTAGAAGGAGGGAGATAACAAATACCAGATAGGCACATTTTTCTTCGCATAGTTTGATTCGATTTTTGTCTTCATTCAGCGACCGTCTGCTGTCGCGGCGGATAACCAGATCCTCGAGAAAGGAATCTGCTAACATCAAATGAGGCAGTGAGAAGCAAAGGGATGTAAATGGCAAACTTTAAAAATTTGGAGATAACCAGTACAAATGATAGGTGAACCTCTCCTCAGTCTTGGAGCAAGAGATAGTAATAGTAGCCGTGATAGGTTCTGTTATGCATCACGATTTAGAAAAAAATTCAATGACTACCTAAGACTCTTTGCTCCTGCCACTTATATTGTTCATTCACCAGTATTAATGTTTTAAAATGCCATATTTTGATAGTTATAATGTATGTATTTGCCTGTTAGGCATGTATTAGCATGTTTGCATTTTAGTCTTGTATTTTTATTGACATTCTAAATTTTTTCAGCGTGTCGTTCAAAAAGATTCTGACGTGCCACGATTGGCACTCTTGCCGCGTGATTTCCATTCCCTGTATCGTGGAAACTGGAAAGTGACTTAAATGTACACTTCTCCTAGATCTCACGTTTCAGGTAATGGTAGGGAAATTGAATACCGGTATTCGGTATTTTTAAAACATGATACCGGATTACTGGTATTTGAAATTTCTCAAAAATTGCTTGAAAGCATATTGTTTCGTTGCCACATTTCATAATTTTGTACAAAAATTCTATTACAATGAAAACGTATTGCGAGCAAATATAAAATGAAGGAACAAATGTCATAATAAAAAATAAATACTAGTAAAAAATATAATGCATTTATTGAATTGTCTCTAAGCCTGGAACTCATTTTAGCGCTCAACTTTCCTATAGCTAAACTACTCTTTCTGAATTCACTCAGGTCGGTGATACTGTTAACAATGCGTGATACACCTCCTCTAATTTAATTGCCTAAAAGTATTTCATCTTCAAAAAAATTCGGTCTGTTGCGTGTCATTTTTGGTTAAACCCTTTTGTGTGTGTGTGTGTGTGTGTTTGTGTGTTTCTTTCATATTGTGTGTATTTCTATTACTTTTTTCATTTAAAGTTAAATGAAATTTCTTTCCTGAAAGACGATACTTTTCCAATATTAACATCATTTTCTCTTGAACAGGAGGGGTTTGTGTTTACTTTTCATTACCTCTTTGGTTTGAAATTTACAATAAACTTGTCTAAATTCGATCTTGTTGGTTTCGCTTATTCGTTTTAGCTTTCTTTTCAAAATTCTTTGCAATTATAATTACGTAAATATCTGAAAATATCCTTGAATTCGTGGAACATATTTATGCTTTTCCTCTATGCAAATTTTCAAGGCAATATATAATTTCTAAATACAGTAAAACCTGTAAAGTTGACCACCCTTGTAAGTTGACCACCTGTCTATGTTGACCACTTTTGTCAGGAACGGAATTTGTCTTATCTCATATAATGAAGGAAACCTCTGTAACTTGACCACCTCTCTATCTTGACCACCTGTCTATCTTGACCACTAATATACGCCAAATTTGGTTTGAAATATTGCAAAAAACACTTTGTAAGTTGACCACTTGGTTTATTTTTTAAAACTTTCTTCGGCAAATTATTTTATTTTATTATGTATTTACTTATTTGTTTTTTTTTCTTCTTCTTCTTCTTCTTATTATTCTTTTTTTGATAGCTTTCCAAGAATATTTTTAATGCTTTGATGACAGACTAGCATATTATTAACTAAACAGCAGAATAAAGCTAATGCTGTTCTTGATTCTCCAAACTTGTTTTTCATTTCTTGTTCTATTTGAGATAGCTTTTTGTACTCTGTTCAATGAAAATAGGTGTCAGTAGATAAATGTAAAATGTTTTCTTTCAGTTGCAATATGTTGTGGCAACACAGGAATTCTGAAAAAAGAGCTGGCCCAGATCTATATATTTTGGGTATCCCCTGCAACAAAATATGTAGGGCCCCTCCCTAGTGGCCAGCAGTGTCTATTTGTAAAGGGCATAAGTCTTAGTGCTAGTTTTTTTCTATTTTTTTTTTCTATTTTTTCTTCAATTTCTAGGGCCGTTAGCCCCTTTAAGGACAAGGGCCCCTCGCACTGCGGGTACACAGATCTGGGCCTGCTAATGAGACAAGTTACATGTTTCTGGTGCAAGGGATTAAGAGATAGGACATTTCAATTTTGCCTTTATGAACTGGGAGAGTCGAGCTTGTTACTCTGTGCTATACATAAAAAGGCTTCAAAAAGAAAGTTAGTTGAACTTGAGATTAATAAAAAGTATGAAATATTAAAATTAATTGAAAATGGAGAAAGCCAGAGAAAATTAGCTGGCATATATGGAATTTCTAAACCTACAGTGTCTTATATAGTTAAAAACAAGGAAAAAATAACAAAATTATTTGAATAGTATTTTTAATTATTGTTTTACTTTCAATAATGTTAAACACTGAAAGTGAGTTGAAGAGAAAGAGTAAGGGTGAATTCCTCAAAAAATGAATACATGGTGCATTAAATGACAAAAGAAAAATTATTACCGCCCTTCATAAGTTGACCACCTGTCTAAGTTGACCGCCAAAGTGCTGCACCGCGAGTGGTCAACTTACACAGGTTTCACTGTATTACCTTGCCAAGTATGAAGCCAAATGGCGAGACAGCACACCAAACCAATACTGGTGATAACAAATTGCGATTTGTAATGATAACAAGAAACAGTTCTTGTCAAAATTTAGTAGAATTGAGACAAATATTTAAGAAAAAAAAATCATAAAGCATTCCTGCAATTGATGGTTTGAATAAATTGTTCATCTGACAGGGGGGGGGGGCACTCAAAATTATACTCGAAATTAACTTTTCTAAATGGGAAAATGAGCGATCAGGGAAATGAAAAAAATAAATACATGGTGCACAAAATACTCTTGTTTAATGATATTCTATTAGCTCATGCTTTTGAAGCTAAATTTTTACATCAAAAGATTGATTTCGATTCTGTAACATGGGAAAACAAATGTACATCTTTACTAATAATAAAGCTGAAAGTCTCTCTGTCTGTAAGGATCTCTCTGTCTGGATCTCTGTGACGCGCATAGCGCCTAGACCGTTCGGGCGATTTTCATGAAATTTGGCACAAAGTTAGTTTGTAGCATGGGGGTGTGCACCTTGAAGCGATTTTTCGAAAATTCGATGTGGTTCTTTTTCTATTTCAATTTTAAGAACAAAATTATCATAAGATGGACGAGTAAATTTACGAAATTATCATAACGTGGAACCGTAACATGGGCATAAACCAATTGGCGAGAAAATACACCCATGTTATTTGTAAATATACAGGCGAACCAAAAGACCTCTTAATTTTCTATTAGGGCAAAGCTGTGCGATTACCACTAGTTTAAAATATAAGTACAGGTGTTCCTCGTTACACGAATTAACACGGTTAATTCGTTCCGTGTAGTATCAAAACCGTGTTATACGAGATTTTTTAGAAATAACATTTTTACTTATTTTTAATACTAATTATGTATGTACATGAGAAAAATCAGGTTAAGGTGTATTGTGTTATATCGAAACCGTGTTAAACGAGACTTAGACATAGTGTAAATCAAGGGATGTGTACCGTGTTGTATTAAAACCAAATTTCAGGGGGAAAAAAAAATTAGTTATTAGCAAAAATTAGCAGAATGTATCAAACCAAAATAAAATTCCATTTCTTATAAACATATAATAATCGCAAATTTGGTACCGTGTAATATCGAAACCGTGTTGTAGAAGTACCGTGTTATACGAGGGACCCCTGTAGATATTTAATAAGTTAAATTGAAAATTCTTAAATTGAAACTATTTATTAATTTCAACTAAAACCGAAAATACTAGAATCTTCCTCAGCAAATACCGGTATTACGAAATTGCAAAATTCTTCGAAATACAAAAATTCGGTATACCGGTATACTGGTATTGTAATCCCTAGTTACAGGTAATGGAGCGGTTCAAGTTGCTAGCGCAACTGTTCGTAATCTTGTTTGCTTCGTCGACGCAAAAATCAAAACCGACAAATGCTGAAACAGCGTATAACACCAAGAAAGGTAAAACCAAAAAAAAAAAAATCAACTCTGTGCTCTGCGATAGGTTAACCAGAGCGATTTAAAAGGGGTTTTTGAAAATAATTTCAACAAGATAATTTTCCATCCACATACTATATACTAACATCTGCGCAGCTGTGAGTCTACCACTAGATGAAAATCTTGTAATTTCGATCCAATCGTATTGCGGGTTGCATGTGCAGAGATATTTCTGAATTTTTATATAATACCCGGTCTGCTGTCTATTTTAAGTTTAAAGTCTCTGTTTAAATTAAACTTTTTCAGTTATAGTTATTTGTCTGATTTTTTCCATTTTTGTTTCAGTTTAAATCTCAATTTCTGTTTCACAAATTAGTAGTACTTAACCCTAGTTTTTGATTTGTTAAAAAGTTGTTGTCGTGGTGTGTTAGTTAGGCGGGAATTTGGTGTGGACTGCTTTACTTTTTCAACTGTACCATAATTTGTACATATTCCACAGTACACACTGCCACAGGAACCTGTTTATAGGGTAAACAACCATTCACAGCATAACAACACATTCACACAAAGAAAGTTCAAGGACAGGACATAGAAAGTACACCCATGCCCGAGCCGGGATTCGAAACCGGGACCAGCCCATCACAGTCAGACTCTTCTCACCACTAGACAAGGCGGACGGCTCTGTTAAAAAGTGAAAAAATAATATTTGGTGAAGTGTGAATACCTTTGGAGCACGATTTCTACCATGCCCAAAAAATGAAAGCAGAAAAGACAGCTTTACTTAGATGTCTCATAGGAAATAGAAATGCGTCATCACTGACAAAGCATCCATGCTCAAAATTAAAACATCGATAGCACCGGTAAATCAATCAAAAAACATCGAAATTTTGAATATATTTATGAATAGTGAAACCTAAAATTTTCTCTTTTTTCAAAACCTAAGTTTGAATTTCAAGATTTAGTGAAACTTAACTCATTAGTTACCTGTTAAAACGTGAAGAAATAATACTTGGTGAAGAGTGAAAACCTTTGGTGCCGGATTTCTGCCATGCCCCAAAGGAAGCAGAAAAGACAGTTTTACAGAAATGTGTGAAAGGAAATCCAGATGCGACATCGCTGACAAAACATCGATGTTAAAAATTAAAACATCGATAGCATAAGTAAATCGACCAAAAGACATCGAATTGTTGAATATATTTATGTCTAGTGAAACCCAAACTTCTCATCTTTTCAAGACCCAAAATTGAATTTCAGGATTTAGTTATACTTAACTCATTTGTTAAAACGTGAAGAAATAATATTGAAGAGTGAAAACCTTTGGAGCGCGATTTCTGCCATGCCCCAAAAGGAAGCAGAAAAAACAGTTTTACAGAGATGTGTGATAGAAATCGCGATGCGACACTGCTAACAAAACATCGATGTTAAAATTTAAAATATCGATAGCATCGGTAAATCGGCCGAAAACCATCGATATTTTGAAATATCAAGTAATTTAATTCACTTATACGTGCTGAAATCTAAAATTTCATTTTAAAGTTTACACTGGTGGACAAAATTATAGACTAAAAATTGTTTGATTTTGTTTTAATCATAACTCAACTCAGTTTAATCTTTTTTCATTAAAATAAGAATAAATATTTGAAAAGTATATGCAAATTTAATGTAACTCATTAATTAAATTTAAAAACTAACGTGATTAAAAATGTAAAACTTTAATATTTTATCATTACGTGCAACCTGTACGAAACATAGCTCAAAAGTAAATAAACTGGGATTACGGTCAAGTTTTGTTCAGATAAGTTAATTCTAAGTCAAAAGATGAACTAATGGTGCCATAAGCTATCGTTAGTTACTTTTTTTTTTCAAAATTAACGATAAACACTAAAATACACTACTAGACAAAATAATAAAATTAAAATTTTAAAACTTTGTTTTAATCACAACTTAGACCACTTTAATGCTATTTTGTTAAGGTACAGATGAATAACAGATAAAATATAATATAGGTTTAAATGCAGTAGAACTCATGAATTAAGTGAAGCAATTAATGTAATTTTAAAAAATGGCCAACTTTAATGTCTTATCATTACGTGAAACTTGGACTTGCCATTAGGGAACGGTAGTTGCTTTAATTTCAAAATTTACGGTAAATCTTAAAATAGCTAAATAAAAATAAAAATTCTTATGCATGAAACACTAAATTTTTATTTTTCTCCTCATAAATACATTTTTTAACTGGAAAATCAAGTTCTGCCTAACGATAAAATATAATTAAATACAAAAAATTTAGTAAATTGCTATTTGGTATGCAAGTGTCGTTTTCCCATTCTTTCAAGAAAAACTCTTTTATTGTCTGAATTTATGAACGATTTGAAATTTTTAATTGCATGTTTTTTAACTTTGTTGCGTCGTTCAATACTATTCTCATTGCATTGAAATCCAAAGGATTTTTAAATCACTTTTTCTTTTAAAACCCTCATATCATTCTGAACTATAATCAAACAGCAAAAAAGTTTTTCTGGCAGGTGGGAAGAAAATAACAATGTTCGGTTTTAAGTTGTATTTTATCGATTGACATAAAATAAAATAAAACAGAGTAACAATATTTAATGCCGAATTGTTTGTTTTATGTTCCAGAAATACAACGCATTAGGAGAAAACCAGATATGTTTAGAATTTCATTCATGTATTTGAACTTACACTTTTGATTCATATGTTTATTCTTTATAAATTTTCATTTTTGATTTATGTATTTATTGTTTGCCATCCATTTTGAAAAATAAAGCGAGTAACGATCAATAATGGAAACACTGATTCATGTTATGACTTTAAATGAACTCGTTCTAACGAAATTTTTCTGTTATCCAGGACATTTTCCCCTTCACTTTATAGTTTTGTCGAGGTTTTGCGCAATAATGAGATAATAAATCGTATTTTTTAAACTAGGTACTTTGATTGTTGTATTAAACTTATTAGTTGCATGGGTGTTCCATAGAGTATATTCCATATACTCTCAAACATATCATGTACATGATCACATGCACATATTGTGCAAAATGTATTACTGGGAATATACCCTCAGAAAAATTGATTGGGACCATCACTGATTAATTGCACTGAATTTATAACTATTTCGTCAGTTATTCATCTTTATTACTTTAATTTGTATTAAGGCTTTGATTTAACATATTCGAAAAAAAAAAACTTTCACCATGTAACACAGGATTTTTTACCTTTGTGATTCTACTTTTGTTTGGGTTTTTCGACCAGGATTTTGATAAAATATGAAATTTGCTCATTTTTAATTACGTTAATTTTTCAATGTAATTTATACTGAGCTATACTGAATTAGATATATTTTTAAATTATTCATCCTTATTTCAATGAAAAAAGATAAAGTGAGTTAAGTTACGATTAAAACCAAAATCAAAAATTTTTGAGTATATAATTTTGTTCACCAGCTACCAGCGTAGTTATACTTAACCCACTGATAATAATATGTTAAAATGTGAAGAAATAATATTTGGTGAAGTGTGAATTCCAATGGAGAGCAATTTCTGCATTGCCCCAACCACGAAGTAGAAGTAAAAAGACATATTTACAGTAGATGACTAATAGGAAAGTGAGATGCGACCAAAAACCGAAACATCCATGTTTAAAACTAAAACATCGACAAACTGACCAGTGCGAAGCATTTTCGCTCGACCGCAGGAAGTCAAAAATCCAGTTTTTTAAGAGTAATTTCTGGAATAGCAGATACATGTGACTTGTTTGTTTATTTTTTCACTAAGATCTATGATTTTTTTTTTTTTTTTTGAAAATGATGTCTTTCTTATGAAGTAAGATAATTTATTATGTTCACTATCACTATCACAAAGACCAAACTGCCCCACTCAAATCATGAATGAAGAACTGCGAACAAAGCACCTTCCCTACAAAATTGTTTTGTTATAGCTTACTCATCCAAAACACCTTTGAGAAATACTATTATACAGTGAAACCCGTGTAAGTTGACCACTTACGGTGCACTACTTTAGTGGTCAACTTAAACAGGTGGTCAACTTATAGAGGTTGATTTATATGATATAGGACTAATTCTGTTACTGGAAAACGCGGTCAACTTAGACAGGTGATCAACTTACAAGGGTGGTCAACTTTACAGGTTTCACTGTACATGATACTTCGATTAACCATCTTAAAATAAGCATTTTCTTCACTGATTTTAATGCAACACTACAACCGAAAACTTAAAAAAATCTATATCTTCTAATCCATAGGTGGATGGGTCCCATGACCTTCGCGTTATGAGCAGGACGCTCTTACCTACTGAGCTAATAGATCTCCATCTCGAGATGCTATACTGTACAGTTAAGCAATGCGTAATTAAGCAACAAAATAAATTGAAACCAATGCGTATATTTTGTTAAAATATTTTTATGCAGTTATATACTGTTATTTACTATCTTAAAAACAAAGTTTTGTTTTCTGATTTTAGCAGCTGCAGAACTGTAGTTCAGAGCCTTGCAATACATTAAGATTGCATATTAAGGAAAATTTGAACCAGAATTCTGCTGCAGAAAATAAGTAATGGTTAAGATATTTTTACCCCATCGGGATTCGAACTCACGATCTTTGCTTTATTAGCACGACGCTCTAACAAACTGAAACAATGAGCCTGCGTTTCGGGATGCAATACATTAGAGGAATGCGCAGTGAAACAAAAAAAATCTGTTTTTTTTTTTTTTTTTTTCAAGGAAACAGTCAAAATGTGGATTGTCTGTTCTTTTTTTTTTTCGATCGCGGGGGAAATTTTTTTTAAAGTGATGCTTTACTTTATAATATTTGATAAAATATTGATGAAGTTATAGCGTTCCCACACACACACACACACACACACACACACACACACAAATCTTTTGAGAAGTAATATATGTGATTTTATCGGTATATCGACCAAAAAACATCAATGTTTTGACACATCAAATTTTCGTAGTGAAACCCGAAACTCATTCTGCAAAAACCCAAAATTCTTTTTCACAATTTAGTTATAGTACTTAACGTATTAGTTATCTGTTAAAAAGTGAAGAAATCATATTTGGTGAAATGTGAAAGCCTTTGGACCGCGATTTCTGCCATGCCCCAAACGGAAGCAGAAAAGACAGTTTTATTGAGATGTCTGATAGGAAATAGAGATGCGACATTTCGCTGACGAAACATTCGTGTTCAAAATTAAAACATCAATGGCATAGATACATCGACCAAAAATCATCAATGTTTTAAAACACCGAATTTTTCAGTACCATCTATACATAATGAAACTTACAACTTTACTTCTCCAATTTAGTTATACTTAACCCTTTAATTATCTGCTAATAAGTGGAGGAAATCATAATTGGTGAAGTGTGAAAGTCTTTGGACCGCGATTTCCGCCATGCCCCAAACGGAAGCTGAAAAGAGTTTTACAGAGATGTCTGATAGGAAATAGAGATGCGACATCGCTGACGAAACATTCGTGTCCAAAATTAACGCATCAATGGCATAGATACATCGACCAAAAACCATCGATATTTTGAAAAACCAAATTTTTCAGTACCATATATACATAATGAAACTTACAATTTTACTTCTCCAATTTAGTTATACTTAACCCTTTAATTATCTGCTAATAAGTGAAGAAATCATATTTGGTGAAGTGTGAAAGCCTTTGGACCGCGATTTCCGCCACGTCCCAAACGGAAACAGAAAAAACAGTTTTACAGAGATGTCTGATAGGAGAGATGCGACATCGCTGAAAAAACATCCGTCGTGTTCAAAATTAAAATATTGATAGCATCGGTAAATCGGCTGAAAAACATCGATATTTTGAAACATCAAATAATTTAATTCACTTATACGTACTAAAATCCAAAACTCTACTTCACAATATGTTTACACTTAACTCACTAATTACCTGTTAAAGAAATAATGTTTGGTGAAGTTTGGAGTGAGCACCAGTCTGTCCCAAACAGAAGCAGATCAAAAGGAAGCAGAAAAGAAAGAGTAGAAGCAGTTTTAGTGGAATAGTGTCCTATACTGTTTCAAAAATAGAATGAGTAAATTCCCGAAAATTTTGGTTTTTTATTGCAAAAATAAAAGCAAATTGAGTGTAAATTGGTTTAAAACATTTTTTTCATAAAATAAATGTGCGTTTTGAATTGAAATCCCTTCTTCTCTAGAGGCGCCCTGAACTTGAATTTTCGGGAGAGAGAAATTTTCAATTTACCAAATGAAGTTCCGAATTTTAACAAATGGTAAAATACGAGCATTCACACACACATTAGGCACTATTTAAAGTGTTGCAACATTGAAATATTGTGCTCAAATTTGTCGAATCGAAAAAGTTGCTGAATAAGGAAATTGTTTGGAAGGTCACAGTGACCTCTCGCGACCTTTCATATAGGGGCTCCCTTGCTTTTCTGTTCCAGACAAAAATAGTCATAAAAGTACTAGCTACTTTAGTTTTTCGTGAAGATTCACAAAAACAAAACAGTTAAAAAAAATCTCAGAGCTCCAAACTACTGTTTATCTGGTATTCGATAGTTTACCATTTTTTCTTTTTTATTACTATTATCCAAGCCAAGCCCTTCATTTAGGTTACCGGTTGATCCCCCGGGTTCTAAAACGCGATGCAAATGTATGTTTGCGTCTGCATTTCCCCCAATAACATGCCCCCCCCTCCCCGCTGAAAAGTTTTGAAATGACTGACCTGCTCTTGTCAGTTTTTGCTTTTCTCCCAACACAGTTCAAATGTTCACATTTTCCGCTTATCTTTTTTTCGTATTTTACAAATACCTGTTCTACGCATCATGAATATAAGACAGTAACAATGAATAATTACCAGTTTTCCTCTTTTACTATAGCGACACAGAAAAAACAGGAGTCGGAGTCGAATTGATTTTAGGATAAAGGGGTCAGAGTCGTTAGTTGAAGGCTTTAAAAATCCAAGAGTCGGAGTGTGTCATTTTCTCTCCAAGTACTCTGTCAGGCCTGCAGAGTCAGAGTCGAGGCAATGAAGTCGAAGTCATGTTTTGGTAATAGAGTTGGAGTTGAAGGTTCCAAAATTCCAGGAGTAAGAATCGGTCTTTTTCTCTCCGACTCCGCTGTCTTGGTGAAATCGATGGCGACTTGCGTATGAATATAAATCAAGAAATTAAGGCCTGTTTAATGCTTATAACTAAGGTTCGATATAAAAACTGAATCATTTCGTTGTTTTCCAGGGGGAGATGGGGGGTCAAAGGGTATATACTCAATGCAAATTTTCCGAAAAAACAATCAAAATCACTCCCACTTATCTGTAAATACATGAATTTCTCAAAGCCAGGGTGTGTCAGTTGTCCCCTCCTGACCCCCCGTAAATGACGAGCCTGCTGTGAATAAGATGTGTTCCTCTAATTCAAGCTTCCTATTGCAACAGGTCATCACAATAATTACGGCACATATTTATGCGTAATGAAATTCATAAAAATCAACATTCCCTTCCAATTATACACAATAGTGTTCCCATAGGGTTATACTCCATGCACGCCGTGTACTCCAAACATTTTTTTAGACATCTAGCGTATACCCTCAAGCTTCATAAATTTTCATATTATGACATACTATGTATATGGTCATATACACAAATTGTGCATAATGGATTACTGGGAGTATACCCTCAGAAAAATTGATGAGAGCATCACTGATTATACATTTTTCGACCGCACGCTCTCTCTCTCTCTCTCTCTCTCTCGAACTCACAACAAATTAATACACGGCAGGTACTATTTGTGTATTTTATGAACTCCAAGATCCTCGCCAAAAGAGGCGATAAGTCGGCGTACACAACTTCAAAGCTGATCCTTGCGCATGCGTCGTCTCTAGTCTCTTCCAAAGTAGGCCAGCGTGTGAGGAGGAAGCGGGCTGGGGGAAGGGGCAAGCCGACGGTCGAGAAAGGCTGAGAGCGAAAATGTGAAGTAGTAGGTCATATTCTCTCTCTCCTCCTTTTAGCGATTGGGGGGGGGGGGGGGCGTATCTCCAGGGTGTCACACTAGCAACAGTTGTCACGGGTGCTTCCGATCGGTTTCAGTTTCTCTTTCTAGCATTCGTGCAAAAAATAATTTGGTCGAATAATTTTGTCTTTATTATTTTTGACTGCATTCAGTCAAAAATAGTAACAAAAAATAGCAAGTTAACATTACTGAAAAAATGGAGAATAAGTAACTGAAATAAGTAATGAGGGAAAAAAACGCGATCTACGTTCAAATTGTCGATATTAATTTCGACAAAACGAAATACTTTGTTGCATTCTGTCTCTCCCACCCTTCTCCAGTCCAACATGAGGCTCACAATTTTTTTCTTTTTCCACATTCACTGTGTTTATTCCAGAGCTTAATTTGCACGGGATAAGAATAAAATCACTCATCAAACAATTAAGTTTAATGTAAAATAGGGGAAAAGTTACTTGATATCAAGTCCCTTGAATTTCTAATTCTTAGAAGAGTGTAAATAGGAAAAATCAGGCGCTTTCTTCTATCTTTCTTTTTTTTTATTTTTTGCGTTAACGCTAATTATTTGCTACATAATTCTATTCTTATTGTTTTAAGCTCATTAAAAATAAAGTTAGGGGAGGCCGGGGTAATAAAAGACAGGGGTAATAAGAGACACAGTCAAAAAATCACAAAAAAAGTATATTTAGACAACTTTAAAAATATGTAATATAAAGTACCATATGTATGGTTTATACTACACTACAATTATTTAAAAGTTTATAACATGTTTTGAATTTTTTTTTACACAATGAAAGAAACCTTCACCTTAACTTACCTTAAAAGTTCGTGAATTTTTTACATTTTTATTATTTTGTGGGTGAAGTGTTTGTGAGTTATTACTGAGTAAACTTCTGACCAAGACTGACTATTGGTGCACTATTTTTTGAAATATTGAAAATCTACTTTATTTACAGGTTGTGGGCAAATCTCTTATACCCCGTTTTGATTTTTTGTAGGGGTAATAAGAGACAGGTGTCTCTTATTACCCCATACTAACAAATTTGTTTGTTTTAGGTAAAATACAATGAGTTTGATGAGATAAATAAATACCTTTGTGCTGAACAGTAAAGTAAGAAAAACAACGTTAAAAAAAGCACAAATTTGCCAATTACAGCAGACACGTGTTTCAGCGTTACGGGGAACGCCTTTTTCAATGCAAAAAGTAATGAGCTTATGGATGAAAAGACATCCGACAAGTCGCTTTTGTCGGATGTCTTTTCATCCAGAAAGTAATTTTTCGAAATTAGAGCTCCAAAACGCAGTTGTGAGCGATTTTCAATGTTGCTGAGTATTTGTGGGTTTTCCCCTAAAACTTACAAATATTTGATGCAAAAGAATGACATCTTTGTTATTAACATATGGTATGAAAGCTAGTATTAAGTTGGTACAAAAAAAACCCCCAAAAAACTCGAAAAGAATCATTGGAGGAATCCAGATCAAAATTTAATTTTGATGTAATTTACTTCGATAAATATATTTTTTATTTCTCATCAGCAAATTATTTATTCGTGTTCTTAGTTTGATAATATGAGTAACTAATTCAGTTTTAATTGCTTTTTTTTAATCTAGTAAGATAACATTTTACTAGATATTTATTTGTATTTTTAACATTTTCATTTTTCAAAAAGTTTTTGGGGTATTAATGTTTTACAAATATTAGAAACAAATTCATTGCTTGTGTTTTAATTTGTATTATGCAAAGCAGTCTGATTGTTCTGTTCATTAATATGTAAAAATTCAAGTATGACGTATTCACGCGTATTATGCACTGATGCTATAACTAACTTGTTTTTTGTGCGTGTATAAGGAGGGGGGGCGCCAGTAGGGTGCCCTTATTTTTCAACTTTGTAAAAAGTTAGCTCCCACCCCCCTATTTAGTTTCAATGGGCCAAAAAATGATATGTGTAAAATATTAGCTCAATCGGAAAAGTTTAAAGGGTGCCTCGTAGCATGAAATTATGTAGAATTTTCACCGAAAAAAAGATTTTTTCATCATTTTACAAGTTTAAAAAGGATTTTCGTACAGATTTGCATTTTTTATGGTGTCATTTCCTGTGACAAGTGCTATTTTACTCAAACTGTTTTTTCCTGTGACTTTGTATACCTTTCCTCAAGTTCTTTACGCGACGAAGCATTTTTGTCAAGACGTTCGCGACTCGTAACGTTTTCATGTTGCTGCAATCATTTCTACAACTATCTGACAAAAGCTTCCCGGTTAAGTTTTTAGCCGAGTTATTTTTCTAACAACACATTAACTTATAAAATTAATTTAAAATTAATTTAAAAATTTATTTAGTTTGAGGTAACTTTGTTAGCATTGCATGCAGTATTTTCTGTAACATGGCGTTTGCTTTTGTTGAGTGAATGTGAGAAAACACTTCATGTATCCATTTTTTTTCCATATGATTAGATAAACTTGTAAACCTATTTTTACAAAATGTGCATTGTTTACTTATTTTCTAACCAAGTTCAAGTACAACATTATCTTTTATCATTAATTTTTACTTAAAAGCAGTTTTTGCTGATGGTACACCTTTTGCTTGACTTTTGCGACGATCAAACTAGTCTTGTAACACGGCATCAATGTCTTCCGATAGCTGTTCCCGTAAGTTAAGAGTTGATTTTTAAATCGATCTTCTCGATTACATTGCCAACCAAATTGTTTGAGTAAAAATACCATCGAACAGGCACGTTTTAAGAGAGGTTTTCCCCCCCCCCCCCCATTTTTTACAACCTGAAAGTTGTAAATGTGACAAAAAAAGAAAGTGCAGTATTAGTGGTTCAAGAAGTTCTGTTTTCTGGCAAAAAAAGTCCCGAATTCTGACTAGAAGAACGGACCACTGAATTGATGAATCAGTCTAACACCATGGAAACAATTACAGAAAGTTTTCCCCTAGAACTGCAGGTTTAAAAAAGGGGGAGGGGGGATTTTCGAAAGGAGGAAATTGTGGACCGTCTCTCCGACATTGCGCAGGCAGATGCTTCGAAAGAGATAAAAAAATGAAGAAGATAGGAATTCTTAAATCTTCAGAGCGAAAATGGTCGCCCGGGTTCCATGGTTGGTGTTGAAGAAAAACCAGCACAAAAAAGAAGGAAAAAAAAATATGCAAAAAAAAGGGGGGGGGGGGAGAGTTGTTCCAAAGAAAAGAACTTAAAAAGAAATGGGATGACAATTTGTCGCATCGACAACTTATGATTTAGCTTCTAGCTTCAAATGAACCAAGCAGTAATGATTTTGTCTCAAACTATGTTAGAAGCTGATAAAGATGAATGACAGAAAGAAAACCAATGAGAGAGATACCTTCCACACTAATATCTGTTTTCTTTGTTTATAAATAACGAGCTCTCATCTTTTGTAATACATGTAACAAAATATTTCTTTACTCGATTTTCTATCAATTCCGATTTTCTTAACAAAGACTTCAAGTTGGTAGGATGAATTTAGTTATATAAGCGGAATGGTAAAACCTGAAAACAAATTGTTGTAAATTATGGTGCAGAAAGAGGTGTGAAATTAATCCGGGAACACAATAATATTCTCACAAAAGATGAAAGTGAGAAAAAGAATTGTTGCACACGTCGTTGCTGAAGGTCGTAAAAACTGCTCTGCTGAAACTAAACCCTCCCGTTTGAAAAAATAATGTTCAGCATTGCCTTATTCAACTATGTTTGGATTCCATAGAAATTATTTGTCCTAATAAAATATATGTATTCCTTAGGAATTTCCGCAATGTTAAAGAAAAATGCAATCTTTTAAAGATTTTTACTAGATCTCTAGGACTGACTGAACTTCAAGGCATTTGAGGCACCTCTAAAAATTGTTCAATTGAAGTGAAAATTTGCACAGCCTGTTCTTTTGTTCATTGTAACAAGATAAGAGGGTAGGAGCAATGAAATTTTGACTTTCGAAAAATGCCCTATAGCTAAGGGCCACTCTAGGCGGCAGGAAAGTTTCGCTCCGGACGCCGTCGGCCCTTCGGACGGCCCTGTTTATACTTAGGGACTAGAAAAAATCTCTAATAACACTTGTACTCTTTAAAGACACGTTTTTTACATATTTTACATTATACTTACACGTAAAATACGTATTTACGTCAAACATACGTTTTTTACTATTCTTAAGAGAACTTTTAAAATATTTTCTGGCCACTTTAAAAATTATATTAATGTTTTTTGGTCAATCCCTAAGTTACGAACATTATTTAGAACTATCATTAAACCTGATATTATATTATTTAGGGTCTAGTTTTATAAGAAATTAATTTCACAAACACATTTGTAAACATTAATTTTTGAGAAAAATTATTTTTTTAACAGATGAAAATATCAAAAATTAAAAAATATTGGCGAAAACTCATTTTTGCAGATATTGCCGTTAACCTGCACACGGCTGTATAATACCTTCTGAATGATGTCAGTGTATGTTTTTTTTTAATACAGTCTACGAAAGTTTGTTCAAAAGATTCGGAAAATAAGAGATAAGGCCGCTAACTAGTGCGACTCCGCCCTAAAGTGCAAAGATTATGAGCCAATGAACCTCCAAAAGCAAAAAGTTAATGGATGAACGAATCAAAGATGAAGTCAAATAAAAATTAAAATCCTTATAGTAGTGAAAAGTGGGGCAAAGTGAAATTGTTAAGATAACTTACTTTTTTCAAAACGAACGAGTTGAAAATCTGTTCTGAAAATTACGGTACATTAAATAAGAGTAAGATATTTTATCATAAAACTTTCATTGGAACATTATTTTTTATTTTTGGCAGTAACTTCTTACCTCCAAAAAAAAAGGTGGAAATTTTTCACTCCTTTTTTTCATGGCGCAAAGTGAAAAATAAAATATTTCTCTATGTAATGCAAAATTTTTCATTCAATCATTAAAGATATTTTTGATCAAATGAATGAGTAAATAAAGGAATGAATGAAACAATAAAAGTAAATAAAGGAATAAATAAATAAATAACGTAATAAATGAGAAAAACAATCAGTTCATAAAATAATGAATACATAAGAAAATGAGTGAATGATCGAATAAACAAGAGATCTATTAAATGAAGGAATATAAATGAGAAATAATTAATAAATTAATGCCTAAGTTATTTGATAAACGATTGAAAAAGGAAATGAAATTAACAATTTCACTTTGCCCCGCATGCACAGTATAAAGCAGGGGTTTCCAACCTTTTTCACTCGCGGGCCACATTGTAAATTTTTGGAGGCAGGGCGGGCCAGTGTAATAATATTTTAACTCAGATCGTCTATTTAGCGCTAGCTCACCCCCCCCCCTTTCACATTGTGAATATTTGCGCTCAGCGGTGGTTTTTGAAAAGTTTTGGACTTGCTTTTAAGTTGATATATTTCCTTATACATATTTGCTGTTAGCTAAATTAAATAATATTTTAAATGCCCGTAAATCTCTAATAATATATCGATAGGGAGTCTTGTAAAATTTAGAATAGTTCAGGAAACCGAAATAAGAAGTATTCTTTGTCACAAAACAAAGTGAAGTTTTTTTAAATAAAGGCTAAAGAGTGGGGGACACAAGACAAAATGATTGCAATGTATTACAAATTTATTTCATTGAATTAATGACGATTACGAACTTGGAAATAAATAAGAACACAACACGTGTAAAAATTTTTAATTTTTTAAAAAAGTTAAGAATAATAATGAGAAGATTGCATTTGTTTATCGCTTAAAATTTCATTCCATTCAGGGACAAACATTGTAGTTCCGATCATTAAGAGTGATTTTAATGTTCGTCTGATAAAGAAGATCCATATTTAGATTCAATGTACTTAAACTTTGAAAAAGTCTTTTCACACTTGTAAATGGATGCATAAGAGAAAGATAGCTCTAGCATGAATTTTTAAGTTCCTAAGTCTTTTTCTGGTAGAGAACTATAATAAAATGGAGCACCTGTTTTCCCTGATGCCAGGAAATGCCCAATGCCAGGGGACTAACGGGAGAATATGGCACGGAGAAAAGAGATTTGTTCTCGGAAAGAGCAAAAAGAGAGATGGGTGCTGCACTCGTAGTTAACGGTAAAAAATTATTAAAAAACGATTTAAATTAACGGTAAAAAGTTTTTAAATAATAATTTGTAATTAAAAATAATATCTCAATTATATTCCTAACGAGACTGTCTCTGTTCCGAAAAATAAAGTTTGTAAGCCTCCCGCGGGCCGGACAAAATCAGTTCGCGTGCCGGAACCGGCCCGCGTGCCATAGGTTGGAGAGCCCTGGTATAAAGCATTTAAAATACAAATAAGTATAACATTAAACAAATAAATACTGCATTGAATATTAGTAGGCCTCAACTAATATTTAAAATATTATTAACAAAAAATTTATCCTTTAATAATACCAAAAATAATTTTTGACTTACAACAGAATATTACAATATGAGTATCAATTTTTAAAAATTGCTTGTATTGTTATACATATATTCTTTAATTTTCATAAATAATTTTTTCTTAACTGTTATAGACTACTTGCATTACTACATGGTGAAAATCTTCCTAGATAGGTAGCACTAAAAGTAGAGTTGACAATTTGACAACTGTCCAGTCAGTTGTAGGGATTTGAGAACTTTGGCCCGCTATTTCCCTTTGCCCCACATTCCCCTACATAAGAAATATAATTATATCAGAATTTAAAAACAGTTTGTTCATGTGATTCGTTTTGAAACAAACTTTCTCTTATTGAAGTTAAAATTTTCTAGTAAAAACTGCTGTTTGATATTGGTATCCTTACTTATAAGCTTTTAAAAATTACCACTGAGTGGTAAAGGTCGTTGTTGTCCCCCCCCCCATTTTAATATCTGCAAATAATTGATTTATTTGTCATCTTTCAGCTTTTCCTGCTTTCATACAACTCGTTGAATAAAACAGCATAATGTGTTCGTTTCTGGAATATAAATTAGTTTGAGTTGACTGTATGAATACTCTTCATATATGCATGTCTCTAAAAGCTTTATCTTATCAGTCCACATAGACAAAAGTCATTCTTTGCAAATTCCGCATATTGAATCCAGAAAATTAGCCATTTTTTGTAGATTCCCTGCACTAACTCTTAACCATGGACTTCAGCATTTCGCAATATCTCTCATATAAGCTGTCCATGGACTTGAACCACTTTTGTTCCTTCCTTCCCGTCGGACCGGTTCTGGCAAACGAGCCGGATCTAAAGGAACACAAACGATTAAAATGAAAATAAATAACAATAAAATTTAAAAAAAAGTCGAGAATAACTGTGTGCTGCCGTTAATGACAACTGCGCCCCCCTCCTCCTTCCCCTTCTGACCGGTCTTCATCTTCAAAAAGGATTGGGCACATGAAAGAAAAAAACAGAGAGAAAAGATTTGAGATGAAGATCAGGCGTATTCTTTGTGTCCGAAAGTCCTTCGGGCAGAAGGAACCGGTTATCTACCCTTTCCACCCTGAGAGGGGGTGGAACTTTGATTTCACGATCACATCCATCATCCCGAAGAGGAAGGATTCAGGTCTTACTTTTGGCTGGAAGGAGGAGGGAGGGGGGACTGACAGGTTTCATCCAAAAGAACTCTTACCCCCTTCGAATAATATTGGAACCAAAGCTGGTAATGTCCACTCTCCTTGCGCTCAATTTCGTCCGTTGACGTTCTTATCACTTTTATTTTATTTACGACAAATTGTCCTCTTGGTCAGGAGCAAAACTTTCCTGTTTCTGTCATGATTGGGTATTTGGATAACGGCAAAAAGAGGGAATACCAAATTAACTAGTGTCGATGAGCAATGGATTTACTTTTGATTTCCTACTCAGTAAAAAATGTAGAGGGCAATGCATTGCAAGCATTAGTTAATGCCTTAGAATTCAGTGAACCTCAATCTTCCATAGTTACTTCATTCAAGAAAAAGAAGATGATACGTACGGTAATATGCAGAGTATATCCTGCCTGCTATAGCAGTTTTCCAAGATTACGCGCTAAAACCGATCATGGGGGACATAGACATCGTGCCCATCAAACCACGTACAATATTTTACTGACAGATTCAGAAACAAAGCCCTGGCTAAAAAGTCATGCCTTCATACTTTTTCTCTTCTAAGAATCCGGGACCGATCACAAAGACAAATCCTGCGTAAGAGACAAGAATATGAAGACAAACGAAGTGATGAAGACAATGGTATTCGATATTTAACAGAATATGACCAAGGAATACATGTGTTGGCTTTAAGATATGAAGAACGAGACAAAGATTTAAGATAGGGAAAGGAATCGGTAGTAAAAATTGTGGATGTGAGTAAAAATGGATTGCACCTAGTTGAGGCCCTTGACTCCGACTGAGCCATCGAGAGAAATATCTAACAATTTATCACTCCCCACATTTTTTAAAAATCCATTAGCTAATTAGCAACAATCAAACAAGTTAGCGACGAATAACAGTCACAGAAATTAGCAACGACATGGTCTGTTGTGACTTTTCATGCTGCATTTGTACTCTGCCTCCTTAGGATATAGGGAAGAGATTAAGGAATATATAGGAAGGAGTGGGAGTTTATGGTTTGTGCATTAGATTAGGTGTACGAAAAAGAAAAAAAAATGAATAGACGCAAAATAATTGAGAAATTGAATAGCTACAGTCTGTGAAAATGGTTTACGGAATCTTTTCAAATTATTTCTCCCAGTTAGCACGAAAATTAAGTTTAGTAGGGCTACTGAAAGATATTTGTTCTGAAGTAGTAAGCCGCCTAAATAGTTTTTTTGGCCACCTGGGCAACCTGGCGCCCTGGATTTGTCGGACCCTGTATTGTATAGCTATATATCCTCGCCTCAGAGCAACAGAAAGACAACCAAGGCCCAGAACATCAGTGAGATATCCAGGCAAATTCATTTATCCAGGATCCATTTCAAATTATTCGAGGGGAAGGGGCAAAGATTATAATGCAAATTGTACCAAGAACCAGCAACACATTCAAATACATCATTAGTTTCTCAAAGCTTTTGTACCCCCCCCCCCCATAATAGACGGGTTTGAATATATCTTGTAGTTACTCAGAGGCGGTATTTACGTACAATATATATTTTCTTGTACATAACCTGATTCGGGCAAAAGTGATATTTAACTGTGAAAAATATTTTACAATGCCTTCTACAATTGTGATTGTGATTTAAAATGAGAATAGCGCGTGAACTTCGCGAATGAAAACTGGAGTGGGTAAGAGTATCGCTCTCCGGCCAAATAAAATGTTCAGGTGAGCGAGCAGGAGAAGTGGGCTCCAACCTTGACCAACGCTCTTGGGCCCAATCGCCGCTCAAGGTCGCTTCTTATGCAAGAACGCATGTCACGCCTGTTGAATGCCACCGCCTTTTACAATGGGCTCGATAAACGGCGCTCCCCCCTTCCTCCGACGAGTGAAAGGGGTTCTATTTACGGACGGAGCGAGCTGTCTTTTCGAAAAGACGCAGTCTAGACGACGAAGTTTTGTTTTCGCTTCTTGACTCTTCGCCTCTTCACAGATTTCAGGGTTGAATTTATTTTGAATACCATGAAGCCTGTATGCAATGGAAAACGAACAGCCTGCACCAAAAAGAAACTGTTTTGGAAGACCAAATCTTAGGCAAAATGTTTGTCTGACTAGTATGTTTATTTGATTCAAATTTCAAGGTTACATGTTGAAGCTATGCACGGGAAGAACCATTTCAAATTTAAAAGGATGCACCTAGGACCGTTCCGTAAATTTTCTCAGAAAAAGGGGGGGGGGGGAGAGCTAAGGGAAATACTTATCACAGGAAAACACATTAAAGTACACACACACGTGCATTTTTTTTTTCCTTTCTAAAATCCTGGAAGTAAAGGCAATTGATCCTCCGATTCCCCAAATAAAGGATCTGGGTGTGCCTGGAAGCAAGCAAAGAATTTAAGTCCAAAAGCAAAAATTTGGAAACTAGTACGGTCAGAGTAATGGTCAGGGACATTCTCATTTGTGTTGTGGCAAAAGATAGTCCTGGTTAAGTGCTACTATGCAGCACTATCTCTGAGCTAATTTGGTTGCAGAGGTTGGTAGTGGCAGCAATATAAGGACGATGGACGAGCGATATCTTGTTGGATCAAGCTCTTGTAATAAGTAAGAATTTACTGTCAATCCCAAGATTCTCAAACAACTATAAGCGTGTTTTTGACTATCATAGGAAATGTCGTCCCACATTTCTCCGCAAAAATGTCTTTAGTATATTACGCGTTCTTTTTCAACCACGCCATATGGACAACTTGATTCCAAAGCTTCGCCTGATACCCAAGATACAGCCATCGCAGGCACCAAGACAGAAACAGTACTCATCTGACAACACAACGAAATTTTGCAATCTGTCTTTCAACGAACAGTAGCTGGACGCCACCAAAGTTGCAGATGACAACAGTGATTTGGAGTTTAGGACAAAAACTTCAGGACATCTGGCGCGGAGCTGACACTCAAAGTAATCGATTTGTTAGAGTTCACTGCGAAGCTTTAATTTTCAAGCTCCTTTTTCTAAGCAGGGGATTGGATTCTTAGGGGCACTAAAGTAGTAATATCAGAAAAAAGTTGGAAATGGCGTTTTTTAAAGTGGGAAGTTAGAAAAAAGGAAATCCGACTCATTTAATTGCACTGAGATTAGAAAATTCTGCAACTGGTCCTAGATGTTTTTATCTCCAACAACGAAATCACTGTTGGAACTATTAATACAGTAGGGGAGACAGGGAGAAGTGGGTGCAGTGATACAGGGAGAACAGTGGAACAACAGCAATATATTTTCTGTTTGAATATTTAAAGCCTGGTAAAACTTTTGAAAAGTCAGGTTGACATACTGAGAACAATACTATGGAAAAAAGTTTGCTTTCAAGTATCATGTAAGAAAAATAACTATGTCATCATAGTTTGAACCCATCAAAGTAAAATTATCTGCATTGTTTGTTGCACTGTTTCTAAACTGTTAGGGAAACGTTATTGACTGCTGTTATCAATCTTACATTAGCTTATTAACTACACTGTAACAAATTTCGGAAACGTTTCTGGATATATCGGAAACGTTTCCGAAATAATAAGAATACTTCATCCAATAGCGAACTCCTCATTACTCAGAAAGCTTTTTGTTATTTCAAAAAATCTAGAAGCGGAAGTGAGGCGCAATGCTTCGAAACGTATTTTATCCTTCCAACACTGGCGCCAGTGAGTCGGAAATGGAGCCATGGCACGCCAAAGAAGTACGGGGAGATATCCCGTATCTCATAGCGAGCAAGGCTCACACATTAAGGGGTTAACTCCCAGCTGGGCTGACGCCCAGCACGGGGACCTTCCCCGGCGCAATAAGCATCAAGACCGTCCGTGGCTTAGATGGCTATCGACCGTCGCACTCAGCCGTGCGGGGGGCCCGCTACGCGGACCCCCCGGACGGTGGAACCTAAGGCTTACAGCTAAGTGGTGGGGTGCGTGCGGAGAAAAGTGAGTCGGAAATAACGAGAGCTTATTTTTTCCTCATCTATGGTTGCTGCAGTCAGCAACTGTTTAGCATTGGATTGCTTGTTATTTCATGTCTAGAGAGTTGTAAATTGTGTTGAAACTAATTTTACGCCTTTGCATTTTGGGCTGCCCTTGATTTTTTAGAGGATGTACGCAGCTATTAAGTTAGTTAATAACGATTTGCTTCTTTACAATTTCCAATGCGACCATAATTAGATATATATTGTGTGTTCAAGCGTGAATAGTTTCAACACCCGTTTTTATACTTAATGAAACGAAACCCTTTGGATTACTTATCCAGTTGTAATGGAGGTACTTAGATTTTCTTCCGCTCATGTTCACTTGTAAGTATTAATGAATATTTTAAAACATGTTGTTACATACATTTATATTTTTGTTGATTTGCATTTGATGAGGCTCCAATTATAACTGTTTTTGGGTTTATCGAATTAATTTAAAGTTATCCTACATGCCTATGTGCGCAGTGTACTATTTGTTGTAACTAATTGAAACTGATTAATTACGCAAAAGAAATAAGATTTATATTTGAAATGCAATCACAGAAAAGTTATTTCGAAATACTTGGATATTCATACATTGGTTCAAAAAAAAAAAAAAAAAAATCAATTGTTTAATTTATTAAAAATATGGTAATGCAAATGTTTTTTAGTATTGTAATATGCTTCACAGAAAATGTGCCAGTATTATTTACCTTTTCTTATTATAACTTATCCATTTATTTAAAAATAGTTATACCATTAGAAAATGGCCCAGTTATCTATTAGCAAGCAACATAGTAATGCAATTAATTCATGTGCTTATTCATTTTGTTAAATGTGGTTGACAATAAAAAAAAATTCCTTGACGTTAGTTGTTCGGTAAAAACCATTTCCTTCGTGGATATACTAGTTTAATATATAGGACAGTCAGGAGGAATGACTCAGTGGCAAAAATGGAACAGCTGCATTTACAAGCCGAAATAAAAAGAAATATTATTTCATGTCATTGTTTTAAAAGTGATCATTTTTTAAATACTATGTTATTAACATACAATGTACATTTGGGGAGAAGACGAGGGCTGTTCACCACACAGACTGCCATTGACATTTTCAGGGATTGCTTTTTTTTAAGGGGGGGGGGCGTTTTATAGCATTTTATGGGTGCACCATCACTCTTATGGTGTGGGGGGGTAATCTCGTATATATGAAATGGAGTAATCATGCAATAGAATTCAATGTTTTAATAAATAAAATATATAATGCATTTTGCGCACATTGTAAAAATAAAATCAGTAACCTATTTTGATTAAGTATTTATATTTGTGATGAACTGGAAAAGGACAAGAACAGAAGAATCAACCCGAATGGTTCCAACAGGAGGACTTCGTGTCATATTTAAATTCACTGTATTTCTCTGTTGGCACTTTTCGGTACACTTTGTTCGTCAGAGAAATAGACTTGAGGTGAACGAATTCCGGAACGCGAAGGGAAGGTAAGTTCTGTCAAATTTTATCCGAAAATAAAAGCTATCAAGTTTGATATAAGATATGTTTTTAAGTTCTGCCTTAAAAATACAATATGTTGATAATTTTGTCTTGAAAACATTGAGAGAAAAACTCAAGTTTAAGATTGTTTAACAAACAATCCCACTTTTGAGAAAGGACCCCCCTCCCCTCCACCGACGATTTTGTGATTAGGAATGAAACTACTATATTATTTCATAAATTTTCAAAAAATTATAACTGTGCTATGCTATTTGTCTTTAGAAATTCAGAAAAAAAAAATCCACGAATGATTCTAAAATTGCTTGTTTCATTGCTGTTAGATATGGAAGAAATGAAACTGATATGGTATGCAATACTATAGTAAAGAATTATATTTTAGAAAAAATCACGGAAAAGGGATTCCGAAATTCTCGGAAATGTTTCTGAAAATTGTTTGAGGAGTTTCGAAATACTCGGAAACGTTTTCGAAACTTTCATGAACCACAGCTGCACAGAATACTCAGAAACATTTCTGGAAATTACGGAAAGAGGATTCCGAAATACTCAGAAACGTTTCTGAAAATTACAGAAAGAGTATTCCAAAATACTCAGAAACATTGAAAGAGGATTCCGAAATACTCAGACACGTTTCCATAAACGTGTCTGAGTATTTCGGAATCCTCTTTCAATGTTTCTGAGTATTGTCTTAACACGTTCTCAGACATTACAGAAAGAGAATTCCGAAATACTCAGAAACGTTTTTGAAAATTTCATGAACCGCAGCTGCACGATATACTCGGTAACGTTTCCGGATTTTTTTTACAGTGTAACGTTTATTTCTGCAGTAGAGTTATGTTGTTAATTTTATTTGCCTGAAAATGACAGCCATTAAGCTTATATTTTTCACTGTTCCCTCATGAATAGTGAGACACCATTAATTCGTTGCTTACTACTCCCATGGAAGTTTTATAGTAAAGATGGAGAAATTATACATTGAATTGCATTTAATTACAATTAACCTGTTGATAAAAGATATAATAATTCCCACTGTTCCCACTTGCCTGGGGAATAGTGAGACAAAATTGCATTTCGTTTTTATTTATTTTTTCTGGTTTTTGTAAGTTCGTAGATTTTTCTAGATCCACTTTTATAATAACTATTACAGTGACAAAGATTGTGTCATTTGAAAGAATTTAATCTCAATATTTTTTTTTTTTGATAAAAAACGTAAAATTTTCGTGTCTCACTGTACTCACCCTTCCCTTACCTTTTGTGTATGTACTACATGCTTCTTGAACAGCTTTCTCCTATTAATGAAGTTTTAAAACGTCGAACTATTAGAAAAATTCATCAAGAGTCAATTTATTATAAGGAAATTTTTCTTTGATGTTGGATGTAGGTGTTCAAGGCAAGAAAGTTAAAAATCAGAAAATAATGCCGGTTTCTGTTTACAGTTTCATTTTTCAAATGTCAGAAAAAAAATGGAAAAGAGGGAAATGTAATTAATCTGTGATATTGTATTATGAATAGTGAATAGTTATCTTACATAGTCCTCCATTGTAGATTTCCTAATCAAAAATCACGCTGATCTAAAAACAGCGCTTCTTCGTTTTAGGATCATTTATTTCAAATTAAAAAAAAATATCTGTAAGTTTTGCCTTATAGAACTTCTTAACGACCAAGGATAGATCCAACTTCCATTCTTGGAGAGGATCAGTACTAATGTATTCGAGCAACGGGTTTTTAACGGGGGGGGGGGGATGTCACAAGTGTTACAAAGGAATTTGTGGCCCTTCCTCCGGTAATGTCTCCAGATTAAACTTCTCAAAACGCAATTTTTGGTCCACTCCAAGGATCCGCGCTTGTTTGAGCCAAAGTTGGTTCGAATCTACTCCTCCTGTTAGATCTTCATTCATATACGGTTCAAAATTTCCTGCTGAGCATAATGTTAAGTTAAAAAAAAAAGGCTTCGTTCGAATCGGATAATGCAATCAAAAATTGTTCCACGGAACAGACAGAAGAATATTTTTTCCATCCAAGGAGCTCTATTTTCAAAGATTTGCATTCTAAAATATTTTTTAAATTAGTACTTTAGTTTATTTTCAGATTTATCTATTTTCATGGGATATTTTTGCAGTACTTAAGTCTTCTTTCGTGACTTTTTTTCAAAAGAATTTTACGGAATGAAAGCAAAAAAGAGGTTGTTTTCGTAAACGCCTCAAAGTCAGCTTAGAAAAGATGAAAAATAAAAACTCCTTTTTCTGAATTTCTCTAGCACATTTTTGTCTTGGAACGGTTTCGCAAATCCCCAAATCAGGACACCCTAGTAAGGTTTCTGTAACACTCTGGTACGGCTTCAGTAAATGCTTTCAAATCGACGAAAGCTCTCTTTCCTACTCGTTGAACGTGCTAAAAGCTTGTTGTGTGTGAAGACATTTTTTTTTCTCCTCAACTCTTCGAAATAGGTCTGTTAACGCTTCTATTTGTTGCTTTCTGTTCTTCCGAAAACATTCCTTTCACGGAAGGAAGCGAACTTTTAGATTCACGGAGAAAAAGACAAATGGAGGTCAACCCGACCTACTTTAATGTTCTGTGTACATATATTTATAGATATACACTCTGTCGCAAAAAAATATATGCACCCTGAAGAAATTGAGCTACACTCACGAAACGTGGCAGGCATGTAGTGTATAAGAAGATAAGAAGATGATTAAAAATTCAGAATAAAAGATAATTTTATTAAGCAGTTACATGATGCAAAAGGTTACAAATCAGTAAGTAGTAAGTCACCTCTGGCAACTGTACAAGTCGAAACACGACGTGGCATCGAATCAATTAGATAACTTGTGACCCCCTGCGGAAGATCATGCCATAATCTTTGCAACTGCATCGTTAATTCCCCTGTATCCCGGGATGGCTGCAAATGCCTTCCCAGCATGTCCCAGACATGCTCTATTGGCTAAAGGTCTGGTGACCTGGCAGGCCATGGGAGTACTTCACATCCTGAAGACAATGTTGAGAGAGTCGCGAAGTATGTGGACGAGCATTGTCATGCTGATAAATGGCACCTGGGCGACTTGATAGCATGGTCAGAACAATCGGCGTTAAAATGCTGTCCACGCATCAAAGAGCTGTCAAAGTGCCTTGGAGAACAACTAGAGGTGATCGTGTGTCCCATGAAATCTCTCCCCACACTGTCTACAACAAAGGCCGGATCGGAGCGCTGGCCGGTGCGCCTCCACACACGTGTACTGTGATCATCAGCACTGAGACTGAATCGGGATTCATCGCTGAAGATCACATGCCTCCAGTCCGTTACACTCCAAGCTGCCCGAGGTCGGCAAAAATCCAGTCGACACTGCCCGTGATGTGGAGTCAGTGGCAAGCGTCTTAATGGACGTGGGCTCCTTAAGCCAACTTCGGTCACTCGTCTCCTAATGGTTTCCCTTGATACCACCGGATGCCTGGAAGGAGGTAAGTTGCGTTTAATCAATGCTAGCGACGTTGTCGGTGCCGACGTGGCCGCTCTTCTGATTGCGCGATCCTCGCGTTCATATGTGTTCCTGGGACGCCCTGACCCTCCGTGATGGTCGACTCCACCTTCCGTGATCCACTGTTGGAAACACCGACTGGCGGCCGATACTCCTGTTTGACCAACCTGCTTCTCTGAGGTCTATTATACGGCCTCCATCAAACTCTATCAGCTGTTCGTACTGCCGCCGGTTACGTCTTAGAGGCATCTTTAGTCACAATACCGAAGTCAACAGATTCGATTGAATAGCCCTACGACACAAGTACTTATGCTTTTAAACTCTCCCACCCGTGCAACTCACATGTTCATAGCGCGCTTAGCCTTGTTTCATTGGCGCTGAAATTTTAATCATTTGCATATCGGCTACCAAACTGCATTTGTGCCGAGTTTCATGATTGTGGCTCGAATTCTTTTAGGTGCATGTATTTTTTTGAGACAGAGTGTATATCAGTGACGTATGTCGGGTGTAAGAGCGGGTTGTCTCATTTTAGTAGGCATAGGCGGCTCATATGGGGGGGGGGCGATTTCCCCCTCATTTTCCGAAGCCAAAGGTGCCTTGTCTCTCCACTTCCTGACTTCAAAATTATCGATCGATAAAAAATGCTGGTATCGATGAATTCACATGTTTAAACAGAAGAATTTACTTAATATAAGAGTGCGTTTTATATTTTTCTTACGTTATTATTTTCAGAGAAATAAAAATGGAACTTGGAATTAGATGGAGGGAGTCTACTGTGGCCATCTGTCCCGATTTTTGAGATCATTTAATCAATAATGACGAAAAAACCCAATAATATAGCCTGATCTCCCCCCTCTAAAAAATATCTTTAAGTGCACTGCGCATCTTAATTCTCCCCCCCCCCTCCTCTTCGTGACTTCTCTAACCTCCCACTTTTTTGGTGCACCAGCCGCCTGTGTTAATAGGTATCTTAAGTGTATGTGGGAATGTATGGTCAAGAAGTCTTGAGATATTTTGATCTTGAGAATGTATGGTAGTAATTTTTGCCGATCATTATCACAAAAAGTACTTGAACACGTTGTAACGTCACAGTACTCATTGTACAGATTAAATAAGAATGAAATTCAATTATTTTGAGCAGCGTGATAAACTAAACTTGATATAGTAATAGATGAAAGAGATTAGTCACCGTAATGTCACAGGAAGTCCAGCTTTTTAAACTACTTAGATCCTATTCAAGAGGGGGGTGGGGGCATATTTTTCTTTCATCGACTCGATATTTAGTTTCAGATATTAGCGCCACCTAGATGCCTTTTGTACTCATTTGGAATAAAACTTGGTGAGATAAGAATCAAATTGAAAAAAAAAAAAAAGACTTACGTATGAATCTGTTTTTTTTTTTTTTTTTTTTTTTTTTTTCAAATAAGTTTTCTTCATTAGAGAGAGTGCAACACTTTGTAAGCACCCTGCATCCTGCCCATATGAGTCACTGGATGATATTTTTTTTTTTTTTCAGCTTAACATATGAGCGAAAGGTTAAGTGACAAAAGTGGAATTTTGTGTGAAACCAGTTTCAAAGCTTAGATTATATAGACGATTTCTTCGTTATTTATTTATTTGATGACCCTGGATAACAGCACTTGTTGTGACAACTACTGATTACTATTATACAAAATATATTATGTGTGGTGTTTCTCTGAACTCAAGGCGAAAGAAGTGCAGCAGCCTGACAGTCTTCAGGATCTATTTTCATGTACAATCCACATAAACTTGAAAGAAACTACAGGCACTAACCCGCCGAGCTGCTATGCAAATTAAGCCTTACACGTATTATTTGTCTCCAAATTTTAATTTTTGTCATTTGTACCTTTACTAGAAAATCGTCCGTCAAGGTATAACTGGTAAAAATTGTTTCTACACATTAATTTGAACGAAGTCATTGCCTGTTTGGTGATATTTTGATAGTTGAAATTGTAACCTTAACTGCAGTGGTGAACTCTAAATTCCAGTAGGTAGCGTTCATTGTTGAAATTTTTTTCGTTTCTTCATTTCCCTGAACTGACACAATCTTACCAGTAAAACAGTTAACTTACCGGGTCGAGTTCAGCCTTGCCACAATGAAGCTTTTCCCGGCATTTTAAACACATTGAGAATTGTTGAAACACGTGCGTTACTCGATCATTGGTTATTATAAATATGAGAATGCCTTTTGGTGCTTCAAAACCAAAATTTTAAACAATTCAGCTGAATATTATTATCTCTTTTGGTTATTTTGCTATAAATTTCAGTGGGTTGCTTTTATAGCATTGTTCTGTCCATTTCTAGAAATATTGTGTTCGTTTGCGAAATATTAGTACCTTTCAAGAATTTATTATTAATAATTAGCATTTTATAGCGCAAAAATCCAATTGCGACTACTATGTTAGGAAATGCATTACGTCATATTATAAGTGCTCATGTTAAAAAAAAATACTCTTCTACTTAAACTTTTATAATGAAACTCGTTGCGCACCTGCTGATTACAGAAGCATGGGAACAAAGTAGGTACCTGATAAAGGACGAAATTGAAAAGTCGCCCTCGCCAGTGATCAGCAGTAACAATTTAATTAGTAGCCGTTTTTCTGAAATAGTGGCCACTTTTTCTTCCCTAAGTGCTAAACGGTATAATATATTTATTTCTAATTGACAATCGGGAGGCGATTGAAGGGTGATTTTATAATCGTCACTTCTTTTATTCAGTCGCCCTGTGACGAGAAGGTCTATCTATAACTAAACGAGCCTTCTTTCTCGTATCCATCTATTTTCTAACAGCAGATAAATATCTATCTGAATTCATTTCACATTCCCACTATACACATTGGAAATGTGATTGGAACCCTTAAATTCAGAACACGTCTGCTTCAGTTGCTTGAACTGGGGTAAAAATGTGCTTCATGAAAAGGAAAGTGCACTGAAATTGGCCCCGAATCTGTTTCGAATGTGTCACGTTCAGATTGATAAATTTAAACTTAGGAACACATTTGGGCACACTTTTGAAGCCATCGCCTTTTTTGCAGAAATATAATTCCAGCTGCTTTCTTCAGGGCCGGCGAGAGATCATGTCAGCCTAAGTCGGAAACTAGGGACCCAATCCTTGGGAGGCCCGGCATGAAATCTGAATCGTATAAATTTATAAGTTTTATAGGGAAGGGGGCATGACCGAACTGACTTTTCCCCTTGGCTCTCGACGGCCATTGCTTTCTTTATTACCAGTTAAAAGAATCACTCAGTATAATGCTACTGGAAGTTTTGTTACGATAAATCGCTGTTGGTCGGTGTCTCAAATTGCTCAAATTCATTATCTCTGTAATTGGTAATTCCAGGTCGCATGATCCTTTAAAGTTTCATTGAATAACATCAACAAATATAAGAACACATCTTTAATTTTTGAAATCTAGGTTACTATTTAAAACTCGGTGCGATTAAACTAAGCGTGGTTTAATTCCAACATTTTCAGCCGACTTGATCTTGAAGTTATGAAATCACAAACCGACCCGTGCTTGTCCACAACCGGTTGTGCAAGATCCCCTTCCCCTCCCTTTTTTTCTTTCCTATCTTTGCCGGATAATTCCATTCATTCCTTCCGAGCACAACAAGACTATTCCGCCAGTAAAATGATGTTCCAAAGCATTCCCGCGTTCCATTAGCTGAGTGTGGCAATGGGCCAGGAACTTTGCGCAAGAACGTCGCTGTCATACGCCATGATGTCACTTCCACCGAATCAGCGAAACGTTCTAACGGCCATTTTTGCACCCAACATACAACTTGCGTACACCCGAACCTAGTAGGTTCGTTAACATACATTACATTTTACAGAAGTGAAAAAGATTATAAAAATACAACTTTATCCTACTAAGCGCAGGATGTGGGGAAAAATGAAAGAGTGGGGCAAGTGAAATGGTGAAACATTTACTCTGTCTGTTGTGGCAGCTATCTGGTAATATTTTAACCACATAGTGCTACAAGTAGTCTATTCCGGTCAGGAAAAAGTTATCTCTGAAAGTCAAAGCATATGATAAAACAAACAATTTTCAAAAATTGACACCCATATTGTAATATTTTGTGGCAATTTCTTTTTTTTTTTTTTTTGTCATTGTGAAATGATAAAGTTCTTGTTATTAACACTTAAAATATCAATTAAGGCCTACTAGTATTCGGTACAGTTTTTATTTCTTTATTATTAAGCTTACTTTAATTTTAATGTTTTGCACAATTAGTCAAATGCATGCGGGGCAAAGTAGATGGGGCAATTTGAAACAATTCATTTTGTTTACTTATTCTATCAATTATTAAATCACTTACGTAGTCATTAATTAATTAATTAAAATTTCTCCATTAAATAATCCACTTTATTTTATTCATTCTTAGACTCATTTTCTTATTCACTCACTATTTTTATTCATTCATTTATTTTTATCATACATTGATTAATTATTTTGTTCATTTATTCGTTTATTGCTTCATTACATATTCATTTCTTTATTATTTCTCTAATTTATTCATTCATTTGATCAAATAATTTTGAACTACTAAATAGAAACCATTTCAATAGAACAATTTTATTTTTCATTTTGCTTTCACAAAACAAAAAAAAGGGGGGGGGGGGGATTTTCCCTTTTTTTTTTTTTTTTTTGAAGGTACAAATTTACTGCCAAAAATTACAAATGTGTTTCAGTGCAAGTTTTACCATAAAACACGTTGTTATTTTTTGATGTATAGTAATTTTGAAAACAAATTTCCAATTCGTTCATTTTGAAAAATTTTAGTTATTTTAACTATTTCACTTTGCCCCACATTCCCCTATATATCTCATATTCTGTTTTCAAACTCTAATTAGAAATTAAATTTATTAATTTATTATTCCTTTCTATTCTTAGTTTCTTTTAACTTCATTCCTTTCCTGCACAATAATATTTTTTCTGTTTAAGAAATTAGGCTACAGGAATTTCAAAAGAAACCAGACTTTCATCTTGCCCCATGGAGTGGCATCATTAATAAGGTGACCAGGTTATTTGATTCCTAAAAACAAGACTTTTAATTATTTAGGCAAGTACATGTGTATTGAAAAAGAAAAAGTCGAGCAGTTTTTAGTTTCACAGTTTCATCTTATTACAGAAATAGCAGAAATAAACTCTTGCAAAAAAAAAAAAAAAAAGGAGTTGATGTAGTACGCTATTTTTCATGCACAAATTTGCCCGACTATATTTTTTGCTTATTTTAAGAATAAAATTATTGGCATGATTTCATACCATTCACTTTTTCAATCAGCATGAATAAGGCTTTAAGAGCTGCGGTTTGCAACTGTGCTTTTTTACTAGTTAAATTTAAAAAAAAAAGAAATCAAATTCTTCATTAGCCAGGATGGCTTTTACCGGTCCATCATGGGACTGGACAGACATAAAATAACGCAATACTGATAATACAAAAATTCTCATGATTTAAATTTTCCTTGAAAGCGGGAAGAAGTTCCAACCAGCAACTTTTGGTTGAAACAGTTCCGGCACTCCATTCTGTGACTTCAGAAAGCGGGACTTTTCAACGTGCCACATCTTTGTGCTGGGAAAACGGGGCGTGCAAACTGAAAACGAGATTGTCTCGTGCCCGTCAGAACAAAAAAGAACTTGGAACAGAAACTCATCACAATTGCCAATTTTCAGGAGTGAAATGAAATGATTCTCACATTATTTTATTTCAGTTAAACATGGAAACACACATTTATATAAAAATGTGTGTTTCCATGTGTGGTTCCATTTGAGGCAAATGTGTGGTTCCGTTTCAGGCAGTGAGAAGCAAAGGGATGTAAATGCACATTACAAAGTTCTGAGTAAAACGCGTGTAAAGTTGAAGTCCTAGGTTAGCTTTCATTGATAAGTTTTTCTAAATCATTCTGTATAGCAGCACCTACTAGGGCTACTAGTACTATCTCTTCCCCAAGGCATAGGAGAGGTTCAACTGCTATTTCTACTGTTCATCTCCAAATTTTTAAATTTTCTCACTTACATCCCTTTGCTTCTCACTACCTCATGTTATACTTACCTTCTTGAACATTTATTTTCAACTTAAACTGATCCATGTGTTAATGTCATGTATGCGCATTTGAAGTTATATATCTTTACAAAAATACACATACATATTTTATTCGTATGAATTTTTAGTCAATATTGGTGCGTAATTTCAGTGAAAAACGGAAATTGTATTTGTAAAAATGCAGTCGAAATACTTCGTGCGAAGAAATGAGTAAAATAAGTCAATGTGTATAACAGTACAAATAAGAGCATTAAAAATAGTTAAAAACTCAGCAAACAACTGTTTCGAGGTTACGTGCCTCTTCATCAGTGCATAAATTTTTATGCACTGATAAAGAGTACCTTGACTTATTTTACTCACAACGGATATTGTACGTGAAATACGCGACAACACGAAATTAGTTTTAAGCCATATAGTTTATAAGTAGTAGGACAGAACATGGCACCATTGCAATCCACAAATCTCAACATTCAGGTCTCTATCAGTTTTCATTTTATTTAGCTACACCTCATGTGCTGTTTTCCAAATTACTATATACTAACAATAAAATCTTTAGAAGTGGTATCAGCCTGGATACAAGATAAGATATACAAATGCCGAGAAAAGATGCTATTTGAAAAGAGTGTTGGCCGATGAATCCTCCAAAATAGAATAAAGGTATTGCCAAATTCTTTTGGCAAGTGCGCCAACGTCTCTTTCTGCCAAGACTCCGATGGATGATGAATCGAGAATTAAAATAAAAACCTTGAGAGTTCAATAATCAAGTATTTATCATTTAAAAACCACGCAAGGCTTTACAATACAAAATACTATAAATTGTTCTTAGTAAATGGTTTCTTTCACCAGTAGGACTTTCCCGCTTTCTACCAGAAAATCCCCATTTTTTTGATGAGCAGGTGCTATGAGTTTAAAAATTGATTTTTATTGAATGAACGAATTAAGGTGTTATTATTAGGGATACAAGACTCAAACATATTTTGTGCCATTTTTAATCAAAGTGAAAATTTTCTTCTCATTTCTCATTTTGAAATTACTTCTACTAAATACAAACAAAAACAGCAGCGCTCGTTCATAGCGAACTATTTACATTTTTTTCGATAAGGGCCGAACAAAAAGCATGCATTTCATCGGCAGGCCTGTACGTCGTGCCCGGGAGCACCACGTGGAGGTAAGTCTACTATGCTCCCGTTCATAGCAAAGTCGCAATAAAAATAGTCCCGTTCATAGGAAAGCAATAAAAATTTCGTAATAAAAAGTTAAATAATTAGCAGTAAAACGCTAAGGAGATCTGATGCTTTTACGTCATGGCCATAAATTTGCTATAAGCAAGCGCATCACCGTATTCCCCTTTCAATCGTCAATTGGAGAAACAATGAACGAAGTATGAACTTGGAGAAATCTACTCTTATATTCTTGGGACAGCTTTTCATGTGTTATAAAATTACTATCAAGGATGATATTTATTATGTCTGCGAATACATTTCATGCACTCGAAAAAAAAAAATGCTATTGACTACATAACTTGTGAATTGCTTTCATTAATCTTAGATTGCTATTTTAGATATTGAATGCATTAGCTGTTGATGCTAAAGTAAACAAAATAAAGCAATATAAATAAGTACCATGATTCCGTCAAACGACTTTTTGCCAGTATCATTGACTTTTATAATTACACTACTCAACAGCCAAACCTAAGTATTCCAAAGGAAGTTGGCCATAGAACAATAAACGAGTAGTTGGGATAATCAAAATTCAGTTTCTCCAGGTCAGTCCAAATTACGAAAAACTGTCCCCCCCCCCTCACTAAACCACTAGGTTGTTGACTTGAAAAAACGTATTTTTTTTTTTTTTTTCATTTTGGCGAAGTTTAAATTTTCCTGTTGACTCAAGAGCAGGGCTGCGGAGTTGGAGTCGGAGTTGGTGCTGAAGAATCAGAGTCGAAATGATTTTGAGGAAAAGGAGTCGGAGTCGGTGCCGGGAGTCGAAGGTTTAAAATTCCAAGAATTAGAGCCGATCATTTTCCCTCAAAGTCCGCAACTCTGCCATTGCTTGCTGAGTCAGAGTTGAACTGATTTTGGGTTAAAGAAGTCGGAATCGAATGCTCTAAGACTTCTGGAATCGGAGTCTGCCATTTTCCCTCCGATTCCGCAGCCCTGGTCAAGAGTCATTCTTTTTCTGATGTTGAGTGCTGATTTTGGTAAAACACTTTTTTTTCTGTGGGGAAAACCCTGTGAACCATTTGAAAGCATGTACTTCTGCCTTGTATCTGTATAATCTCTATGTACGTTTATACAGATACACTTGTCCAAAGTGTGTATGCATATATGTTAGTAACATTAATATAAACCCTTTTATGAAAACTATCTCACTTCGCCTCTGCAATGAAACATAATTCCTGTACCAGAATTGAGTGTAAACGATGCTTCTTTCGTTGCTCCGAGCACCGTACCTATTTCCGTCGAAGTAAACAATGGCGCCAAGGAATTCAACAAGTTTGGGAGCCGGTCCCACGCGTTGCTCGTCGGTGTTACGGAACCCTCGTTCTCGCCTTGAACCTCGGCGTGGCTGACAGTCGTGAAGTCAAGGTCTTCATGAGGCAAAAACACGATCCGAGGAGTGGACCGAACACCTGTCTGCCATTTTGTTCCCCACGAGATTTACCATCCACTTGTGCCCAGTCCTCTCACAAGTTCATCACGCATTCATTTTCTCATAGCTACATTTGTAATTAGAGATGATTCTTTTAACTCATTTTTTGAAATCCGATAACATCAATTTCTATCATATTAAGTATTAGTTTTTTTCTAAACTTTATCTATATTTAGACTACATTTTTATTGTTATAATGCTGAATATTTAAGATTTTGTATCCAAATGTCACCAAGTCCTCAATTTAACGAAAAATATTACCTCCGAACACCTTTTCGGTATCTAGTCATGAATACTGAATGAATGAATTCTATAAAAATAGTTTCTTTACCAGCACTGTGTCAATGCAGGAAAAACCGCTTGCCCTCGTTCACATCGAAAATGTACTTACTGAGTTGAAATAGTTCAATTAAAGATCGAAGAATACTGCTTGGATACTATTTGTTCTTGACAAAATATTTTTTGTTTTTGCAGAACAATCTTTTAATAGCAATATTTCGCAAGTAAAGTTGTTGAAATATTGGAGCATCAGTGTTATAGGCTCATTCGCTAGCTTAAATTGAAATCCAGTTTTATCTTTGATCTATCTGTAAATATTGAGCATAAAGCTCTTTAGATAAAGTAATATTTGCTGGTTCATTAAAAGCAATTAGATTATAAACATGTTTAAAGGTATCTTTAATCTTTATATATAAAAATGGCTATATGTGGGTGGGTGTGCATATTCTTTCTACGAATCCAGTTTATATCGAATTTCTGCCAAATTTGGCATAGAGGTTCTTTGATGTTCAGGAATTCACGCAGGGGGGGGGGGGGGGAGGGGTTCCTTATGCAAATCCTGTCTGCGTTGGATCTTTGCTAAATTTGGCACAGATGTCCTTTGAACTCACATAGGATTTTTTTCGCCTCTCTAACAATCAGTGAAATGGAATATTTTTGTTAAAGCACCAGTAGTGGCCACTTCTTCAGTAGTTGCCACTTCAAGGTTTAAAACGCACTAGTAGTAGCCACAGTGAAGTATATTTTAAACTGTAAGTCTACAATATTAACTTCCCTTCTTGAAACTCAGTGAGCGTTTTACAGCCCAACTCTTCCTTAATCTTCCCAATTTCTAAAAAAATACAGAATTTCAGTTTGTTCAATTTTTATCAATTTTTTCTCAAATCTTAAATTTGTTCCAGTAGTGGCTACTCCAAAATCTGAAAATTTCAGTAGTGGACACCTAACATACTCCCATCCGAAGAAGTTACATTACTTACTTTAAATTCAAATGACTGATGAATAAACTTGATTCAATATGATAGTTACACTAAGTACCGACAAAAAATCACATTATTATTGTTCATTTATTTTTTCAAAGTACAAAAATAAATTTTAAATAGCCACTACTGAAGCACTGGCCACTACTGGCGTTTTACCTTACGTCTATTTATAACAATGACTGAATTTTCATATTTAAAAAAAAAAAATCTAAAGAGGTCTAAATTTAAATTTTGAGGTTGACACGTTGACGGAAAATTTTACGCTATTTTTTTCCCTTTTATTACAGCCTCATTGTTGACCATGCGCCACTTGCAACAACATTTGTCTTCGAGATAGACCGTGCAACGTCGGGCTACGCAGTTAATTTTTTTGTGTTTGTGGAACTTTTTCTCATTCAAATGAGGGTAAAATATGATAAGAACTTCAGAGAAGTACATTGCATAATTTGTGTTCTCTGCCGTTAGAAATCCATCGATCCTCCAGAACTTGCCCCCCCCCCCCCCAAAAAAAAAACCCCAATTTTTTAAAATTTTATTTTGTTTTTTCAAATATCTTTTTCGCTATTATTATTTTGTGTAACATGTGATGCTTACAATAAATAATAGAGCTCGACTGATGCATCGGCGCCGATGGTTTAGCCATCGGCATCGGCATCACCGGTCAAAAACCCGACCTATAGAAGGTAATTTCTGACACAGCTACTGATCAATACGTTTAATATTTATCAATGATTATGTTTTTTGTGATGCTAATTAATTCATGCTAGCCACTGGTTTTCATTTCAGATAGAAAAGTTTAGAATAAAGCATCATTTTCTTATTACATGACCAACAAATTTGAACATTAATAAAAACTATTTTCATGCAATATTTTTTCGTGAGCATTGGTGTTCTCCGAGACTTGGAAACTCCCGAAAAGAGATAATATTGGGAAATTCCACTTTCAGCCATCAAGCGACCGTCTGTTTAAAACATTTTGTAGAGTTCCACTTTTTGAAGTTAAACTATTCTCGGCTGGTGAAGTTTCAACAAGAAAGCAATTTTTGCTTGGGGTGGCGTCATAAACTGGGATTGCCGGAATAGCCTTTTAATCTATGTAAACAAAATTTATTAGAGCTTATCTTTCAATTTTCAAAGATGTTGCTTTCCCATGCCTTTGAGCGCAGAAACTGCCCATCCGATTGAACTTACAGTCTGAGTAAAAACTTTAAGTCCAGTGCACTTTTTTGAGAAATTGGACACACCTTAATCTTAGGATCAAAAAGTCATATGAGTGATAATTATTAACCTTAAATACAAGTAAAAAAGACAAAAAAAAATTAATTGTAAGTGTTTCATTATTAGAAAATATTACAGATCAATATTCGAACCTGAGTAAAATCTTTAAGGTCAACATTGAAAAAAGCATATGAGGACAAAAATTCAAATATTTATAAGCTTGTGTCCTTGTGTGGGAGCCATTCCTTCAAATTACTTCAAATATTCTTGTTTTCATGAATGAAACTAGTTTTTGACAAAATTTGGAACGTATTTTTTACCATCATCTTCGGTGGTAGATTTCAGCTCTATTGATGAAGTAAAATGTCTCTCCTTTGCATAAACTCTTCTTGCTAAGTCACCCAATTAGTTCTCTATTGGGGTAGGATCTGGAGACTTACTTGGTCATTTCAAAGTTTCAACATTGTTTACTTGGAGCCTATTTTTTGCACTGTTACTCGGATGGATAGATGCATTGTTTTGCTGATATTTTCAATTTTCTAAAGCAATAAATTCAGCATTTGGTAAAAGATGACTTGGGAGGACATTTTGATATGCTTCTGAGTTCATTATACCTGAAACAAACGCAACTGAGCACACACCATTGTAAGCAAAGCACTCTCAAGTTCTGGCAGAGCCTACATCTAATTGGCGCTTGTAGAATATTACTTTTTCTTTTCTTGAATCATGCCAATAGTACTTCCTTCCGTTTGGCCCATCCAAACTCTACTTCTTTTCGTTAGAAAACATTATTTGTATTCATTGGTTATCCCAGGTCATGATTTCCTAGCTAAAGTCGAAACGCTCTACATTGTGCATTTTCAATAAATGAGGTTTAAGCATTTTTGCCGCATTAGTAAAATTTCCACACCTTCTAATTGTGTTATAAATAGTTTTGACAAACATTTAAACCTATCGTCTGAATAAGTTTCCTGGTTGAGTACTTTTCAGGTAATGTAATAATTTCCAAACTTTCTTTCTATGACGCGAGGACAAAGCTTTAAGTTTTCTCGGGTTTTCTTTTTACCCAAATTGTGTTTTAATCAAACACAAATGTTAACTTCAGTCTTCGATCTTCCTATTTTTCGCAATAGTACGCCTACGTATCCTTGTTGAAGAAAAAGCTTTAATCTGCCCTCTTTCTTGAACAGTTAACTTTTTACCTTACGATATCGTCACAAGTAGGACAAAAACTTTGAAGAAATTAATCACAAAACTTCAAGTTGAAGGGTTTCCACAATCTTGTTAACTGAGGTGACATTTATTACAGTATAAGTACTTGCAGTTTTTTAAAAATGCTAGTGGCCTTAAAGTTTTTACTCAAGCTGAAATGCTAACTTTGAATAAACCACTGCTTTTCTGGTAATTACATGCTTTACAAATCCTGTCTGTTGCGTTATTTCTTACCAATGAACGTTAATAATTAATAATACAATAATATTAAAATCCCTTTAATTTCATTTCCCTTTTTTCAAAGAAAATTATATTGGCCTTAAAGTTTTTACTCAGGCTGTAGGTCGCCTTTGCGGCTTAATGAGATTTCCAACGAGAATCTGTTTGTGTCAGTTTGATTGTAAGAAAATTGTTTCGAGTTCATTACAACGTAATATGTATGCAGTAATGGATTTACAAAAACAATAGCAAATCTGACGACTCAAAGAAAAATTTCGTTTTAAAGTTTCTTTACCACTACTTGAAACTTTGAGTCATAAATAATGACTTCATGCTGTCAGCGACGATACAGACTACCATTGTAAGGGGAATCATGCTGAGGAATGACCCTACTTCCTTACAAGGGCGGATACGGACTACCATTTTAAGGGGGGTCATGCTACAGAATGACCCCCCCCCCCGAGTAGAGGTTTTGAGTGCGAAAAATTTCTTTTAATGCTTGGGTGTCAATAAAAGCATGAAATCAGTCAGGAATAGGGCTCCTAACATGCAAAAACGTTAGAAACTAATTTCATAAGCAATGAAAGATGACATTTCAAAAATTTCTTTCAAAAATTATTAATGAATTGAAGAGACAACTGAAATCGTTTACATTTTATTCATACAGTGTTTGAACACAATGTGGACGGATACTATTGTCGACGGTTTAGGGGGTCATGACCCCCATGACCCTCCCCTTGTATCCGCCACTGCCCTCTTACTCCCTTACGAAGAAACCTACGGTTTTGGGCGCGAAAAATTTCTGAAACTGCTTGGGTGCAAATAAAAAGCACCAACCAAATCGGCCATGAATAATGCACATAATAGGGCAAAAAAGTTACTAATTAATTTCAAAAGCAATGAAAATAAGTAGTATTTCAAATGTTTACTTTATACATAAAATGTATTTAAAAGATTACTATAATCGTTTACATTTTATTCATAATTTTTTTGAACACAAAGGTGGATGTATGATAGTGTTGATGTTTTAGGGGGAGGGATCATCTTGACCCCCCCCCCACCTGTTTTCGTTCCTGCATGCGTCACATGTTACGTGAACTACCCCCCCCCCCCCTTCTGCAGCACTTTTGAACTATATTATCACCTTAATAAAAAGTCATTCAATTTTTTGGGAGAATTATAACTTGCATTACCTTACATGATTACACAAAACATTTTTTTCCCCTATCCAGTGAAACCCGTAAAGTTAACTACCCTTGTAAACTGACCAATTGTCTAACTTGACCACTTTTGTCAGGCACAGAGTTAGTTTTGTATCATATGTATCAACCTCTATAAGTTGACTTCCTGTCTATAATGTGTTCTACCTGTCTATAATGATAGTCTAGCTGTAAACAAAGAAATGCGCCATTTCTTCATCACGTGTTTGACTTACAACACGGCTTACAAAATGGCGCCAACAAACGAACGCAACCCCATTTGGCTAATATTTTTATTCCAGAAAAAATCCCCAAAGTGACCATAGTGGGAAATCTTCTGGCAACCTGTTTGTTTACTTTCGGGCCATCTTTTCCGTGAACAGAGTATAGGTTGACTACTGAAGTACTGCGCAGTAAGTGGTCAATTTGCATAGGTTTCACTAAAAATATATTTTAAACACTCTAAAAATTATGCAAAGTATTTTTTGAGAAAATTTGATAGATGACTTACGGCAAAATCAAAAATGTTAGCCAATATGGAGGTAACATATTCTTTAAATAATTATTTTTATGAAAATAGACGCCTGCTTTGGAACCCAAAATATTAACTGAGCACACTTTTGCAGTTGTATTCGCTTGCCCTTTTTGTTGCAAATATTGCAAAAACGGAAAAGCAGATAAGCCGCCATCCGTCATTTACGTGGGATTTCTTTTTCTTCTAAGATATGCGCGAGGGACGAAACTACGCAATTCGCGAGAATCAACCCATGTGGGTGGATGTGATCCTTCTTTTGCTTTCTTTCTATCCCAGTAACCACCTTCGCGATTCGAACAGAAAGGAAATAATATTTTTTTTTTTTTAAACAATCAGCAAACCGAGTTGAGCAAGCACGGAAAGCAATTCCCTCCTACTCGTCCAGCAACAGCCCGTTGATAGCAATCAGCATGATAAAGATGGGCGGTTCTATTTCAGCTCTCGAAGTGTATCATCAGCAATTAAACTTGTATGTATATATTTATATAGGGTCCGACAAAGCCCGGGTGACTTTAAAAAAAATACCTTATTGACTATTTTTTTTTCTGAACAAGAATCTTTCAAAAACACAGGGAATTTGCTATAAACTTTAAGAAATAATTTGTCCAGTGCCAAAATGTTTTGTTCCTAAGAATTTATAGTTTTTTTTTTTTTTTTTTTTGTATATTGGGTAACGTAGCAAGCAGACGGGGCTTAGAAAGGCGGCAGGTTAACATATAATTAATTAACTTTCAGTACGAGCCCAACCTTTTTTTTATCTGATAGCCGCAGCTCGCATTAAGATGACTCTCGCGGGACGTAACTAGTGATGTTCCGGATATCCGTATCCGTATCCGTATCCGCGGATATCCGATGGAAAATAAAGATCTGTATCCGTATCCGTATCCGTTACTTTTTTGACGGATCTTAAACGGATCATTTCTATTCTAAAAATTTTTTAATATTTGAATAAAAGAGTCTTAAATTCCGTTTAAATTAGGTTTTATTCCCTATTTAAACTATAAGGTATCGTTTCAGAACCCAATTTGTACCCTCCCCCCCCCCTCGTTGCAAAAAGGAAGGGGAAACAAGTTTTATAAGTGTGTTTCAGTGTGGCTTTTTGTGGCACCGTAGGTCCTAAACAGATGAACCGATTTTGATAGTTCATTTTTCGTTCAAAAGGTGACTTGATCGAAAGTGTTCTTTGCTTAGCCTCGTTTTTGTAGAACTTTAATTACCAGAGATATTAGTTAAAAACCGATTTAAGGTTTTTCACAATTATGGTAGTAAAAATCTACCCGTACGTTAAAAATGCTGGCCTTAATTGAAAGAACGAAGTTTTCTGCGTTTGATATTTATTTGAAACTTCCAACTTATATACAGTAGGAGCTATAATCTTGTTAAGTAAATTTTAAATGCAATTCTAAGCCTTTATACGCGTGATTAGTAGCGATTTCATAGTCGGAAGATAAGGAGAAATTAAGCTCAATGATTAAAAAATTTTACCTGCAGTCAGTTCAAATTTGTTAACAAATGTGTGTTCTGAACCGCGAAATTCATCTTAATATGAGGTCGGCTCTCTGAGACATGTTTTGTTTTTTTAATTTTTAATTTAATATTAGTTTTTGTTATTGATTTGGGGTTTCTGTTATTCTTCATTTTTGTTTTTCTCGGCATCCTTTAAAAAAAAGTGAGACTAAATTCTCTATTTACTGTTTGTAAAGATGTTCCCGGTTCTGTATTTCGTCGGTCGGAGAAGTTCGGTGGAATGGGTCAGCGCTGAATTTATGTTGAAATAAAATGGGAAAAATTATTTCTAGCCTGTCCAGTAGCAGCATTACACTCTTGCTCCTGTGTCCTACATCTACCGAGCAAGCTAGACATAATTTTTCACATTCAATCTAAGCATTAATGCAGCGCGCTGACCCATTCCTTTCAACTCTCCATCAATTTTAACGGAGATTTCTTTAAAGAATAAATCATAGTCTTGATTATATTTTTGCCGCCGTTGACATTTTTTGAAGAAACTGCCATTATTCTGACGGGAATGCCTTCCGTAACAAATTTTACGCTTGGATAGTTGATTTGGGTAAAGAAAATTTTGAGATCCGCATCCGTATCCGTATCCGCGGATCTTGACATTAATGATCCGGATCCGTATCCGTATCCGCGGATCTACTTTTTTAACGATCCGGCACATCACTAGACGTAACGCATGCAAAATTTGTGCATGTTTGAATTTTTTTCTATAGTATAACTAAGGGTGGCACAAAAAAGAAAAATTAAAAAAACCAAAGACGATTTGTCATCATTACTATATGCTTTTTTTACGGCAGTATTTAAGGGGTGGGTTTTAAGGGTTCATACCTTCTCTGAAGTTTTTCAAAACTATTCCAAAGAATGATTTTTACACTGTTAAAACCAGGAGTTCCACAGGGGTAAAGAATTTCACCCAAGGGTGAAAAAACGGTGCCTCTGGGTGAAACAGAGGCTAGGAAGTGTCGTTAAGGTGCTTTTGGTTCCTCAGTGGGTGAACGACGTCAACAAAAGTGATAAAAGACCATTCAATAGGAGAGAGACTCCTTGCGCATGCGCTCTGACTTATCGTCCAACAACTCCAGTTTGAATGGCGAACGAAGGAAGTTGCAACGAAATTTACTTTCACATTGAATGAAGTACAAAACTGAAAATTTCGTGGATTAATCTTCGAAATCTCGCGTAAGTAAAGGCATTTGATCATATTGTAGCTCTCAGAACTTTCGAGCATATTTGAAGTGTTTAAAGTATGTTGACAACTCTTATTGTTCCGTTTACCTTATTAAACATTTAATGTTTTGTTATTTATATCCTGAAAAACTGTTACCTAAAACTATCTATCAGTACTATCTTGAACAACAACATTAAAAATAAAAACGTTTAAATCAGCTGATAATTGAATTGCTAATTCCGGAATAAAAATGCATGGACGTAAACAGCCTATAAACCAATGTATATTTCTTCTCAATGAAATTACGTAGTGGAAACGAACAGAGCAGCAAAAAGGCGGAGGAAAAAAAAACTGCGTGAAAAGAAATCTCTCACTTAGCGTTTGACTCAAGAGTTTCACATTGTGTTTTGGTTAACGTATCTTTCTCAGGCGTTATTGCATGAAGCTAATGTAGTTATCTGCTCGTTTTTATTTTTAATCTGACGGAAAACTTGACATTGGAAAGAAGGGCTTTTAAATTAGTATTTATCTTGTACGCATAAGGATACTCAAATATCGAATGTTATAATAAGTATTGATAAGTTACGCTCGATTAAAATTTTAAACGTTTATGAAACGCTTTTATTTTCCTATGATTCTAATCCAATGTTACCTAATATTTCTGGTTGTTCCGGCAAATGATTGATAAATACCTTCCCTGTTCATTTTCGGTACGGATTATAGTAAAAATTGTCAACAACATATTAATTACTGACCAATTCAAGTGTGAATATAAGAAAGTTAGTGCACGAACAGACAAATTAAAGTCATGAACACTTGTAAACTATGTTCGAAAGTTGAAATGTGATCAAATGCCTTCGTATATATAAATCAAAATAAATAAAACACAATTGTATTCAAAAACGCACACAACACGGGGGGGAGGGGAATCCCTATAGGAAGCAATAAAGGTGCCATTTTTCTCACCTAGGGTACCATCTTACCATCTTTTCACCTACGGTGCACGTTGGGTGAAGGGAGTCAGTTTTTCACCCTTACTAAGGGTGCAATTTCGGCTCTCTATCGGGTGTCGATGGTGAACAAGCGTTTCACCCCTGACAGGTGCCAAACGCAACCTGTAGTTTTAACAGTGTACCACACTTTTGCTCAAAAAAAATTACTTATTTATTTATTTATTTTTCATTTTCACCTGAAAAACGAAATTTGTATTTTATTAAAGAATTCTATAAACTCAGTGCAGTATTTATTTTTATTGTTGATTGCGAGTATTCTTTCTTATAAAACAATATACTGCGTTTTCTTTCACATTTTGAATACCTGACACTAATAAAAGCATCAAAATTCTTGCAACTTTCTATATTATTCTGCAGTTATAACATTTCTTATAACTTCCAAAAAAAAAAAAAAAAGTTTAAGAAGTATTACTCCGAATGCACGCATATGAGTACACGCATCTCTTCTTTTGAATTGTTAAAAAAACATTTACATTTTGCATTGCGTTGCATCGATTATATAACTGCTCATGTTAATGCCATTGAAGCAGCAGCCCCTCATTTAAATAACCTATAGTAACAAAGATCAATGAAATATACAAATGAAATCAAATTTTATCGAACATTTAGATTTCACTAGAAATGTGATTGGTAAAACCCTTCCCGAAACAAAAGTTTAGTTACGGCCCTGTTTATTATATCAATACTAAGTTTCACTCTGTCTTTTAGAAACTAATTTTTGATTAGGCTCCAAATTTGCAGCAATCATTCTTGCTACCGAATGAAGGTCATTGGTTGTAATGGAAGTTTCCAGAAAATAGTATTGAATTCGTAACGTTTAACAGAACAGCGAATCACGGATCATCTTCGCGGGACACATGTGGCCCGCGGGCCGAAGGTTGGGCACCACTAAGCTAGGGAAATTTGTTTGTCTTTTGTGATTGTTTTTGCAAAATTGTCTGTTTTTCTTAATGCATTTAAAATGAGGGCTTTAATTTTGAGCAACGGTGTCAGGTTTTGCTTCAGATTTAAAGAAAGTGCAACGAAAACTTTTGCAAAACTTCAACATGCTTACGGAGATTTTTTTCTACGGCCCAATCTTTTTGGTTGTTGAAAGCATTTTTAGAAGAAATTGGCTCTTTCTCATTTACCTAACTTGAATCCTTGTGACTTTTTCCTTTCCAAAACTTCTGAGACTGAAAAATCGCCTCAAGAAACATCATTTTGGGACAATAGAGAAAATTCAAATGGTTGTAACCGTCCAGCTGAACACTTTAAGAGCATGAGTTCCAGCGCTGCTATGAGGAATGAGAAAACTGTCTCCAGAGCTTTGTGACTTTTCAAGTAATATAATATTCGTAATCAAAATCGTAGTTTCCAATTTCATCGATCGAAATCGATTACACTTTCTTGAAATTGTCTAGTAATCTCATTCATTAATTCTCAATAAAAAGTAAATGATTTCTGTAAAAGTAGTTTCTTTGCCTGGACTGTCTCGATGCAGAGAAAGCCGCCTGTTCTCACTTCAATATAAAAACCAAAGGTGTATTTAGAAACGAAATCAGAATTTTTCGGCATATAACTTTTCAAACAGCACACTAAAATTTTCTTTTGATCGAAATTGATTTCAGAATCCCAAGTGGTTCCTTCTTGCCGTTCAATGCAACAGCAGTACGAAATGACAAATTAATCTGTACAGGACAAAAAATATTTATGCGTAATAGAGAGGGCTCGCTTTAAAACTTTCAACTATGATTTTTTACCTAGTTTATCCAAGTTCATTTTAATTTTCCTTTCTTTACAATTCCACGTTATGCTTTGCGCATGAGTATCACCATCATCATCTTTCGTGCAGCAAACAGGGTGTACAAAATTCGTTTATTATATAATTCGTTTAAATAAAAAAACTCTTATGTTTTAATTTTTAAAAAAATCGGATCTTCTTAAATAAAAATATTGTTTTTTTTTAATTAAAAAAATGAGTTTATTTTTAAATTTAAATAAGATTTTTTGGATGTAGATCAGATTTTTTAATATTCTTTCCAGACGAAACTTAGTTATTAATTAATTTACATTTATGGATTTTACTAAATTTTAAGTTAATACTTTTTTAAATTAGGAAAACATGATAGTTCAAATATTACTGCATAAAAAATATTTCCTGCTGTGATGTAATGGAGATGCATGTGATTCAAATCAAATTTAATCTAGGTGGCGTAGTAGTACACAAAAAATGAAGATTTTTTTTTTTAATGAATAATATTTAAACCAATTAGGCAGTGTTATTTGAGATGAAAATTAAATGAAAGTTAAATGGAAGAAAAATAACTTAACTGCACAAAAGGTTAAAGTAATGCAGTACTTTTACTGGTAGTTGTTGCCAGAGTTTCTAAAACACGAATTTTCATTTCACTCTTAGGATATCATAAAAACCGTAAAAATTACTGACTGTTATTTAAAACCAATTTTAACAATTCTCTGACATAAGCTTCAACCAGTTTATTACTGCTTCTGAATTGAGATTTAAATGTCTTCCCTAGTCACAAGTTGTCTAAAATAGCTTTCGCATATTTAGAGCAAAACTCTGTATCACTTCCCTTGATCACTAGCGTTCAACTGTTAGTAGCAACTGAAATTTGTTCGAATCAACAGTAGTAAAATTTATTCGAATCAACAATCTGTATGATTTTTTATTTATTTATTTTTTTTTATTGACTCCAAAATTGAAGCCATGCCTAAAAGTTTTCATCTTTCAGGTTTTTCTTTTCGTTTATTTTACTTTCTCTTCTTTCTTACTTTTTTCTTTTTTTTGAGCAACCAAGCAGTTCGACCTCAGCCTGGTTTAAGCGATTTCCCTTGTCTTTTTGATTGGTCCGACCCTTTTTACTGAATATCTACTCCAAAAAAATTCACACAACCTTGATTTTTTTGTCAAAATTCATCGGAAATTCAACCCTGTTTTCTGAAGTAAGAATTAAAATTCTGTCAAGAACTTCAACCGTCTTAAAAAATTGACCAAGTGACTTTGACACAAGAAAAATGTGCTGAATCTACTCCGCCATTGAAGCAAAAAGATGAACTTCTGTCTTTAACGCCTTTTCATCAAAAATCCATCCGAGAAAATATGATAACCCAAAAGATTTACGAAATTTCTATTCATCAATACATACAAGTTTCAAAAAATGCCAGAAGTTGTTCGGCAGTTTTTTCAAAAATGACAACATATTTTAGATCAGAAGTATCATTTTGTTAAAAACTAATGTAACACAGTACTGTTTAACCACGGATTGTATGTAATTCCAGCGCTCGAATACGCTACCTTGCGGTGATTTACAAAACTGCCGATGGAACTAAAACATTGCCACGTTGCGTTCCACGTGTGTCTGTTGACGCAAACACAGGCAGTTTGTTCTGAGTATTTATTAACGCAATCGATGTGTCTTAGTTTGCTTTCAGCTACAGAAATTAATTCGTCCCTTACTAGTATTCTCGAGCTTCTCAAAATAATGTTAGTTTTCCTTATTTCTTTCAAAAAAGTATTAAATGGTGGAAGCGTAAACAAGAAAACTCTGGATTAACAAAATTGGATAACGTTATACCAGGTAAAATTTTTTATTGTTTTGTATGAATTTGTAAGAATATGAGTTTTTTTTAATCTTAAATTAATTTAACTAATCATATTTTACATCAGCATTTAGTTGGATTGGACAGTATGCAAAATATTTTCTTGAATTTATTATCGTAGAACAAAATGAAAAATGTTTAACCGAGAAAGAATTTACTTTATTCCTTTTATTCTCAGCTGAAAGGTTTCGCCAAATTTGTTTAGGGTTATAGTTTTAGTATTGTGCGAGCAAAGTAGCCTTGGCGAGATTTCGCGTTTTTAGTTAAACCATTTTTAATTTTTATCATGAGTGGAATAAAATGATAGTAAGATTACAGAATTCGATAAGTAAAAAGAAATAATGGTCAATCAACTGAAAAGAAAACTACTACCATATATAAACTGTGAGTACACATTTTATTTATTTTGTTTTGAGTGAATTTGAATAAATATCAGTTTTTCAATTCGATGAAAAAAAAAAACGAACTTAACAACATTGACTGGACACTTTTCTTTAACCTAATTCCACATAAATGATTTAAATAACCTTTGTTACTACAGTATCCTACTGAAATAGACTATGCAAATAAATTTTCTTGAAAATATTTATCGCAGAACAGATTGAAAAATCCAGAAAGAACGTTAAGAATTTGAACAATAAAAAATAAAAGTTCGCCAAAAATCTGTTTATAGGGTTATGGTTTTAAAATTGTGTGAAAGAATAATGTATCTTGACAAGATTTCGCATATCAGGTAAATCATTTCCATGACGAATGAATTAAATGCATGATTTCTTTGGATATCCAATCATATAGTCATAGAAATAAATTATCTAGTGTTAAACGTTACTCTTGACAGTCTGCCACGTATGTGCACTATGTGACAAAAATGTCAACAAATGCCGGAAATGTCACGAAACTGAACTTAATATGTACTAATGTATAGAAAAAACGGTACAAAATGAAAATGCCGTTCGAAGCGAACCAAAAATTTATGAATTCCGAATTCAACATCGTGAAAATGGCTTCTTCAGAACATTTTACTGTGTGTTCTGCATTAATTGTTTACTTTCGTAATAATTTTTGGTTCCTAATCTCTTTCTATATGGGTCAGAATAACCAAAAGACTTTGAAAAATCTTTTCAAATGAATAAAGCGAAAAAATCATACATACGAACAAAAATCACAACACTTTTAGCATTTTCTTCGTTACCACATGCGTTTGTTTTAGTTTTTAAGTCGGCCATTAGACAGTGACTGCAGTGCCCCCTATAGTTCGTTGGAGTTGCGAATTCGGCAATCTGCCAAGTAAAGACGATTCCATCTGAATGAATCTAGCAAGGGAGAAGGGAAAATAACGATGGGATTTTGATGCACGAGCTTTATAATGCCACTAGTGCCTTATTCTTTTATTGCATTCTCAAAAATAAAATAAAGGGAAACAAAAATAGTTACCATGGAAACAACAAAAAGAAAGGAAAATATTTTCATTTTGTTCAGGAACGTAAAAGCAAAATGGTAAGCTCAAAACTTTGTTTTGAATAAAAAAATTAATTAATTTTTGCTGTGAGAATATAGATCGAATATACTTCGCAACTCCAACGAACTATAGGGGGCACTGAAGTCACAGTCTAATGGCGGACTTAAAAACTAAAACAAACGCACATGGTAACGAAGAAAATGCTAAAAATGTTAAGATTTTTGTTCGTACGTATGATTTTTTCGCTTTATTCTTTTTAAATTAATTTTCAAAGTCTTGTGGATATTCTGGCCCACGTAGAAAGAACTGAGAATTCAAGAAGCATTACTAAACGTCAAAGATTAATGCAAACTACGTAGTTCGTAGTTCTAAGCAGCTATTTCCACGATGTTGAATTCGATATTTATCAATTCTTGATAAAACTAAATAATAATTGTGGCCTGACAAGAATAACAATTAATGCTAGAAAATTCAATATGACATTACAAATTATTATCGAAAGAAGATGATACTTCTTTGTCTTGCTTGGCTAGCGCTTACTGTTTTGCATTTGTAGCTGAGTTATTTCTCTCAAATTCCCGAATCGGTTAATTTAAAATTTTTCTGTTTCGATGTTTCTAATTCCTGAGTTATGATTTAATTATGTCATGCTATGCAAATCATCGACAAAATTCTCACGGATATATGGTGGTAGTTTTCTTTTCAGTTTGATCTACCATAATTTCTTTTTACTTATCGAATTCTGTAATCTTTACCATTTTATTCCACTCATGATAAAAATTAAAAATGGTTTAACTGCAACATGCGGAATCTCGCCAAGGCTACTTTGCTCGCACAATACTAAAACTGTAACCCTAGACAAATTTGGCGAAACCTTTCATGAGCTGAGAATAAAAGGAATAAAGTAAATTCTTTCTCGGTTAAACATTTTTCATTTTGTTCTACGATAATATATTCAAGAAAATATTTTGCATACTGTCCATTCCAACTAAATGCTGCTGTAAAATATGGTTAGTTTAATTAATTTAAGATTAAAAAAAAAAAAACCGTACAAATTCATACAAAACAATAAAATTTTTTACCTTGTATAACGTTATCCAAGTTTGTTAATCCAGAATTTTCACTTTCACCATTTCTTAACAACTCATATTTTAGAAGGAAATAATGAAAACTAACATTATTTTGAGAAGCTCGAGAATACTACTAAGGGACGAATTAATTTCCGTAGCTGAAAGCAAACTAAGACACATCGATTGCGTTAATAAATACTCAGAACAAACTACCTGTGTTTACGTCAGCAGACATACGTGGAACGCAACGAGGCAATGTTTTAGTTTCATCGGCAGTTTTATAAATTACCGCAAGGTAGCGTATTCGAGCGCTGGAGTTCCGACTTGAGATTTAAAAAATGTTGCTGTAAGCAAATTTTCATTTTTACAAAACTAAGGCTAAATAATAGAGAGGCAAAAGTGCACATCTAAAAGAAACCAATTAACATCCCCATAAACTAATAGATACGTCCATTTCCGCCTATAAACCGGATATTAGTCTTTCCATGTAATCGATGGTCAAACAGTAGACGTCGGTTAATTGAATCAGTGGTTAAATGAATCAACCGCTTTAATAAATCAAATCATCAAAAACAGGAAATAATCCAGCTTTATTCGCAACTCCAACGAACTATAAGGGGCACTGCAGTCACTGTCTAATGGCCGACTTAAAAACTAAAACAAACGCATGTGGTAACGAAGAAAATGCTAAAAGTGTTGTGATTTTTGTTCGTATGTATGATTTTTTCGCTTTATTCATTTGAAAAGATTTTTCAAAGTCTTGGTTATTCTGACCCATATAGAAAGAGATTAGAAACCAAAAAGTATTACGAAAGTAAACAATTAGTGCAAAACACACAGTAAGTTGTTCTGAAGCAGCCATTTTCACGATATTGAATTCGGAATTCATAAATTTTTGGTTCGCTTCGAACGGCATTCTCATTTTGTACCGTTTTTTCTATACATTAGTAAATATTAAGTTCAGTTTCGTGACATTTCCAGCATTTGTTGACATTTTTGTCACATAGTGCACATACGTGGCAGACTGTCAAGAGTAACGTTTAACACTAGATAATTTATTTCTATGACTATATGATTGGATATCCAAAGAAATCATGCATTTAATTCATTCGTCATGGAAATGATTTAACTGATATGCGAAATCTTGTCAAGATACATTCTTCTTTCACACAAGTTTAAAACCATAACCCTATAAACAGATTTTTGGCGAACTTTTATTTTTTATTGTTCAAATTCTTAACGTTCTTTCTGGATTTTTCAATCTGTTCTGCGATAAATATTTTCAAGAAAATTTATTTGCATACTGTCTATTTCAGTAGGATACTGTAGTAACAAAGGTTATTTAAATCATTTATGTGGAATTAGGTTAAGGAAAAGTGTCCAGTCAATGTTGTTAAGTTCGTTTTTTTTTTTTTCATCGAATTGAAAAACTGATATTTATTCAAATTCACTCGAAACAAAATAAATAAAATGTGTACTCACAGTTTATATATGGTGGTAGTTTTCTTTTCAGTTGATTGACCATTATTTCTTTTTACTTATCGAATTCTGTAATCTTACTATCATTTTATTCCACTCATGATAAAAATTAAAAATGGTTTAACTAAAAACGCGAAATCTCGCCAAGGCTACTTTGCTCGCACAATACTAAAACTATAACCCTAAACAAATTTGGCGAAACCTTTCAGCTGAGAATAAAAGGAATAAAGTAAATTCTTTCTCGGTTAAACATTTTTCATTTTGTTCTACGATAATAAATTCAAGAAAATATTTTGCATACTGTCCATTCCAACTAAATGCTGCTGTAAAATATGATTAGTTAAATTAATTTAAGATTAAAAAAAAAACTCATATTCTTACAAATTCATACAAAACAATAAAAAAAATTTTACCTGGTATAACGTTATCCAATTTTGTTAATCCAGAGTTTTCTTGTTTACGCTTCCACCATTTAATACTTTTTTGAAAGAAATAAGGAAAACTAACATTATTTTGAGAAGCTCGAGAATACTACTAAGGGACGAATTAATTTCTGTAGCTGAAAGCAAACTAAGACACATCGATTGCGTTAATAAATACTCAGAACAAACTGCCTGTGTTTACGTCAACAGACACACGTGGAACGCAACGTGGCAATGTTTTAGTTTCATCGGCAGTTTTGTAAATCACCGCAAGGTAGCGTATTCGAGCGCTGGAGTTCCGAAATGAAGTAGTCGTTTATTTAAATCATTCGCTTTATGAAATCAAAACTGTTTAGAACAAACATGATTCATTTAAGCAGCGGCCACTGTACCGTCTTTCCTTTCGTTTATCCTATTTTTTTTTTTTTTCTTTTTCCAAAAATACAATCACGCAATCAGAAAGTTCGCGTCATATAAACGTAACAACGACTATGAAAAATATATTAAGTCTGCTCTCAATCCATGAACTGATAATCTGAGGTTGAATAAAAAATCTGAAAAGGTAAACTAAAATTTAGACAAAATTATAAGTTTCTGGAACGAATTTAAGTGTTGAAGGGAAAAATTTTATGCGAGGGCTTTGATATTCTGATTTGTAACCTTTTTGTGTGACGGAAGTGGCGTAATTGCTTTTTAATTGTTGCCAAAAACAACGAAAAATAATCGTAATTATTAAATTAGTTTTGTTTTTAAATTTAACAAATTAATTTCAAGATTGAACAAAAGCAAAGCATATATTTGTTGACTTAGGACATTCTAAACTTTTCAAATAATGCAGATTTCAGAAGATTTCTTTGGTTCAAATCAAGTTATTAGTTAAAAAGCGCAATCCACACTAAGTTCAGCCTTGAAATTAGTTTGTTAATAATTATTAACAAAATTAACTTTTTAACTAAATTGGATTCTATCTAATGTGAATACGCATGGGACCAAACAAAAGTGTTCAGATTATGGGGATGTTTATTATAGAGGGAGACTGAATAACGTACATATTTTTACTTCCTTTTACAAAAAAGGAAGTATTGTATTCGCGAAAAAAAATATCACTCAAAAATCGACCCTAATTTCCATTTTACTCACCCCGAATGAATGCTGAGATTTTTTTTTCGACTCGACCAAACGTGGATAAGTGCCTAAGAACGTATAGACACGCGAGATATCCATTTTGACGATTCCCGAGTTAATTACAACGAGTTTTCTCGTGAAGTCTGTATGTACGTATGTAAGCATGTGCGTTTGTGCGTATGTATGTCGCATAACCCAGGAACAATACGTCCTAGAAAGTTGAAATTTGGTATGTAGACTCCTAGTGGGTTCTAGTTGTGCATCTCTCCTTTTGGTTGCATTCGGGTGTTTCTAAGGGGTCTTTTGCCCCTTTTTAGGGAAATCATTGGTAATTTCGATGTAAGCTCAAGTGGTGCTATAATTTGGCGATATATCGCCAGTATTTTGGTCGCCAAGTTTTGTCTCCAATTTGGCAACAAATTTGGCGTTTTCTTTAAATCTGATTTCAATTTGGCCACTGTTGGTGATATTTAGTGAGCAAACCATTGAATCACATTAACATTGTCAGTAATGGGGAAATGACATTAAATTGGAGTGAAAGGAAGTCATGTGATGCACACATCAGCTCGTTATTCTATTGCATCAATGAACTATTTTCAGCCCTTTGCCCAGTGAGCTACACCAGTTACTGAGATAGAGGTGCTGAATTTTCGATTGGTGGCTAGTACTGCAATATGCAATGTCTAATTCAACTCAGTAGGACCTAAACTCTTGCATTGCTTTCTTTATTTTTCAGTTTGAAAGGTTTTACAAAGCGTTCAACAATAAAATATTACAATTCAGCTCTATCGGCAGATTACCCGAAAAATAAAAAAAATTATTTTTAATATGTTTTTGCATTGTGTATTCTCATGCAAAGTAAGTGTTATTAATCCAAGCGAAAAATTTTCCAATAATTCTGAGCCGCATTTTGCTTGAAGATAATCATATTTTAAAGGTCTTGAAAATAATACTTGATACAATGACTGAATTCTTGAAATATAGTTCAGTGGCAGAAACTTCAGGCTCATGTTGCTCAGCTGAATGATTTTATGTAATGCAGTAAAATCCAAGAAAATAGTTTTTCTTCTTCTCTCCCCATTTTCCCCTTAATGCCTTTCAACTCAATGTATAGGAATTCCCGAGTACTGATTGTGAACATGTTCAGTATATAGAGAGGTAATAACTGAACGGGGTTGAAAATAGCGTTCATAATACCAGAGTGTTCATATTATAGGATGTTCGGAGTACAGAGAGGTCAACCTATGTTAAATCTATGGAGTTTCGCCGGGACCATGAAAATGTGTTCAGAATATCGGGGTGTTCAGTGTTTACATTAGAGAGTGTTCAGATAGAATGAGTCCACTGAACTATCATTTTTCAGTTTTTGGCAACAATTAAAAAGCGGATTTCAAGTATTGTTTATTTTTCTCGTTGTTTATAATCCATTTTCTTCATTAAAATTTACAATTTGTTGTGAAAATTCCTAAGTCATAAGCAAAAAGAATAAGAGTGTGGCGTGAAAGAAAACGTGCGGATGAAGTGACAGTTCAGAATGAAAAAAGAAAAAAGAAAATATAAAAATGTCACTTCTATCAACTGTCTCGAAGATTTTTTTTTGGGGGGGGGGGAGAGTTTTTACTTTCCAATTATAATAATTTGTGCATTAAAATATTGATGTTAATTTTATTACTAGTGGCAATAACATTTTTACTAAAATAATTGGCAACAATTCTCTTAGCCTTGAGCTGAGCCCTTTTTGTTTTATCACGAGATGTTTTAACTTCAACGATGTGTGTTAGTGAGGTTGAAAGGGAATTTTATGAAAGCAGAGAGAGCATCCTCAATGAAGATGAACTCTAACCCTCATTCGACCTTTTGTTCTAGCATAGCAGGAAGAAAACTCCTCAGTATCCGATGTCAGCGCTGAAATGTTGATCGTATGTTCGGGGGGGGGGGGGGAGAGGACTTTTTCCAGACTGACCTAGATTCCGGAAAAGAATTTCTGTCTGTGAGAAAGTCGGATCGATGCGACCGTCCCCTCTTCTCCAGATGTTTTGCTCTCACCCCTTCAAGGAGGATACAGCGAGGTGACCTTCACGTCACAAAAAATAGGGGATGTCTGGGGAGCAGTTTTGATATCGAAATCATCGCTCGATAACGCGTCATTTGTTGAGAAATGGAAATCTGAAGTAGAGTATCCCTCTCAAAGGATTTGATATCTGAACTGCGCTGCGGGTAATGTTTTTTAATTTGTGACCCTCTCCTAACCCACTTTCGTAGCAAAATAGTGACCCTAAACATGAAATATATAAATAAATGAATAAAAAAGAAAAATAGAAAAACGAGTAAGAGAGAAAGAGGCAACCATATTGAGAAATATCAGCACCTACAGGGTAAATTTCTCGTACATATAACGTTTAAAACGAAAATATAAATTTAAAAAATATAAATAAAAATTAATCCTCGTATATATAATAGCGAAAAACACTGATCAAGTAACGCTCTGACGTCGCCAACAATGAAACTCGCGTCATAGTACGCGTGACGGCAATATTTCGTTGTTGAAGCACTAAGAATTCAGTAAGTTATTTATAATTTGATAACACTTTTTGGGCTATGTTTAACATTCAGGGAAATGCGCTATTTTGACAAGGCTGAACTGGATCCAGTAACTTAACTGTTTTACTGGTAAGACTGTCATTTTAGGAGAATGCAGAACGGAAAAGTGGTGAACAATGAACGTTATCTACTGGAGTTTAAGAGTTAACCCACAGGAGTTAGGGTTAAAATTTCAACTATCAAAATATCACCAAACACAGACAATTGCTTCGTCTCTCACATGTAGAAGCAATTTCACCGGTCATACCTTGCCGGGCGATTTTCTAGTAAATAAAATAATGATAATTATGAGTTAGTAAATACCGTCAGGGGCAGTATCATTTTGAGACACATCTTCCGTACTAATTGAAACAGTGGCATATTTTTACCTAGTGTAACTACACATCTCAGAAATACAGGGTATCCGAAAAGTACTTGATACATTCTAAAAATTCATAGAAAAGCAACAAATAGTAGTATCAATATGCGGTTTAAGCTATAAAACTTCAAAGGTTCAAGAATTTTTTATGACCTTGTTATATATATATATATATATATATATATATATATATATATATATATATATATATATATATATATATATATATATATATATATATATAGTATATATATATATATATATATATATATATATATATATATATATATATATATATATATATATATATATATATACATATATATATATATATATATAAATCGCTGTATCGTCATATAATAGTAAGAACATGTTTTTCTTACTGTGACGATACAGCCGTCAATGTAGGAGTTGTTCCGCTAAAACCAGCTTCTATATTTTAGGGATCATTAGAAAAAGTATGAATACAAAAATCGGAAAAGCAAGCAGAAGAGGGTCATAAGTGTATATCTTCGGCATAAATACATGGTTTGTCTCCCCCGGTAATTTTCGGAAATTTAAGTTCACAAAACGCAGTTTTAGGATAGCTATATATGGTCAAGTTAATTTCAATTTCTAACAATTTACAGTCTCCCCAATGTCTGAAGTCCCTAAAGATGGCTTTTAAGTGTACTTTTACGGAGCAGCAGCCAAAACTCTGATCCTTTTTCTAAAGTCATCAAAGATTGCATTAAGAATGGAAGGAATTTTTTGAACTTTAATTTCGAAACATTCGCGGAAGAGGGTCCCGAATTTTTAAAACGATAATTGGGGGATGTGGTTTTATGAACACGATGACCCTTCTGGATACGCGATTGATCTGTCTAGACTTGATCGCATTGCACTCGACTCCCGCTACAACGCGATTCAAGTTACGCGAAATGGCTATAACGCGAGTTTTTCACGGGAAACGAATTTTAGAGCAAACACGAATTCCTCGCTCGTATCACGAAAATATTTTTAAAGGAATCCTGGTGTTAAGTATAGGCTTCGTTGTTGATTACTAAATATTAAATCCATGAATGTACTTTCTTCCTTTTATTAGCATCACTGACTACGCAAGTTCCCACACTACACTAGTTCAAATATATCGCTTGATTTGTATTTACAAATAACTACAACATTTTTCATAAGTCTAATTTATCTATTGTATCTACTGTGCAACTGTTATAGTGAAGCGCTTTTTTATTTCTACACACTGTACGTACCGTACGGTTTTATTTTATGTCTCTTTCACCCCCTGCTTTTGTGCATCGTAAGAGTATTTTATGTTGAATAATGAGAAAATTCCGCTCACAGTATGTAAGGAACGGTAATATATAGTTGAGAAATGGGCTGAAACATTTTGAGGGGTGTTTAAAAATGGCTAAAATAATTGGGTATGTTAAAAAAGAATCCGTATTACATACCCTTTTCCACAACGCGAAATTTCGACTTACGCGAAAGGTCTTGGAACGCATTCCTCGCGTAAGCCGGGACTCGACTGTATTAACAAAATGTAGTACAACAGTGTAAAGAAATTTATTCCCTGTCATCACTCAACACGTCTAGACATGGAAGGATTTGGAGATAAGGATATAAGAGATTCCTCCATTTATATATATATATTTTGAAGAGCAATGTATGGGAGCTAAAACTGATCAAGGTGAATTTGCCATTTGAGTTGATAAGACTACGTTAAAAGTCTTTCCAGCAGGGAAGTGGAGCTGGAATCGGACCGATTTTGGGATAAAGGAGTAGGAGTCGGAGGTTTTAAAATTCCAGCAGTAGGAGTCAGTCATATTCCCTCCGAGTCTGTAGCTCTGCCATGGTTGAGGATTGCTGAGTTGGATTCATTTTGTGGCAAAGAAGTCGGAGTTCAATAAAAAGAAACGGTGCAAAAAAATTCCAGGAGTCGGAGTCGATCATTTTTCCTCCGACTCCGCAGCTCTGGTTTTCAGTATCATTCCGAAGCTCTCGATTTTATGCAGGACATGTAACCTTCGTTATTTGTCCGAAAATCGAAGCAAATTGATCCCGAGAACAAGATTGGTTGCCCATTTATGAGAATAATCTGCTCTGATGCTTCGATTAATGATCTGCGATGAATCCTTTCCGTCGCATTTCAGACATCCAGTCATTTAACCATGCGTCGATGAAATACTGCATCCAGCGAGCTCGGATTACTGCTCATTACAAGTCAGATTAGATGGACGATTAAATGACCTCAGAGAGGCAGCTGGACTGAGCTTGCGCAACACAGAGGTCACCCCTATGAATCCCCACGGGAGGTCTGTCTTCGTCCCACCGGACAGGCGCTGAACACAGAGAGATATAGAAAGACCAAAAAAAATGTCGCGTCTAATTTTGGGAGCTCTCTCTCTTTCTCTGATGATGATAAAAAAATGCGCGCTCATTAGTAAGGCAGGAAGTTGTGCAGCGAAAATAGTATTTCCTTCCGTAAATCTTGAGAAATGCTTCTTTATCCTTTCATCTTTACATTTACATCTGAACAGCATTACATATTCTAACTAGGTGATGAATCTTATGATCGCAGGTCTCTTTTCCACCATGGTATTTTCATTATACTGGTAGCACAATGTCATTGCCACAGCATTTACTCACCTCCAACAACAAATGATAAAAGAGATTCCTCCATTTATTTTGAGGAGCGATGCATGAAAGTTAAAACTAACCAATGTGAGCTGGCCATTGAGTTGATGTGCTGATAAGACCACGCTATAAGTGTTTCCAGCAGGGAGGCGGAGCCGGAATCGGACCGATTTTGAGATAAAGGAGTCGGAGTAGGAGATCTTAAAGTTCCAGGAGTAGGAGTCAGTCATTCTTTCTCCGAGTGCCGAGTCTACAGCTCTGCCATGGTTGAGGAGTACAGAGTTGGATTAGTTTTGTGGTAAAGAAGTCCGAGTTTCTTATCCTCCAACTCCACCCCCAACAAACTATCCCTGTCAACTAAGACAAAATCCGGCTCTTTAAACCTCCAAAATACGAGCCCGAATCGTCTGAAATCAGAACTCTTTGTTCTTATTAAAGCTCTGAAGCGCGGAATAAGTAAGAATAAGTAGCACTACGTTCGCCGTCTTGCATCTTGGGACGATGATTTTTCCTGTATCTGCTATGGTGTATTAAAGCTCTGAATCGTAGAATAAGTAAGAATATAGCGACACGCTCGCCATCTTGGGGCGAAACGATGTTTTTTTCTGTGTCTGCTATGGTGATCGAAGTAGCGCGTTTTGCTTCTTGATTGTGGTTTCTTATTAACTCCATGTTAATCCACGGTCCAGAAGCACCACAATTAAGAAGGAAAACAGGTTACTTCATGTAGAAGACATAGGAAGAAAGCGGCATTTAGCCCCAAGATGGCGAACGTGTCGCTTCTTATTTTACCATTCAGTGCTTTAGTTCTTATCATACTGCTCCACATCTTGAGCCGTTCATCCTCTTATGATCGAGCACATCCAGGGTACAGTTACTAATAAAAGAAGGGCGGGATCCTATGGTCTTCAGAACTTTCTGTGCAATGTGAAAATTCATATGATAGTTGAAAAAAAGCAGGGGTGCTCATCCCCCCCAAGCTGAATGGCGCAAAATCCCCCCCCCCCAAAAAAAAAGTTTTCTCGTTTTCGAATAAGGTTAAAGGTAACACTTTCGAGTTTCTAATTTCCAGGCAAACTAACACGGGGAGGGGGGGGGGGGGGGGTAACGCTAACTACTGCCATCTGAACCGAGATATCGTTGGATTGTTGACACGTCTCACCTCAAAAAACTTACAATATGGCCCTTGAGTAAAAAAGTTCTAAAAAAAAAATTTCTAACGTAAATGAAAAAAATACAGAAAGTGGATTCACCTTTCTGGTTTGGGATAAAGTTATTACTGGATGTAAACAAGTTGAACCTTGTCGGAAGTATAATATTCAGTCAGTTCGGGGGGTCCGGGGGTTCCTCCACCGGAAAATTTTTGAAATTGTAGTCATAAAAACAGTTTTAGAAATTAATTGGGAAGGTTTAGTGGCATCGATTGGAACGATTTGGTGGTCCCTCCAAGGTATTTTTTTTCAAAATTGAAATATCAATAAAGTACTTGTAGATAGTCTTCTGTTTTGTAAAGGAGAGTGGGCGGGTTCGGGTACTCTCCCCCGAAACGTTTTCAAAATAGTAGTTCTAAAAATGCAGTTTTAAACTATCTGTGGTAATGTTAGGTAGATAAGAGATTCGGGAGGTGTCCCTCTGAAAATTTTCGTGAATAAAGTCTCTAAGTTGCGATTTCAGGCTATCTATGGTTAGGGGACAGGCATTTTTCGGAAATTGAAGCTCTAAAATCGCACTTGTAGCAGCCCTTCGTGACGTTAGGGATAGGAGTTTTCGGAAGTACTCCCCCTGAACCTTCCTCCCCAGGAAGGTTCAGGGGCTCTCCTCATAAATTTTTTTTTAATTGCAGTTCTGAAAAAGCAGTTTTAGCTAACTCTTAATGGCAAAAAGGGCGCTTTTTGAGCGTTACAGTGGAGGAGCTCACCTGGAAGTTTACCGAAATTGAAGCTGCATATCCAAAAAAGATGGGTCACACACAAATTCACTATAACAGCGATTTTTCAGAAATCCTCAAAATTGATTCAGCTATTCAGCACACATCGAAATTCAGAACTCGAAAATTTTCACGAATCTAATACTTCCTTCTATAACATATCAGATACAGAAGAAAATAAAAATGATTTTAGAAAAATAATTAAAATACCTTAAGAACAAACTGATCTTCCAACAGTGGAACTTGAACTTCATTGAAAATTTCATAAAAATCATCTAATGATAAATTGAAAGAGAAGTCAATTTGAAAATGGTAGAAAAAACGAGAGTACAGTGAAATGAAAAATTCTATATAAACTTAAGCCAATTTATGAAGAAAGTGTATTAATTTTCAAGTGATGGGCTAAAAAATATGTTACAGTGAAACCTGTATAAGTTGACCACTTGCAGTGCACTACTTTAGTGGTCAACTTATAAAGGTTGAATTATATGATATAGATCTGATTCTGTGCCTGAAAATAGCAGTCAACTTAACAGGTTTTTACCGTATTCGAAAACTTCAAAATTAGTTTTAAATGATTGTTTTGGTGCAAATCAATCCATGAAACGCTAGAGCATAGTGGTCAAAATTCTTGCAAACAATAAATAAATAACAGGGGTGAAAAACAATTAAAAAACTTTTTATTTCAGCCATTTTTAACCTCTTTCTCGTCATTGTTACACCTATTTCTCATACAAAACTGTGTTACTTCCAGAAACTCTATTCAAATAAAACAAAGAATATATGTGCATATATCTATGCATGTTCCCCATACAAATCGAGTTTATGTTGGATCTCGACCAAATTTGACAGGGACATACTTCGGCACCCAAGATGGAACATAGAGGGATTTTCAAGCGGCAAAGAAGCATGGATGTAAAGAAGTACCGAACAGTTCGAATTTTAGTTTTAGGACCTTAAATGGCATTAAAAAACTCTTTCTACACGAAATAATTATCCGATCGGTTCGATTTTAGTCTCATTCGAAAGCCCACAAAAATACCCCTGAAGTAGATTTACTTCTATTGGATTTCAAAACCATCAACATGGCTGTAAAGTCAACAGGAGAAAAGTTGTACGCATTTTTAGGTAAAGGAACACCAAAATAAAATCGGAAGCTTATTGTCTACTGCAAGCTCAGTTTTAATTATCGTCAATAAAATCACTGAAAAGAAAGATCTATTTCCATTTTTTTTTCTCGATTATGAACAAATAAAATTCTTGCTTTTGTTTTGAGGCTTTTCCTGTAATCGGGGGGATTTAAAATTTTTCCTTTTTGGTTATTTTTCCGCGATCTGTCGGGAAATTTTACAGATTTTTTTTTGTTCAAGCCTGATTATTAAACACACATCACTTGACATAACTTTTATGTTCGAGGTAAATCTTACAAAGCCGGGCGACGCAGCTAGTTTATAATAAATTAAAAAGAAATCAAATCGTCTGATCCTGATTTGCAACGGGCACGGACTCCATCCCGTCTTTGATGATCCCTTTTTTGAAAAAGAGACACGGCTGATAAATTTTGGAATGAGTACGTCAGAAATGTAATATTTGTACATGTAGTGGAGGGTGGCTCAAAGCGGGTAGGTTTTCGAATAACGTTCAAAAATTGTAGTTTTTGGATTTTAATCGCAACAATTTCGGTTTTATTTCCTAGCAAGATTTTTGAACTTAAAAATAAAAAGTGATTTTTGTATTATTTAAAACCCAATATTTATTTATTATCAAACTTAACAAACATGTGAAAAACCCGCTTTGAACCTACCGTTGAGCCCAAAGCGGGTAAGTTTAACTAATTGTAGTTTGGTACATTTTCCAATCAAATATGAAGTTATAAATGATTAAAATAGTTGACTAGCTACCTGCCATTATATAAAAAAATATAAAACAGTTGTACTTATCCAATTTAAAGTCAGTATATTTGTTTGTAAAACATAAAGAAATAACTGAGTTAATTAATAGACTAATTAATTGCTAACCTAAATAATAACTTTTTAAAGTTATATATCCTATTGAAAGAGAAAATCTAAGTCATCACACGAGTTAAGAAATTTTAAATAAATATATGATTAATTCCTACACCCGCTTTGCCCAAAAGCACGTTTTTTAGCCTACTTTCCCAGTAAAAGTCAGAAAAAGAAGAAAAAAGCATGAAAGAAATATTAATGAATCTTGAAAATATCGCGAAAAACAAAAAAAGTCGAAAATAAATAAATAATTAAATAAATATCGAAAAATTAAAAATTGGAAAGTAGGGTATTGAGATGGGAAAAAATGTCTGTCGGTCTGTCTGTCCCTCCCCCCCCCCCCTAATAACCTTTGAATGAATAGTCCGATTCGAACAAACTTTTTTTTTGTTCGAAAGATCTCGGCGAGGACACCTCATTCCCATACTTCACTTTTAGATTTGAACTATTTTTTGTTCAATTTTGAACAGTTCAAAAAAAAAAAAAACTTAACATTAGCGCCAACGGGGAAATTCAAGGAAATTCCAAACTGTGAGGCGCATTTGCTTCAAACAAACTTTGTAGGAAAAAGCTTTTGATGAAAAACTTGTATATAAAATATCTTTTTGATTTGAACAGTTTTCCGTTGAATTTTGAACAGTTCAAATCCCTTAACATTAGTGCCTACGGGGAAACTGAAAGTCAATGTAGATTCCGTACTTGAAGGCGGATTTTTTTGAAACAAATTTTGTTGGACATAGCTCTTGACGCCAAACTCCAGACTCCGAAACCGAGAATTTAGGGGCACCTGACTCCGAATACGACTCCTGTGCCCGACAATTAATCGGACTCCGACCCCCCTACTTCGACTCTGACTTCGTACCTTTGGCAAAAATGTATACACGGAGGACAAATGACTGACTCCGATTCTTGGATGTTCGTCTCCGACTCCTTTATCTCAAAATGAAATTGACTCCGACTCCACAGCTATGGTTTTAACTGTGAAATAATTATTGTTGATATGACTTGTTTTTATTTTCACGCTGAAGTTTTAATTTAGGTATTCAGTTTCGGCGAATAAACTCGAAGTCATTTATGTTTCTGCATAAAGATATGCGCAGACGATTTTTATTTTATTTTATTTATTTATTTATTTATTTATTTATTTTTTTGACAATGAAAAGTATTTCTTTAAGTTGACATTTTATTGTTTTTATTTATTTTGGTAAGTGTATTAATTCTATTAAAAAAATATTTTTGGCAACAGGGGAAAAAGAAACGATTTTTTTTTTTTTTTGATATGATGTATTTATTTTAATGAGCTTATTAATTTTAATTATTATTTTTTCGTTTTAAAAGCTGTTAAAGAATTTTTTTTAATGGAAAAAAGTGTATTAGCTGCTTTGTTTAAAAGGTGCTGCTATTTTATTTTATTTTATTTTTTTTACGCATCTAATTTTGTTAGATGAGTGAGGAATATTTTATTCCAAGAAATTAGCTTAAAATATTGGAAAAATATGTTTGAAACAATTTGCGATTTTAGCTATTTTTGAGAATATTGATCAGGTACTAGAAAGTAGTATGGCTGAACGGGAAAGTAGGCTCGTATAGTTCTAGACGGAACTTCTTGTTATTTCAATAATTATAACATTAAATTAATAATAGGAAAAAAACGGAATGACCATCGTAGTTTTATAGGTGGATAGTGTCAGAATATTAACAAAAAAAAAAAAATAAATAAATAAATAAAAATAAAAAAATAAAATAAAATAAAATAAAAAGAAATAAGCTGGTCTTTGACTAATCACAAGTTACAAAACTTCATTAAAAAAATTTTTTTTTTCAATGTATCTTTTTTTCTTTTTTTTTTTTTAAAGCCTGGTTGCGTCATGCCGCTTGCGAACTGATAATAACTCGGCGGTGTTCGGGTAAACGACGACATATGTATTCGTCGCCGCTAACGCACCATTGGAAAGTGGGCATATAAAGGGCTACTCGCTTTGGGCCCCCCTCCCCTATTTCTTGTTGAATAAGTTTAAATATATTTTTTCCTTCCAAAAATCAAAAATTTCATGTTCTAAAAAAAAAAATTCTGGAAAAAAAATCCCCCCCCCCCAAATTTTGATGGCGGAACTTGCGCCATAATCACCCCCCCCCCTGTGGGCACCGCTGAAAAAAAGTGCACTGGAGGTGAGCTCTTGCGAGCTCCCACACATATTAAAAGCACATACAAATCCAAATGAAGATGTTTTCTGCTCCTAAATCTCGACCAGTGTTGCCAGATTGGGGGAAATTTCCCCATTTTGGGGAAATCTGGTGCTCTCTGGGGAAATTTTGGGGAAATGGGTTTTGAAGGGAATTCTTTGAGGAAAAATTTTTTTCTTGGGGAAAACCTGGGGAAAAAAAATCTTCAGGGAATTTTTTTTTTTTTTTTTCGCATTTAAATCCGCGTCTTGACATCTGGTAGTTACATTATTTGTATCAAACAGCGTTGGTTTAGCTTTGCTCAACTTTATGAATTCGCATTTCAAATTATGTGGAATATAATGCTACGGAATTCTTATTAATGTTCTACGTGAGTAACTAGTTATACGTGAAACAGATAAAAAAAAATGTGTAAGAAGATAAATATATACAAAAATCATAGTTTAAATGTAGAAACAGAAGCAGAGTAGTAAATGCGAGCAGAAAAAAATATTTGGCTATTTCTTATCTCTCGGTCAGGCGCTTGTATTTATGACTAGTGGTACCCACACGGCTTTGCCCGTCATAGAAAATTAAAAGGTCTTTTGGTTCCCTTGTATATTTACAAATAATGCGTGAGGAATTTCTCGCCAATTGGCTTGCCCACGTTACGGTTTCACGTTATGATAACTTGGTAATTTAGTCGTCCATCTTATGGTAATTTTGCTCGGGAAAATTTTCTTAAAATTGGAATAGAAAAAGAAGGAAATCGAATTTTCGAAAAATCGCTTAAAGGTGCACACTCCGAAGCTACAAACTAATTCTTTGCCAAATTTCATTAAAATCGGCCGAACGGTCTAGATGCTATGCGCGTCACAGAGATCCTATCAGACAGAGAGATATCCAGACAGAGAGACTTTCAGCTTTATTATTAGTAAAGATAAAGAAAGATCAAGATAAAGAAGACCAAAAAAAAAAAAAAAAAAAGCGAAAATGGGAAGAAAAAAAAAATTGGGGAATTTTATAAGAAAATTTTGCTATTTGGGGGGAAAAATTTTTTCAAGAGACAAAAATATCAGAGGAAGTCGATTCATTTTATGCAAGTATTGGTGGAAAATAATTTTTAAATTTGGGGAATTTTGATAGAAAACATCGCTTTTTGGGGAAAAGTTGGAAGGGAATTGGGGAATTCTGGATTTGACCATGTGGCAACACTGATCTCGACAAATACAGACAGGATATTCATGTCGTTTTAGCTTAGGTCACTTGTAGTAGAGGGGCTATGGTAGAAAATATAGCCGGAAACTGCCTTTTGTGATAAAATCATGAAACTTGGTATGCATGTAGACAATGTACTAACAAACATTTTTGGAAGGGGAGGCAATTCAAAATCTCCCTCAACCCCCCCCCCCGGCAGCCATTTTTGGTCAAAATCCAAAACTACTTTTCTTTTTTTATTTTTTGAAAAATACCCACTGTATCTTCTTTTGGGAGTTCTATTATGCTTACTAAAGCGTAAAAAATCATCAAAATATGTCTAAACCTCCTAATTTTAAAATTAATTTTAAAAACTTGATTTTAAACAAAACTTTAACTAATCAAAGTCTTCAACATTTCTTGAGGGGTCGTTTGAGAAATGGTTTTTTATGCAATTTAAAGCACTGTGTTAAGGAAAATCAGTTCATTTACAGTAGAACCCAATAATCCGAACCCCAGAAATCCGAAATATCAGAAAATCCGAACCAATTTTTTAATGTTTACTATTAAAAATTGATTACAAAACTAAGAATAGAAATTTAAAACCATAAACAAAGCTAGTAATTTTTCAAAACTTGAAACAAACATCTGAATTGTTGTTTAAGAATAAATACAGCACCCTGATTAGTTAAAACAAAATCAATTTTCATTATCGGTGGAAAAAAAACCCCATCAAACACTTGGAAATGAAGTACGCAATTTTTTGGAAGTTTCACTCACACTCTGCAGTTTTATCAGTCATATGTGATCTTGAAATAAGGGGGAGGGAGCACGGAAGTTTTTTTTACAGAACTCTCAATCTTTATTTTACTAAGCGCTTTAAAAAAAGTTTCAAGTTTTTTCTCATTAGACGATTTTTTCAATGACTTTGCGTCGTAGGAAGATATAGGCCAGTATCTGTGCTTCTGTAGAAATGAGTCTTAGAGACACTTGAAGAAACGCGTTTTGTATTTTACAATCATAATAGGGAAACATTGGAAGATGACGTTTTTTTCGTGCTTTATTTTGAGCGGAAACCAAATAAGCTAGCATCTACAGTAAAGCTAAAATAAATGACAAAAATGCAAAAAACTGAAAAATGAACAATTTGCTGTTGTTGACCTTTACCTTCACTGTTAAAACTACAGGATGCATTCGGCACCTTTCAGAGGAGAAACGCTTGTTCACCAGCGGCACCCAATACGGAGCCGAAATGGCACCTCTAAATAGGGTGAAAAACAGGCACCTTTTAAAAAATAGACAGCCAGAGTGGAAAAAAGTAACCTTCGGAGAGAGCAATGGCACCCTTACTACAGATCCTCCCCCCTACCCCGTATTGTGTGCGTTTTTGAATACAGTTGTGTATTTTTTTATTTATTATTATCATTATTATTATTATTTTAATTTTGTTTTGATTTATGATCTTCTACGTTTTGGACATTTTTCTCATTGAATTCGGTACTGGAAATGATTGAAACATGTAATTACAGCATTTGATCATATTTCAAAGTTTTCAACATAGTTGAGAAGTGCTCATTGCTTTAATTCATCAGATCGTGCTCTAACTCAATGTTTCCCAACCTCTTTTGACCCACGGGCGCGGTAAAAGCAAATGAATCTTTATTGTTTTCTTAAAAATTCATAAAATAAATAATATTAATAGTAATAACTCTGGGGCCGTTAAAAACGTGTACTGTTAAAAATTAATAAAACAATAAATATCTACCCCTTTACTTGGTATCAAAGATCTGTCACAGATACGTTATAATTTAAAGACGAGTAATTATTTAAATAATGTGAGAAATTATACATTTACTAAAACATGACGCATTCCGAAAATGAAGCACAGCTGTACTTATGGATTATTTACATGAAGAGCCAAAAATATTCAGGGATATTACAGTTACGGAAAAACAAATTCGTTTCATAAACGTTAATCAAGATTAACAAAATAAAACGCACATGAAGTTTTTCGACACTTAAAAAACCAGAAGAAATTTCTAACGCTATCGAGACATTAACCGCTAACAGGAAATGATTCTAACACTTGAATGAAAAAGCAAAAAAAAAAAAAGGAGCTAGACTGAGAGAGATTTTTTTTTCCCGCTAGCTTTCTGTTATAATCTACGAAGCTCAAGAATCATTTTTATTAAGGTTCTCACTCGTTGATTATTTATAACCTTATTGCCAGTGTTTTTATTTATTTTTTTGGTGAATAATAAAAGCTGCTTATCGAGTACTCAAGAAAATAATGAGAGATATTTTTAGTAGCGTTTTGAATGATGGAAATTTCACGATAGTAACGGTAACTGAAAAGCAATAAATGCACTTTTAAAAACTTTTAACTGTGTTTGAAAGCCCTAAAAACTACAAAGTAATCAAAAGCTGTACTTACTTGTAATTTCGGATAATTAATCCTAGGAAAGTTGGGTTTTAATCCAATAGTGTACTTCATTCAATGTGAAAGACACATAAACGCAATCATCATTTGTCCGCCATATTGAGGTGGATGAATGTATGTCTAAGACAAAAGCGCATGCGCAGCCAGTCTTTTTGCGATTGTATGCTGTTTCGGCTCCTCTGCTCTATTCCCGGCCTGCGTTGCACCTTCAGGCACCATGCTTTCACCTTAGAGGGAATATATTCACACGTCTGGAACCCCTGGCTATAACAGTGTTCCCACAGCAGTTTAAATATCTGTACCTCAGAGCAAAACGGTCGTAATCGCAATTTTACAGGAAGGATGAAAAACTTTTTCTGGCGCATGCAAAGAATGGGACGCGCGCTCTTTTAACCCTGGTAAAAAATTTAAAAGGATTTAAAAAAATTAAATAAATAAAAATAAAAATAATTATGTTTACATAAGGCCCGATGCGGAATAGACTTCTACATACAATGCGCACTAATAAACGGAAAATCGCAATTTTGGGACTTACGCTAGTCTGGCTCTGAGATACAGATATGAGGAGGTAGTTCTCTCAAAAACTTAGTTTATTTATTCCTTATTCTTTAAACTCCTCTTAAAATTTCAGAGTTTTATGTAACAATGTAATGTAATGACATGTGTGTTCTTTTCACGAACTTCTTTTATTCTGTTTTGTGGCTGGAGAAGTGGATAAAACACTATAGTTTTTAAGTGTTTCTCTCTCTCTTTTAATCAATTTTCTGAGCTGACTTTATTAACGTTTCTTAAATTATGCCTCAAGACCAAAATGGAGGCAGAGGAGAAGCGTACAAACCAAGGAAATTTAATTCACATAAACTAATTGGAAGAAAGATGTCTTGGTCATCTTCAATTTATTATACCTTATCTTTTACATAGCAAAATTATGAATTCGTAATTCAAAAAAATATTGAGCTATGAATTGCATTCATACTTCAGGGCGTCAATGATGGTAGAGCGTAATGGCTCTTTTGATCAGTCTCAATAGGATTATGCTTAAATGTTAGTTATAGCCAGGTAGGAAGTATGCCCGAAGGCTTTCTTATTGGCTGACTTCAGATCGCGGGTTAGGCCCACGTCATCTAAATAAAGGAATTTTAATAATTAATTTCATTATTAAGATGCAAGGTAAGTTAAAATGACAATAATTAACCAAGTATGAAAAACTTAAAGAATTGAGATGCAACTTCAGCTGTAGCAATGAAATTTCATGAGAGGCTAGAGACGCGCTCATTGGACGAACATTCAATCCGTCGCTAAGCCACGCCTACTAGCAAGAACAACCAGAAAAAAAAAAAATGGTATTAGAAGTTGAAAATGAAAAAAATGAAAAAAAATCAGTTGAAAATAAATTTCAACTAATTTCTAAGTTCAATCAGCAGTTTCTGCAAGGTTACAGTTAATGTATCAAGTTATTATTATTCATTTTTTTACCGACAAGAGAGTCCTGTTTATTTTCAAATTGTCGGTAATTCATCAATTTTGGTGCAAACTTCAATACTTTTATTTTTTAAATTTCTGTTTTTAAGTCGACTAAAAATAGTCGCTTTGGACAGTTCCCTAAAATTTGTAGGTGTTCATCTCTGCAGTTTGCACATGTGGGTGGCGAATTTTGCGACTTTCGGCATTCAGAAATTTTATGTTGGCCGGCACAAGCCAAACAATTTGGCGGGCGAGCACAACTAAATGATGAGTGATTATATTGTTGGCAGCTCCAACATTGAATCAATTCTTTTTTTCTGAGTGGTTCTAGCGAAATTTTAAAATTTCGTAGTTTTACATGAGTCCAGATTTTTGAGTTTTCATCATTATCCTGCAGATAAATTAGAAATAGTGGCAGTTTGGTCTTATTTTGACCGATTCTATGTAGTTGCGTTAGCTGTTGAGGGTTGAACCCTTCAGCTTCAATAGTTTTCTGGGGCCATTCAAGATCAGTGCTGACAGGCAGACCCCGAATCACAACTTTGATTTGTTTTTCATGTGGGAGCCTCAATGAGTGGTTCTTAGTGAAATTTTCGTCAAGATAGGTCTTAAGTTTCTTATGAGCATCGGAATTCGATAGATTGCGCATAATTTTGTCATTTTTAATTTTTCCGGTTGCAGTTAAACCGGCAACTTCAGAATAAAGCTTTAAACGACTAGTGTATTGGCGTCAATACCGTCGATCCAAATTGGGGGAACTTTTTTTTTCTTACTTTTACGGCTTTCCACCGTTTTAAATTCAGTTTCATCACAAGATTCTGCAGATCCATAGAGGAACAATATTCAATGTCAGTCTCAATCTGGCTAACTGAGTCATTTGATGAAATAACATCTTTAACTAGAAACTAGATCAGAACTATATGTTTTTTGTTTTACAGTGTTTTCATCAGCAATAGCCTCATGAATAACATTTTTATGAGTAAAAACATAAGCAGCATGTTTTTTCTTCTTTTTCTTTCTGCTTTTATTTGCTCGCTTCTCATTAGTCAATGAGAGCTCTGATTCAATTTCGTTAATTACTTTTAAATTTTGGTCAGATTCATTTTTAATTTCAACTTTACACATACTAATGCTGTTATTAACATCAAACAACAGGTTTGTTTCAGTATCGCATAATTCAATTTTTCCAATACCTGGCTCGGTATTGGTTGAAGAGTCAATAGTTTTAGATTTAGCAATAAAATCAAATATCTTAAGAAATTTTCAAGTTTTGTTCATCAATTTTTGAATTTATGTGAACAATATCATCATTTGATACACAAAAAGTCAAGTTTTGCTTCAGCTGAAGTGCATTGAATTTTAAATCAAAGATTCTAAATAACAATGTAAGATTACCTACAGTCAAGATAGCTAAGTTGCATTTATATTCAAATAACACTTTGCTAATGAATTAAATAATTCATCAAATTTAACTAAATTAAATTCATTAGTTAATTGAGTTTCAAATAAATTAATTTTGTCAACATAATCCTGAAAGAGACAAGAATCAAAGGAAGAGCAAACACTCTCCGTACCATCGGCTTGAGGAGGCGAGTTAGCAGCGGTTGTTGTGGCAGAAGGTGCGCGTATTTCTCGCGTGGGGACAAATTGTAGACTCGAAGATCAGCGTCATTTTTTGATAAGACATTCCTTTCCATGTTGTCCCTGCGACACGACTTATTCACCTCATTCCCAGCTTCAATGATGGCACAAGGCGAGACACCGCGTTTCTAGTGTAGCTTGGAATTGATCAGACTCTATTAGATTTCAAGTGAAAATTGCATTCAGATATTGTAAAAATTCACCAAGCCCAAGGGCAGATCAGGGGAGGGTCAAAGGGTCAGCTGACCCCCTGTGATGAGAAACAGTCTTTATTATTATTATTTTACATTTCCTTTACTTATTATTATTGTTGAAAGTCAATTTTTAGTCCTGAAAAATTAGTGTAGGTAATCAATGTTAATCCCTTTTTACTTAGTCTTGTTAGACTTGTCTCTTGAAGTCTAATAAATGCAAATTCTATTACATATAATGTAACTTTGAAAAAAATAGAGATCCTAAACCTTGGTGGCTCTTCGGTCCAGTAGGCCCATGTGTTAACCAGGACCCTTCTACAATGCAAACTCCGAAACGCATGTCTGCAATGCTGTACTTATTTTAACTTTGTTGTACAATATTTTAATTCAGCAATGTTGTGCCTTAATTGTTTTCATTGCAACGAAATTTTCTCGGCACATTAAATGTAAAAAATGTATAATTCTATTTATTTGAACAATTTAAATAACTCAAATATCAGCAGCAAACTGTGCAATGAATAAATTGCTATGCATATTTTTCTTGATAACATTTTTTATTAGAATACATGTATAGGATATTAAGATATTTTGAAGAAAATTCAAATTATACTTTGTTTTTCTTCCACTTAACTGACCTCTGAAATTTGACCCCCTTACAAAAATTTCTGGATCCGCCCCAGCACCAAGCGCATCGTAATACCGGTGTCGCAAGTTTAGCACTTAAATGACTATTGAATCAAGGAATGACGGAAGCGTGTAGTAAATATAAAAACATGCACCACATTGGGCATGCCGAGAAAAAGGTCAGCATCCCTCCTAATAATGAAGCAATGGTGAAGGTTTTTCTAACACAAAACGCAACAAAATTGTGTCTATTTCATCATTAGTGAGTGTGTCGTCATGCAATATGGTGTTTCAATAGTATCCAGTTTTGAGTAACTTACGTGGCTTTTACTTGCATAAACATTATGAGAGGTGTCATTTTAATATTTGTCACACGAAAGTGTTATTTTTTTTTAACATAGTGTTGTGCAACTGAAAGAAATTACTTCTTTTGTCATGTTTGCCATATCCTTCCCTCCATTAAAAAAAGAGAGAAGGAAACATGTGCTGTAAAAACACTTATTTTCATATCTTTACGAAGCTTTAATTTTCGCGATTTCCTTGAGCTTATCGTAATCTCGAAAAATTTAGCCTCACGAAATATTTTCCCGTGGCAGATTTTTCAACTTTCGATTCTGCTCAAATAAAATTCATGAAATTTTCATCCCGCACAACCACCGATATCTTCATTTTTGCGAAAATAAGTGCTTTTATATTATTCATGAATTATTTACTTGTTATGCCTTGTATTTTACGTTGTCCCTTTAAATATTTTTCCTTGGCAGATTTTTCAACTTTCGGTTATGCTCGTATAAAATTCATGAAATTTTCAGCCCGCAAAACCCCTGATATCTTCATTTTCGCGAAAATTACGGCTGGCGAAAATAAGTACTTTTATATTATTCATGAATTATTTACTTGTTATGCCTTGTATTTTACGTTGTCCCTTTAAATATTTTTCCTTGGCAGATTTTTCAACTTCCGGTTATACTCATATAAAATTCATGAAATTTTCAGCCCGCAAAACCACTGATATCTTCATTTTCGCGAAAATTACGGCGGGCGAAAATAAGTGCTTTTATATTATTCATGAATTATTTACTTGTTATGCCTTGTATTGTACGTTGTCCCTTTAAGCAACAAGTTTTAGCGGCGTTATTCGAAAAAAAATAAATATGTCTAAGAAAATATTGATAAGAAAATCATACAATGGCAAAGAGCCGACTCTTTTATATATATATATATATATATATATATATATATATATATATATATATATATATATATATATATATATATATATATATATATATATATATATATATATATATATATATATATATATATATATATATATATATATATATATATATATATATATATATCTTGAACAAAATTGTGCATCCAGTGTCAGGGGCAGTTAGCAGGGGCGTGCACAGAAATTTTGGGGCCCGTCACAAATGAATTTTTACTAGCCCCCTCCATATTGTTACTCTTACGTCTCTACATATATTTGACCCCGCATTTTAAAATCTCGGGCCCCCCTTCATGCTCAGGCCCTGGCACACAGGTGTCCCTTCTCTCCCCCTGTGCACACCCCTGATCAGGGGTAGGTAACTACCTATCTCAGCGGGCTCTTCCCCTAAATATATTTCACATTCTGATCCACAGGACTCCATGCCGCGTCACATACACAGTTTACTTTGTAAGACACCTTTCTTAATCAGGTTAACAAAGAGGCCCATTACTTCCTTTCTCAATTTCGCAACAAAATAATGAGCTTCGAGCACAACGGTAAACATTGTAAGCTCCATGGGTGGAACATCAAAAGCACCTTTTCTAAGTTCCGACACTTAAACTTCTTGCCCATAACGTGCGGAAATAAGCATAAAGTATATATTTTTAAATAAATAACAAACTACAGCTCCATCACTCTATTAGTGTTCCATGAGTTCTGGGGGATATGCCTCAACTTATGTGTGCAAGTTCAAGAGAGGCTCTTAAGCGCCGAGCCAAAAGAGCGCTATAACCTCCTTCAAAACGAGCCTAAATCGCATATTTAGGCTCTTATTTTTAGAATATTTCTGGGTAAGAGTCCTCCGATTCTCACTCTTTCCGAATGTCACTAAAGATGACTTAAAATCAGGGCTGCGGAGACGGAGATAAAATTACCGATTATTTTATCATATATCAGTCTGACTCTGACTGCATGATTCCGTCTTCGACACCGCATTCCTATTTAAAATAGCATTTTTAGGAATTCGATTTAAAAAAAATTACCGGAGGGCAGCAAACAATTTTTGGTGGGAAACCACCTCCTCTTGTCTAACGTTACCAAAGATAACTTTAAAATATGTTTGCAGGAAGAAGACACGCCAAATCCCTTCCACAAACGTCATCAAGCGCAGCCTAAAAGTGCCTATTTCGGCCCAATAACTTCAAAAAAATTCCGAGAAAGAGCTCCCACCTCCTCCTCTAACGTCTCAACATGTGATCTAAACTTTGCGAGTTTAAAACTTCAATATCAAAACTTTCCTAGGAACTAGGAACAGTCCCAAATGCATTTTTAGGGCTTCCTTTTCGAAAAATTTCTGTGGGAGGGTCTACAAATCCCACCCTTCCCCGAATGTAGCCTGAAATAGCCTGAAAAAAAAAATGTTTTTTGGAGTTGCTTAAAAAATGAGATGCCGCATACTGTGTCACCACCTCATCCGAGTAGAGGAAGAAGAGAAAATTTTCCACCTGCAGTCGGCCTTTTTGGTTCCACAAATACGAACACGTGTGTTTTTGTGAGAAGAAAAATCATGAATCATCTGCTTGCCGATGTATGCTGACAATGAATTTAGATGATAAAAAGAAAATATTAATGAAAAAGGGCTGCTGTTTTTGCTGCCTTAAAATGGGTCATAGAACTCGAACGTGTAAAAATTAATTGTGAGCGATGTAATGGAAAACATGCAACTATAATGTGAAACGAAAATAAATACCAAGAGCGCGATAAATTGAAAACAGACGTGCTCAAAGAGAATGACGGTCAAAATGCTATCAAGGACGCAGTGCTAAGTAACCGTACTTGTAGTACCAACATTCTGTTACAGAGCTTGATGTCTTTTCATCCATAAGCTCATTACTTTTTGCATTGAAAAAGGCGTTCCCTGTAACGCCGAAACACGTGTCTGCTGTAATTGGCAAATTTGTGCTTTTTTTAACGTTGTTTGTCTTACTTTACTGCTCAGCACAAAGGTATTTATTTATCTTATTCTGTTACAGACTTTGTACGTCAGATTACGAGGAAACAAGGGGGAGAAAATCGTGAGATGTCTTAGTGATTCTGGCATTCTGGCTCCCAACGTTCATGTCTGAGTAAACGAGTAGTTGAAGAATTGTAGTATGATCGTCTTGAAGAAGAAAATATTATACATAATTTGTTTAATGGTAAAGAACACACAGAAAAACATTACCGATACAGCGTGTCAGTCAGTAGTATTAATAAAGAATATCACTGCAAATTTGAGGTACTTGGCCAAGAAAAAATATGTTCTAAAATACCAACTTTGAAGTTAGATCCATGTCAGCAAGAATTGAATAAAAGAAATACAATTTTGACAGATTAATTGAATGCAAAAGAAGCAGAATCCGAAGACATGGATCTGTTAATTGGAGCCGATGTATCCGGTAAACTTCTCAATGGAAGAGTCATAGTTCTGCCGTGTGGACTCGTAGCTCTCGGAATCTATCTTGGACGGACCTCGATGGGGAAGATGCCATTTGATGATCATGATGATAATTCTACAATGGTGGTAACGAATTTATTTATGAAAGATTTTACCATTACAGAAATGTGGAACCTTGATGTGATACGCATTACTGATCCGATCATTAAAAAAAGCAAGGAAGAAAAGGATTTACAAATGAAAATGCAATTTCAGAATTCTGTTTTTCTAAATAATGAAGGACGCTATGAAGTGGCATTACCGTGGGCCGAAGATCGTCTACCATTACCTAAAAATAAAGAATTAGAACTTAAACGCCTGGAAACAACAACACAGAAACTTTGCTCTCAAAATTTAATTAATCGATATGATGAAGTTTTAAAAAATTGGGAAGATCTAGGCATAATCGAGGAAGTGAAACAAAGTGAAAATATTGATAGCGGACACTACTTGCCCCACAGACCAGTGATTAGAGAAAGCAGTTCTACTCCAGTACGGCCTGTGTTTGATGCGTCTGCGAGAACTAAGTTTTCGCCGTCACTGAATCAATGTTTAGAAGCTGGACCCAATTTAATTGAATTAATCACATCATTTTAGCTAAGATTCAGAGAAAATAAATACAGTGTCGTTGCAGACATAGAAAAAGCTTTTTTACAGATTAGCATTAGGCCACCAGATACAGAATATCTTAAATTTTTCTGGTGGAAGAACAAAGATACAAAAGAACTGAAAATATTTTAGCACACCAAAGTTGTGTTCGGAGTAAATAATAGTTCATTTTTATTGGGGACAGTTTTGGATTATCATTTTCAAAATTGCATGAAAAATACAGAACACGATCACAAAGTTGTAGAAAAACTGAAACATAGTTTTTACGTAGATAACGTTTTATCCAGCATTGAAAGTGAAGCTGAACTTCAAAATTTCATTGAAGAATCTCGTAACATTATGGCACAAGCAAAATTTAGCCTAAGATGTTGGCAATATTCGAACGATAAAAACCCTGAAGTCAAAACACATCTTTTAGGGTTGATTTGGAACCGAGAAATGGATACAATCAAATTGAGTTTGAATCGGATAGAAGACCAACATTTTGACAAAATCACTAAACGAGTGATTCTAGTTGTTACACACGAAGTGTTTGATCCAGTGGGTTTTGTGATTCCAGTTTTCCTTCTACCTAAGCTGATGTTGCAAGATCTGTGGAAATCTGGAATATTCTGGGATGCAGAAGTAGACGAAAGCATGAAAGAAAAAATTCTTCAATGGTTTGAAGACCTCTGTCTGCTAAAAGAAGTCTCAATTCCACGATGGGTGTAGTGCCATGAAGAGAATAAAAAGTCTTATAGCATCCACACGTTTTGTGATGCCAGCGGGCATGCCTATGCCGCTACGGAATTTTTAAGAATTCAGACAGACACAGCAGTTGAGGTTCACTTATTAGCTTCAAAATCCAGAGGGGCTCCTGCCAAACAAATAACTATCATAACAAATAACATATCTTGAATTTATTGTTGCCACGGTTGGAGCAAGACTATGCACTTCCGTTTTAGAAGGTTTGCAATGGCAGAATGTTGAATTTACATTTTGTACAGACTCGACTGTGATCTCGTCTTGGACACAAAAGGAAGAAATATGGAAAGTTTTCGTGGTTAACAGAGTACTTGAAATAAGGAAGTTAACAAAACCAAATTCATGGAAATTTGTAAAAGGAATAGAGAATCCAGCCGACCAGGAGCTGCTCAGTTAAGCAACTGCTGGCGATGAGATGGTGGGAGGGCCCACTTTTGTTAAAGAAGAATGAAGACGAATGGCCGCAATTTGATTTGGTTTTCAATGATGAAGAAATTTCTCGAGAAAAGCGAAGGAGTGCTGTGATAAATACCCAAGTCAACGTGGAACGCGAAGATATGTTTCACAGATACTCAAATTATCCGAGACTCATTAGAATCATTGGTTGGATGTATAGGTTCTACTTGAATTCGAAATCTAAAGATTTTAGACAAAAAGGAAATCTAAGTGTACAGGAGACGAAAAATGCGGAAAAAAGTTTTCTAAAGAGAACTATTGGATTCTCCAGAACCGGAAAACGGTTAGAAAAGCTTTCTCGACATGTGTACGATGCAAACGATTCACTGTGACCCATTCAGAACCGAAATGCCCTCCTTTACCTGAGGATAGAGTTAGAGGTGCAACAATATTCGAAATCACAGGAACAGGTCTTGCTGAACCGTTATACTTGAGAGACGGAACGAAAGCTTGGATAGCTCTCTACACTTGTGCTGTGTATCGTGCGGTGCATATAGAACTGATAACCTCTCAAATTGCAGAAGCCTTTTTCCAAGCGTTAAGAAGATTTATTGCTAGGCGAGGAAGGCCAGAAATTTTATATTCCGATAACGGAGGCAATTTCGTTAAAGTTCACAATGAATTAAGCAAACTGGATTGTGGAAAGATAGAATCGCAGTCGTCGTTGAAAAAAATAACCTGGAGGTTCATACCACTTCAGTCCCTTTGTGGGGCGGATGGTGGGAGAGGTTGATAGGTACGATTAAGGCAAATTCTGCGTCGAGTTTTAGGTCAAGCTTCACTAACTTACGAAGAGCTGAACACAGTAATGTGTGATATCGAAAGCCTGATAAACTCAAGACATTTAACGTACTTGTCAGAAGATGTAAATGATTTGGTTGCACTGTCTCCTTCCATGTTCCTCCAAGAAACCAGAGAATGCGGCGTACCAGATATTGATATAGTAGATGTCATCTGCATGCGAAAAAGATATTCATATCTACAACGAGTACGCGAAGACATGCGAAAGAGATTTCGGCAAGAATACCTGGGACAATTGCAACATGCAAGAAAATGTTTAAAAGAAGCTAAGCCTCCTTCTGTAGGAGAAATTGTTCTCGTAGGATCAGACAACCTAAAACGGTTGCAATGGCCACTTGAACGAATTCTTGAAGTCCTACCAGGCAGAGATGGCATTGTCAGAGTTGTCCGCATAAAAACAAAGTCCGGAATAGACACACGTCCTGTGAACGTGTATACAGTTTAGAAATAACAGAAAACGATGAAAGCGCACTCTTGAGAGACAAAACCATTACTCGCAAGAACCAAGAACCAGTGGTAACGCGAAGTGCACGAATAGTAAAAGAACCCAAGAGACTAGGCTCCACAGAAGATGGAGTTTTTCATAGGTGAAGAGCTCAAGGTGGAGGTGGGAGGATGTCGCAACTCATCAAGGTTAGCCTTGAACTTTTATTTTTGAACTTTTTCGTCAGCTCACCGCTTTCCGGATTTGAAGTGAACTGAGCGAGAAATAAAAATAAATAAAATTGATGGAACACGAAAAAGATTTTTTATGCAGTCCGATTTGAAAATTTGTTATTTGAAGCTGTAAATCATAGACTAATAATTCGGAACTCCAGCGCTCGAATACGCTACCTTGCGGTGATTTACAAAACTGCAAATGAAACTAAAACACTGCCACGTTGCGTTCCACGTGTGTCTGTTGACGTAAACACAGGCAGTTTGTTCTGAGTATTTATTAACGCAATCGATGTGTCTTAGTTTGCTTTCAGCTACAGAAATTAATTCGTCCCTTAGTAGTATTCTCGAGCTTCTCAAAATAATGTTAGTTTTCATTATTTCCTTAATAATTGGTGAAAAGCGACAATTCTGGATTAACAAACTTGGATAACGTTATACAAGGTAAAAATTTTTTATTGTTTTGTATGAATTTGTAAGAATATGGGTTTTTTTTTAAATCTTAAATTAATTAAACTTACCATATTTTACAGCAGCATTTAGTTGGAATGGACAGTATGCAAAATATTTTCTTGAATATATTATCGTAGAACAAAATGAATAACCGAGAAAGAATTTACTTTATTCCCTTTATTCTCAGCTGAAAGGTTTCGCCAAATTTGTTTAGGGTTATAGTTTTAGTATAGTGCGAGCAAAGTAGCCTTGGCGAGATTTCGCGTTTTTAGTTAAACCATTTTTAATTTTTATCATGAGTGGAATAAAATGGTAGTAAGATTACAGAATTCGATAAGTGAAAAGAAATAATGGTCAATCAACTGAAAAGAAAACTACCACCATATATCCGTGAGAATTTTGTTGATGATTTGCATAACATGACACAATTAAATCGTAACTCAGAAATTAGAAAAATTGAAACAGAAAATTTTTAAATTAACCGATTCGGGAATTCGAGAGAAATAACTCAGCTACAAATGGAAAACAATAAGCGCTAGCCAAGCAAGGCAAAAAAGTATCATCTTCTTTCGATAACAATTTGTAATGTCATATTGAATTTTCTAGCATTAATTGTTATTGTTGTCAGGCCACAATTATTATTTAGTTTTATCAAGAATTGATAAATATCGAATTCAACATCGTGGAAATAGCTGCTTAGAACTACGAACTACGTAGTTTGCATTAATCTTTGACGTTCAGTAATGCTTCTTGAATTCTCATTTCTTTCTACGTGGGCCAGAATATCCACAAGACTTTGAAAATTAATTTAAAAAAAATAAAGCGAAAAAATCATACGTACGAACAAAAGTCACAACACTTTTAGCATTTTCTTCGTTACCATGTGCGTTTGTTTTAGTTTTTAAGTCCGCCATTAGACAGTGACTTCAGTGCCCCCTATAGTTCGTTGGAGTTGCGAATAAGAGTAGACTGAGCGAGACTGAGCTTTCCCAGACTTGCTGTTGAAAAAATTGGTTCATGGATACATCATGTGACTGGTGGGAGGCTTGGCGAAAACTTTGGCAGCATGGTTGCCAGATGGCAACATTATCTATAGTTTGGCATTCGACATGTATTTTAAGACGTAAAGTGTTTTCATTATAATTTTTCCAGGTACAGAGATTGAACTGTTTTTCTTTTAGTTATGCATTATTTTGACATTTGTAAAAAGTTTTCGATCACAGTTTTCAGTAACTTTTATTTCATTTGGAACTGCTACGTCAGCGTTGGCGTGAACGTAATGGCGTAAACGTTTTGCATTAACGCAAAAATGTAGTAATCGGTATCTTAAATTGAAATTGTAGATAAAAATCTTACCGTTTGACGATTCTTTTTGGGCGTCTGCATCTTTAATTGCTTAGAGAGTTAATGAAATTTACTAAAGAAAATGCACAGTACTATCTAAACGAAAAACTCACTATATTAACAAAATATTTACAACTTAGAATAACAAATTTACCATTCGGACTCCACAAAAAATCATTCTTCCGTGTTCCATCAAATTCTATTTATTTTATTTCTCGCGGGCGTTGATCGTCTGCTACGATCAACGGCCGCTGTTGCTAGGATATCCACCAGTCACATGGTTTGGTTTATGAGCAGCAAAAGGGTTGCCATCGCTCGGTCTATTCTTATTATTTATCTATGCTGTAAATAGTTTTCTGGTAGAATTACGGTAACCGGGTCGCGGCGATAAATATTTCATTCTGGCAACCCGCTACCTTACCTTGGCGGCGGAGCAATTTCGGTAACCTTACACCAAAGCTGATTTGCTATTCGTTTGGCCAATCAGCCATTTCAGAATTCACCTTTAGAAAATTGTAATTTATTAGTCCAATAAATCTTTCTTTTTTTAAAATTCCATAGAATAATAATTTAAATTTTCTCAAAGGGAATTTTTTTCTGAAAATAAGCAACATATTGTGTTTTTTCAATTTTTAGATCTTTGAAACCTTTTATGAAATTTTACATCCAGAAATGTTTGTCACTTTTTACTCTTTTAAGTTATAGATTTAAAAATTAGTTATTCATTCCTTTTGGATATGTTTTAGGAATGTGTTCGCAGTAAGTTATTTCCTTCATGTTTTGTTGTTCCATCTTAAATTAAAAATGTGTTAATTTTGATAATCACTTATTCAGTAAGTTAGAATTATAGTTTTAGTTATGATAACGTTCTCTGAATGGATATTTTGATGTAATTTAACTTATTAAGTAGATCGTTTTAAGTCTTAATTAAACAGTAGTAAGTATTTTAAATGGCTTTTTCTCAGATTATTTCAGACTAATGTGTTCTATCCAACTTTTACTGTTGTTAAATTTCGGTAAAAATTTATGTTTCATTTTAATGTTCCTTAGGAAATTAAATATGTTGATAGAAAGTGTAACACCATATACGTCATGAAACTTTTCGTTCACATAGGACATCATGATATTTTATTTCTTTTCCTACAGAAAAAAATGAGTTCAATATTACTGCAACGGGAACGTAAAGAGCAGTATCGGCAAAATTTTATTTAAAATTTTTTTTCGCATTTTCGTCATGGGTTGTACTTTAGCTTTCTTGTACAAGCTTGCTTACTTGCTTTCCACTGAAAAAACAAAAAGGTCAAATTCCATCATTTCGCTATTGTTAGTATCCAATCCAAAACACGTTTCTTTTTATGTATCAAATATTCATCTCTGTATAGATACTGCGCTTTATCTTCCCACGTTTAAGTTAACATCTTGAAAAAAGTTACCTCTCATTTGTCTTTTCTGCAAACTTTATTTCAAAGTAAGAAAAATAATATACAGTGACTCCCAAAAGTGTTCGTACACCTTGAAATTTTGTAGTAAAACCAAAATAACGCAAAACTGAATTCGAATATGAAGTCCAATTTTTTTCTACACCATTCCTATGCCATTCTGAATAAAACCCAGAAGTTTTATTCAAAATATTGCCAAATTTTATTTTTGAAATTTGTCAAAAAACGATGAGACAGAGAAAAAATGCGCCACAAAAGTCATCGTACACTGAAACATTTTCGAATAAATTCATCATTAAAATTATCATATGTGGTTTTATTATTGTTTTTGCATTGTAATGACACTGTAGTCATTTGCCTTTAATTTTTTGTTTATTTATTCTCTAATATTCTGCTTATTATTTTTAAATGGCAGGTATGCGTAGAAAACAACAAACACGATTCGAAATTTGATATTTTTCCCTTACAGTAGCCACAAATTGGTTTGAAATTTCTCTAAATTAGTTAATTTATACCATTCTATAGTGAAGTGCTTGATAAAATGCTTTAAAGACAAGAATTGGATCGAAAACAAAGTAAGAAAAGGTCAACTGGCAAAGTTAACAAAGCGTGATCGGAAGTTTACAGTTAAAAAAATTATGAAAAATACACATTTGAGCGCTGAAAAAGTTTCTGCAGAATTGAATGAAACATTTTACGTTTAATTTTCACCTAAAATTATTCGCCAAGTTCTCTGATTATCCGGATTAAAGGGGACCTCTTCCAGCAGAAATTTTCTTGTTCGGACGAAAAACAGTAAACTTACGCTTTCCGTCGTAAAATCAATGATAAAGAAGCTCAAAACATTTTGGAACAACGTCTTACTTATAAATAAAAATAAATTTAATATTTTGGGTTAAATTGTTGAATAATTGTCAGTCGAAGAAAAAATGAGGAATTTAATTTTAAGAACTTAGCTGGATCAGTTAATCAGGACGGTGAAGGTGTTTTTGTGTAAGGGTGCATAACAGCATCAGGTCTTGGAAATTTGGAATTTTTTGATAAAATAATGAATTATGCTGTTCATTCAAATGTTTCAAAAAACAATTTTAAAGTATTAGCCCAATATTTGGCAATCGGAAACAACATTGTTTATTATCAAGATAACGATAAGAAGTACACTCTCAAAAATGAACTTTCAAATTTGACGAAATTTTCTTCGTTTTTGACGAAACCACTTCCAGGGATATGCTCCGAGCGAACATTTCGTCAAATTGAAGAAACTGCTTTTGTTAGTGGTTTGAGGATGCGAATTTCGTCAAATGTAACAAAATATTTCTTCATTCTAGTTTCGTCAAATTAACAATCATTTTCGTAGTTTTGAGAGCATTAGTTTCGTCAAATTAATTTCGTCATATATAAGGACGTTAATTTCGTAAATTTTTAAAAAAATTTATTTTCTTTTTTTTTTTTTTATCTTGGAGCACATTATTATTTTTTTTTCTTTCAGAATACAGTCGAACCTCGTTAATTCGAACACGCTTAAAACAAATAACTGCTGAAATGAACTTTTTTGCAATCCTTGTCTTATTGTTTATTGTTTTTCGGATAAAGCGAACCACGTTTTTAATCGATTTTAATGGTCCCTTTAAATTTGTTATAACGAGGTTAGACTGTATTTTATAAGATTCGTGTACGTGTGATCAAATCGTAACTTCAGAATCTTACCACCGTAGTTTCCCATTTTAATGCGTATAGTCACTTTCACAGGCCCGTCATTTATGGGGTCAGAGGGTCAATTGACGCCCCCCCCCCCCCTCCCGTCTTGATTTTTGAACATTCATGTTTTTACACATGACCGGCCGCCGTTTTAGTTGGTTTTCTGTAAAATTTTTATTGAGTACAGACTCTTTTGCCATATTTGGGAAAAAAATGAAATAACGGGCCTGCAGCCCCCCCCCCCATCAAAAAAAAAAAAAAGACAAGTAAGTGTCGAAAAAAGAGGCACACAAAATATGTCAAGCAAATTTTTATTTATGGTAAAAATGCAAACAAACAACTTCTTAAAAAAGGTAAAACAAATCATTGCAGATTAAATTCCCCATGTTATCTAATTAAACCCCATAATGGGGGTTTTCCTTCAAAAAATCTAATTTTTGTCGGATATTTTCCAAATTTGGCACAGAGGTTCATTATTGGAGGCTCTGGAATTCATGCAAGGTCGTTTATGTCTCTCTATGTGGGGGGGGGGGGGGCAGACAATCCCGCATTGGGGGTTCTCCGTATTAAAAAAAAGTTTTTGTCCGATTTTTTTAAAATTTGCCCCAGAGGTTTTTAGATGCTCAAGAATCACGCAGGCTTGTTTTCATCACTTTAAAAAGAGGGGGGGGGGGGGGGGTCCTTGAAAAAATCTAGTTTTTGTCGGATTTTTCCAAAATTTGGCACAGAGTTTCGTTATTTGATGCTCAGGAATTCTCATAGGGTGGTTTTCGTTCCACTATGGGGGGCAACACCCATACGGGGGGGGGGTCTTATGAAAAAACAGTTTTTATCATATATTTTCCAAATTTGGAACAGAGGTCCTCTGATGCTCGGAAATTCACACATGGTAGTTTTCAACCCTCCATAATGGGGGGGGGGGAGGAGCAACCCCGCATTGGGGGTTCTCCTTATATAAAAAAAAAAAGTTTTTGTCCGATCTTTTCTAAATTTGCCATAGAGGTTCTTTGATGCTCAGGAATTCACGGAGGTTAGCTTTCGTCACTCTATGGGGGGGGGGGCAACCCCAATGGGGTTTTTCCTTGAAAAAAATTCATTTTTTGTCGGATCTTTCCAAAGTTTGGCATAGAGGTTCGTTCATTGATGCTCAGGAATTCTCATAAAGTAGTTTTCGCGCCGCTATGGGAGACAACCACCAAATGGGGGTTTTTCTTATAAAAAACCAGTTTTATCAGGACTTTTCCAAAATTGTCACAGATGTCCTTTAACGCTCGGGAATTCCCGTTTTCGTCCCGCTATGGAGTGGGAAACCATATGTGTGTCGGGGCGGTGGGGTCTTATAAGAACCCAGTTTTCGTCTGATCTGTTCCAAATTTGGTACATTTGTCTTTTGATGCTTGGGAATTCCCATATTGTAGTTTTCGTTCCGCTATGTGTGCCAAACCCCACAGGAGTTTTCCTTACAAAAATCCAGTTTTCGTCGGATCTTTTCCAGATTCGACCCAGATGTCCTTTGATGCTGGAAATCTACATAAGATAGCTTCCCATGGGGTAGTATTCATATGGGGTACTACCCCATGTGATTAAAGGACCTATGTGCCAAATTAGAAAAGATGTGACAAAAGCCTGGATTTTTGTAAGGAAAACTCCTCTAATGAGGGAGGGGGGGGGGGGGGCTAAAGCGGGAAGAATATTTCAAACTGTTTAGACTACATCGCGATACATCGCTTGCCCTACTGGGACTGGGAATATAAAAGTGCTACTTCCTAAGCAGACATTGGGTTCTGGAAAAATAAATCATGTGCCACTTTTATGCACAGTTAGATCGATATATGCTTGGGAGAAATTTGCTGGGGATTTTCTTCTTTATTGCATTGCATGAAAAAATTCCAGAAAAAAAAAAAAAAAAAAAAAGATTTTTATTCAACTTATACCACAAATTTCAAAGAAAAAGTACAATGAAATGGACAACTTTAAGTTAGTATATCTTTGTTCTAAAATTACATACAGAAAATAAAATTAGATAATCTTAAGAAAAAGCTTACCTTTTTCTTTTTCCAATCAATTATTTGTTTTATTAATTTTGCTTGTAAGTAGAATGTTTATTTGGCCAAATTTATGTTTAATATAGGTACTTTATTATTGCATGCATTTCATACTTCATACTTTGAAAACAATTCTCTGCCAAAATTGCAAAAGGTATTTGAAAATATAAATCTTTAAAAAATGCAGATGTGAAATAAATCTTTTGGTAAAATTAATTTAGTGTAATGTTTGTTAAATAATTATAAAATATACCTTTGCTTTTTACCCCTAAGTTTTTATTATTATTTTTTAGACATTTGTAATATGAAATCAATGTATAATATACGAACACTCTGAATATTGTTATAATTATTTAAAAAATCTTCGTCTGTCTTGGTTCTGATTATCTTCATGATGTTGGATCCATCCTAAAAGAGTTTTAAAAAGAAAATATATTTATAATAAGTAAATGTGTAAGTCCATGGGTGTATGCCCTCATTGCACATTGATCTTTTTTCTATTTCGAGGCATGTTTTACGATTAAATGCAGCAGCTTATTTCTGAAATAAAGCATTTTTCCACAATTTCTTACAAAATTGTTCGCCTTTAGTTAAAAAGCTACGATTCTCTTGGGCTTTAAGGAGCATCTGATTTCATTTTCATATTTTCCAAAATATGATTATTTCGACGGTGACAGCTATTTTTCCAAGCAGATTGCAAGAGTGAATTATTTTTACAGCGGATGGGCAAAATTTTTATTTAGGCAGACATGCAATGATTTCTCTCGGTATCTGAAATTAATTTCTGAGTAGCGTTCTGGAATTAGAGTTTCTTCAATTTATCGACAATCAGCATTACTTAGCCATTAAACTAGTTAATTCCGTTGCATATCAAGTCGTGAATTTTCATTTTTTTTTTCTGAGCTATAAAAAAAATCAAGGGTGCGACAATTGTTGATCTGTGATTTTTTTTTAATTTATTTTTTATTTCAGCCGACAGCCAAAATACACCGTTTTCTCCCGATTTTCGTTTTCAGATTTGCAGTTTTCTTGACGAATGTTTTCTGAAGTACTCCCTCCACTACAAATTAGTTCTATTAAGATACTTACAAATTAAGTAGTAATGAAACTGATGATTATGATTTATTTTTACTTTTTTCAGAAATTTTATTGTGTTATGTTATCAATAAGTAACATTTACTTACCGAGCCTTACCTCCTTAAACCACTACCAAATTAGAATCAAAAACCAAGGGCTCCAACACTCGATTAATTGATAGTATAGTACCTTGAAATCTTTAAAAAATATTCAAACAAAATCATAAAATCGTCAGAATTAATCACTGGTACAAAAATATTCAAACGTCGCTCTACTAGTTTGAGACGGAGGGAGTATTACCAAGGAAGTATTACCTTTTTCCCAAGCATATTTGATTGCTAAAATATGTAATTTTCACGCAGTAAATAAAAAACACGCCTAGGGAGAAGAGTTGCCAAAGACAGGGGAAACCTAATAACATAGTGCTTTTCCTTGTCTTGAGAACTAATTGACAGATATCGATGGATTTTTTTTTAAATTATTCTTTCAATTTTTCAATTAAAGTATAGCTGTTCGGTTAAAATTTCAGATATTTTGCATCCAGCAAAAATCACAACTGTAATTTACATTTGGATTGATTGGTAGTTCATCTATAAAATGCTTCTTAGTCTGGTTTCATGTAGACCCGGATTTCTCATTTTTTGTTGACAATACCGTGAAAAGGCAAATATGGCAACAAAATTAATGCTGCATTAATTTTAGCCGTAGAAACTATGAATAATAGAAAAACTCATAATTAGCACAAATCATGTGACACAAATTGACATAGAAAAAACTTATAAATTTAGTGTATTAAGTGTGGAAATAAACAACAAAAAATGCTTATCATTATTATTTTCAAAACATGCTACTATATATGTATTTTTTTTAAATCGAGGTTAAACATTAAAACTCTATTTTCATTAATTTATTTAATTTGCAGAAAAATTGAAAAAAATATTGAAAATATTCCGCTGAAATATCAAGCACAAAGATAGAATTCTTTACGGAAATTAATATCTTCTCTAACTTAAAATGATTTGTATTTACTTTACTTCATGTTTTATGCAAGTAAAAAAAAAGGCTCCACAAGTAATGAACGTAAGCACTTATTGCTAGAAACATCTGCCGTAGGGAAAGAGATTATATAAACAACATGGGGTAAGCATTTATAAGTCCTGTCTACGAGCATAAAAAAAGAAGGTATCATTTCGGATCCAAAAGCTGATATAAGCGGTTTGCATTTATTTTTTATTTGTTCATGCGCTTTTTTTCCTTCAGTTTCATCGGTTTTATTCAAAGATTGCTAAACAATTATTTTAAAATATTTTCTACGAACACTTTTGTGTTATAAAGTTCTTGATACTTTTTGATTATTAATTTCTTCGAAATCATATTTTATTTTGCTATTAAAATATTTCATGTAGTTTTGTAATATTGTTTACCCATTCCAAAATATTAATTTTTACTAATGGGTAGAGCAATATTTCATTGAAAATGATAAGTGTACGAACACTTTTGGGAGCAACTGTATAAATTATAACATTGAATAAAACATTACATGTAGAGTGGAAGAAGAAAAAATATCAATACTTATTGGGGGATGGGTACATATTTGTTTAAGAAAATAAAAATGCACAGTGAAAAAAATTTGAACTTTTAAACTAAAAAATACACTTTGTTTTACAGAATTATTTTTGTAAAATTCATGGAGAAGAATGAAAACACATAACCATGCAATATATTCAACGTTGAAATTAAAAGCTTCAAAGTTCTATGCCTTTTATAAAAGCGCTGCATTTATCATCTGCGTTAGTTTAGCTACGGTGGAATTTTTTTTGTAAGTTTAAATTTGTACAAATTCTGTGGTCATGTTTGACATTTTTTTTTTTTAACGAAATAAAGGAAGTACGTTTTTGGAAACTAATGTCAATGAACCAACATTTCCTTTTGCAAATAAAAAAATAACGCTAGTTAAGCCTAACGTGGAGTTGATTCAAAGTTACTTCAAAAAGCACACAGAGTTCTAAACCTAATCGAACGGTTCGTTTTCAATTTTAATGTGTTTTAAACGCAACTATAAACACAAAACTAAACAAAAATGTAACAATAAATAAAAGAAAAAGCACATTGCACATACAAATTTTAATAAATACTAACCTTTTTTTATGAATCCTTTAGGCTAATTTAACGAGCGAGTACAAGACTGGAACGAAAACTCCCAGAATGCACTGCAATATGACGAAATCGGAACGAAATAATTTCGTCAAAAAGTTGAGATTTCTGGTTTTGTCAAATATCACGTGATTTGGTGACGAAAGAATCGTAGAAAATAACGAAATAGCGCTCGAGGATTGCCAAATCGTCAAAATTGAGCGTTTCATTTTTGACAGTGTACAGGTTTGCGTTTGGTGCCTCGAAAATTGTCCTTAAACTTAGAAATATCTCTTCAATCGCCAGATTTAAACTTAATGGAACATATGTGGAGATATCTGGCTGCTAGACGAAAATACACCATTGAAACAAAAAGCGAACAAGAAACAGTAAGACTGGAAGTGCGGCTCAACACTTATTCAGATATCGCATAAAAAAAGAAAAAAAACAATGAAATCTATTCCCAGACGTTTAAAAGCTGTTGTTGATACTACATGATATTCGACTAAATATTAGTTTTGTAAAAAGTTAGATTATTGAGCAATCACGATTGTTTATTGTTCTCACTTGACAGTCCCTGATGTTCCGGTTCCTTTTTCAGCTTGGACCAGGCCTGCAGCACCACCGTCCACCGGCGGCGGCGCGGCTGGTCCTGAGCACTGTCCCCCGGAATCCACTTCTGCTGGGCGGTGGCGTCCATGTCCTACACACGCATGCTCATACACAGTCGCCTACGCGCGCACGCCTTTACACACATACACACGCCTACGTGCACACAAGTAAGCCTACACACACACGCACACAACTATATACACGTAAGCACCCAGGAGGAGGGACATGCTTGGGCGGGGGAACCATTTCTAGAAACAATAACTCTAACCAGTAGTGTCTTGTCGCAACTCGTGATTGCGAAAAACATAATTTGAATTCAAAGTTTCGGAATTCAAATTAGAGTTAATTTTTTTACTAATTTTCTGGCATTTTTTCAAAGTGTACGAAGACTTTTGTGAGATAAAATTTCCGGCATTTTTTGGTTTTTGATTTTTAAAAAAATAAGTTTTAATGTTTTATTAAAAATTTTCGTGTAGTTTTGTTAAAAATAGATCATAGATTTTATAATTAAATACCTATTCCGAAATATTAATTCTAACAAATGCATAGGGGCCTATTTCATTGAAAGTCGTATAGGTGTACGAACACTTTTGGGAGCCACTGTAGTTCTGTAAAAAAAAAAAAAAAAGGCTTAATCATTTGTTTCTTTTCCTATTTTGCAATATTTTAGAAAGGAAAAAAGAATTCTAATGCTTTTTTTACTTTACGGATGCAATCAGAGAAAGAAAATGGTTAATAAACAGTTGTAGTTACCTAAGTGATAGTTTGAGCAATCCGAAGCTCCGCCCCTTGTCTTTGGGTCAACTCTCATTTGATGATTTCTTTTGTTCACATTGTAGTACTTTGTTTACATTGAGTCGTAGGTGCCAAATTTGGCAGTTTTTGAAAAAATAGGCCAACGCGACCCGGTTACCGTAATTCTACCAGTTTTCTTTTAGATAGTACTGTGCATTTTCTTTAGTCAATTTCAATAACTCTCTAAGCAATTAAAGATGCAAACGCCCAAAAAGAATCGGCAAAGGGTAAGATTTTTACCAACAATTTCAATTTAAGTTACCGATTAGTACAATCATATGGTTGGCTCTGGTTAAGAGCAAAAGAAATGTATTCTTTTATGACACCAGCTGCACACCCTGATTTATCAGTGTTCATGCAAGCTTTTTGTCTGCCAGCTATAGAAACCGTGTCATTACCTTGTAATATCATTTACCTTCTTTCTTTATTCCCTTCCCCCTCCTTTTTTTTTTCTTTTCTTATATCTTTTATTTATCTCTTTATATTAAAAAACGTAAGGTGAAAGAAATTCTGAAAGGAAATCTTTAGCGGACCTGCGTCCAGGAGACTCCTAGCACCTACAGCCTTGAAATTTTGTGCAAAATTACTTCGAGCCCCGGTGGTTTGCACTTGGGGTTTGTTTTTTAAATTTTGAATTAGTTGTTTTGTAATTATTTTTTAAGCTCAAATTTCGCATAAATTGCCTATTAAAGGGGTGAAAATTACTTGCACGTATTAATATTATATATTGTTGGAAAGGATGGAATCTTTCGCGTTCTATGCAATTTGCTTCAATGCTTTACATTATTATTTGTTCAACTTAATTACGGCGGGTGTTGTTTGCGTTTCTAGCTCGAATTATTTTAGGCTTAGCTGAAATTTAGGCACTACATTCTTCATTAAATCTATCAGTAAAAAACGAAGGAATCGTCCCCCCCCCCCTTTTTTTTGACACCACTGGAAAGAGCGGCTTTTTTTACTCCAGATTTAACTCGACCTATGGTCGAAAAAACTAAGTTTCTATCTCCAAAGGAAAAAAAGTTACAAGCCGTTTTATTAATCAAGTTCGAAAAATCTCATCTCCATTAAAATTATTGATGTTGGCGTTGCCATAGTTACGTCTTTTTGATTCGTTTGTTTCTTTTTTCTTATTCACGAATTTTAAGGGTTTCGATTTTAACGGAAAATCTTCGGCTCAACTCAATTCAAGCTCCGAGCTAAAGAGCAAAATATATTACTAGAGACGACGAATATGAAAATGACTTTTTAAACGTACAAAACTGCAATTTTGTGATGCTCAGGGGCCCCTTAGTCCTCTCGGCTCTGCGCAGGGCCTGATTACTGAATAGGCCAACTAGGCCGTGGCCTAGTGCCCCCACTATTTAGGGGCCCCCAAAATGGCAAAAAACTGTTTTAGTCAGTGGCTAAAATAGTTTTATCCAATGGCTAAAATTGTGATGCTTGAAAGCAGGGGGCCCCAAAAAAATTCTTTGGTCTTGGGCCCTTTGATGTCTTAATCGGGCCCTGGCTCTGCAAGTTGGAACAAGTTCGGGAAGGGGTGCTTTTTGTTCCAAAGGGAACTCATAATACGTTTTTAATATGTTTCTTTCTAATTGACGATTTAAATCTTTGCGAATCGAATAAGATTGCGCATCAATCTTCGGGGCTTGGTGAGCGTTAGCGAGCAGGGGGCGGAGCCTCCTAGTTTATTAAAAAAAAAAAAAAAAAAACTATTGAGTCAGCTAATGAAAATTTTGCAACTGCTACAATACATCAGCAGCCCAGAAACTCTCTCTGATCAAATTGGAATGAGAAATGACTGCTTTTGCGTGGACGGTAACATGAAGTAAAACAACTTAAATAAGACGCAAGAGACAATGAAAATCAAATCACTCACCCCTGTTTTTGAGCTACTTTCAGCAAAATTAAAAAAATAAAAAAAAAACCTCATTACAAAATATTTTGCCTTTTGTTCAAACAATATGACAGGAAGAATGTTTCTCATTCAAGACATAACAACACTGGTAAGTCCAAAATTGAACTGGATTGTCCACCTTTCTATTTCATTTGTGATCCAACCAGCAACTCATTTGATCATTCAGAAATAATTCAATTCGTCCTTTTCCGAATTAGTTAAATTAGTCCAGTCATCTGATAGTTTTACCTGGAAAGTTTTCCTGGAGTTTTGAAAATTGGTAATTTTATAGATTTTGATGTGCTCTTTTCGAATTTCGACTTTGCCACCTCTTATCTTTGCCGCTCGCGCCGCCATATTGAAAAAATGGCGTCTAAAAGCGGTATTTTGAGGATATCTCCGTCCTGACTTATTTTACGATAAAAATATATGTTACAAAATTAAACTAGAGATAATTTCCTACAATTTATGTCATAACATTTTTTTTTTTTTTTTTGTAAAATAAATAGTTTCAACGTACGAGCGCCGCAAAGTATTATTTAACAGTATTATTTATAAGTCGTTCCCACACTAGTTTGAGGTTTAGTTATCTTCGTAACACATCGAGGAAACGCAGAGTTTAATTAATAAGCATCATATAGTATAAACAGAATTCAATCGATTTACAAGTTAATTTACTAACTGCATAAAAACTGACAATCCACAAACTAAAATATTTTTTTTTTTTGTGGTATAAATGAGCGACGGAGCAATACAAAAGTCAAATTCCATTTCATTCATTTCTTCCTATCTGCACTAAACACCGAAAAACTCTTCCAACCAGGCGCCACGTGGATTCCCCCTCTCTCCCTTTCCAAAATTTCGACCGGTAGAACTCAATAGAATATTTTAGTCTGCGTCATCAGTATACTACGTAATTGTTATAGGCGAAGATGTAAATCTTCTTATCCTTTCTCTATCTAAGCGATCAAACATATATATGCTCAAACCAGGAAAAGGAAAAATTTCGCAACAAATAAATACAACTGACAGTATACGACAGTAAGACAGCCGCAGACCATATTTTATTCTTGCATGCCTTTAGTGGCTGTGGTACCACATGTGCCCTTTTCAATCAAGGATTCAACCCGTAAAAGCTCTTCAAATATGCTTACAAAAATCATCGAAATCATTAATAAAAATCATTTTAAAAGTTTTCAATTAAAATCATTTTTCAGTTTTAGAATGTAAGCCGAAAATTTTCAGAACTGACAACTCAGTTTTAGGAAATTTCCGATCACAAAACCCCTGGTTGATTAAATATTTGTATAGTACTAGACACACATCCATCTTAGATTATAAATTTGCATGCTCGACTCATCCATCTTGTATGCAGAAAAATAACATCACTTAAAATAATAATAAAACAACGCTTAAAATAAAAGTAAAACATACGGCGAAAATCTAATCGAAAAAATTAAATATTCTATAAATATAATTCGGACTTGATAAATTACTGACCGACTGATTAATTCCAATTGTGAATATTAGAGGTTTACAAAGACGTCGCAGTCTCAGAGTCTGATACAGGAACTCCAGATATGTTTTCATTGGGGGGGGGGGGGCTTTGGGTTCATCAGTTTTTTCAACAATCCAAAAAAAGACTACACTGCTTTGTCACCCGAGCGCTTCAGTGTTTTTGTAATAGGTCAGGGGTTCCCAAAGTGGGTGCCGCAAGGAGGGGCGATTAGTGTTGCAAGCTGTCCACATTTTCAATATGCGTGTATAATTGAAATAGATTACGGTGCCGTAAAAATTGTAATTCGTCAAAGAGTGCCTTGATTCGGAATAAATTGAGAACCCCTGTCATATGTAGTTTTTTTTAATAACAAACGCGGTTTTTTTTTTCGACTGGGTTTTCGTCGAATACGGTGGGTTAGTTTACGAGACCCTTGGTATAATGAGGTTTTGCGATAACACGACACTCGAATTTTACATTTCCTGCAGATGCTAATCCAAAACACTGATTTAAACTAATTAACTATTTACAGCACATTTAAAAATAAACTCAGCACAGCTAAAAACGAAACTATCTAAAAATTACAACAGAAAGAAATTATAATCTACAGAGACTTTACATAAAATAAAACATTTACACACTCAAAGGTTTTATCAATTGAAGCGATGCCTGTAGCTTTGGATACAGTTTTAACCATATAACAAATTTAATCAACTATCGTTGATTAGATTTGTTGTAAAAAAAAAAAAAGTGCCACCCAAGAAAAAAGAATTCCAAATTATTGTTTCTTATTATGTGATTTCGGTCCGGCTTTTCTTTTCTTTTTTTAAAGCAGTCATGTTCCCTACTTTAATGCAATGAACCTCAAAACAAAGTATTGTCGCAGATTTTGATGGGAGGGAGGTCATGACCCCCCAAGATCCTCCCTCCTTGTATGCGTTTTTTACGGTTTCGATCAAGTTTTTTATTTTTTCAAACAAACATTCAAATACTGATGCGGGTTGCGGGGGCAGGACCCCCATGACCCCCCCCCCCTTGTATCCGCCACTGCGTCTCAATCAATACTGAGGACGATGAATCGGTGTAACTTCTGGTTTATCAAAAACATCGACGCGAAAATGTTGTTAAATAACACTTTTCGGCGCTCGTACGCCTAAATTATTTATTTTGCAAAAAGAAAAAATGTTATGATATAAATTGAAGGAAATTTTTTTTGTTTAATTTTGTATGTAAATTAATATATATAATGCATAAATTAATGTTGTATATGATTTTTTGTCGCAAAATAAGTCAGAAAGGAGATATCCTCAAAATACAGCTTTTAGACGCCATTTTTTCAATATGGTCACGCGAGCGGCAAAGATACGAGGTGGCAAAGTGGAAATTCGAAAAAAGCACATCAAAATCTATAAAATATCCAATTTTCAAAACTCCCGGAAAACTTTCCTGGTAGCCCCCTTTTTTTCGACCAAATGACTGGACTAAATACTGTCTAACCACGGATTGTATGGAAAGGTACACTTCCGGTTTACACGCGGAAATGGAAGCATCTATTAGTTTTCAGGGATGTCAGATTTTTCAGATGTATGTTAGCCTCTAAATTAAGCAGAGTCTCATTCAAATGAGCGGAATACGCGCATAAAATTTTTATTTTTCCCCTCATTCAGATGGAGTCGCCTAACTGGATGTTTGCCAATTCCATATAATCCGTGGTCAAACAGTAGTATCTCCTTAAAACGAATGGTGCTGTATGATCTCCTAAAAAATGAATAACCTTTCTTTTTAACGGCAAACGGTTTGGAGTTCTGAACGTGATAATTTTAGTCTTAGGTAATTTAGGAGGTAATTTCAGTTTTTCCATGTCCGTGAGTAACTCTCTCTCTCGCAGAAAGATCAACCTCAACTTTTTTGAATGAACGAACTTGTCCTTATGAACGAGTTCAAAATACGGGTAAAAGGAATGAACGCTCCTCTGATGAACGGATCATTAAAGAGAACGACATTGCCCATTCCTAATTGCTTTCTTCATCCTATTTGATTTCGCAGTCAAAAAAGGAAAAGGAAGGGGAGGGGGTATGCGTGTTTTAATTGAAGAGGAGGTGGACCCAAAACCAAATTCCTTTTTCTCCAACAACTTCCTAACTTTTGACGTGGTAAGTCGTTGAATTGCCATCAAATAGCAAAGCGGAAGTGGTGGATTCTTCCCTTGACCCATGCCGGAGATCGAGCTCCAATCGTCTGGGTAAAAGACAGCAACTTTTACTCTCTGGACTCCTAAACAACCTGGGACAAGATGTCTGGGATCCAGGTGGAGATAACTCTACCCCCCCCCCCCCCAACCCTCTGGTTGTTCCCTTGTGTCTCTAATAAAACCACAGAGATGATGACTTTCGATCTGAATGAAATTGTACGGATGTTTTCTTTTATTTCTTGCACGCAAACGAAATGCATGTGTAAAAAATAGAAAAACACTGTGCGATAATAGTTAACCATCGCAAACAAAGAGCCTGTGTCGCTTGCACCATGAACGCTCTCAGCATGAGTCTTTTTGTTTTTTGGAACATGTTGCCCAACAACAGACCCCCACGTCCAGCAGGAAGAGAGAAAGAGGGAGGGCTGGAGTGCGACCCTGCTGTTCGAACACGATCCGCCGATTTCGAATGCCAGCGGGCGGGAACGTTCACTTCCTTGTTGGGGAATGGAGGTCAGCGCTTTCTGTGTCAGTCAGCTAGCTCTTCGGTAATGTCAGGGCCGTTCTAATGAGTGGGGGAGGAATTCCAGAGCGCGTGTAGGTGGGGTCCTGCAAGGACACGACACTTGTTGATGCTCCGAACGACGCAGATCGAAAGGGTAAGAACAATAGTGGTGCCCAGGGCCAAGGTCGCTCAGAGCCAAGGCGGGACCCTTGTCAGTTTGGTCGCCTCGGGGAGGGGGGCACCCTTCCCATAAAACTGTAAAAACTTTCGTCATTTGTCCCTGGTTTCCGACCAGGAAGCCCCTCAGAACCTTAACTCTTCCCTTGGTCCTAACACCGCTGTCAATACTAATATGATAGTTATGATCTGGGCAGAAGACTAACAGAGGATCGAATCGGTTGGTAACTTGATCATAAGATTGCTCTATGGGGTCAACTTTGATTTCTTCATGGTTTATCCTGTGATTCCTAGAATGCCTGAAGTGGCGGATTTACCGATGCTGCAAATGAAGCCCCCACGGCCGTAGGAGCTCCGACATAGGCGGATTTAGGACTGAGTTCCTGGGGGGGGCAGGATTTTTTTTAGCAACATTTTTATTGCCCCCCACTCCCATGTTTTTGTCTGTTTCCTGTGCTGCATAAGTCCATGTTTTACTTTTTTCTGTGTCGTTTTCATTAATGTGTGTTTTCATGCTGTCCTTTTTGAATTGACCTTAAGAGAAGGAGTTGGTATCAAGAGATTGAAGTAGGGATCCCTTTTAAGTGGGAAATAGAATATCTCCAATTTTAAGGGGCCAGGGGCTTCTTCCCCGGAGAAAATTTTGTAAAATGGATATAAAATTCTGCATTCTGAAGATTTATAAAGGTTAACTGGATCGACATAGCAATTGATAACTAGATTATACAGTTGTACAGTATTGTTCAAACTTTGTAAGAAACAGCCATTTTAAGTTTGAAAGAAGAAATAAACTATAGATTTCTCATTACAACAACCTTTTTTTAATTATAAGTAGTGCAGAAAACGAAAAGGAATAGAAGTAGTGTAACATTTTTTTTTCCTGGCTAAACAGATTAACAATATGCAGTAGAAGTAATTGGAGCCCATTTTGCTTAGGATTTTCAAAGACTTATCTAATTATTTTCAAGGACTTTAGAATAAATAAAATTATTTAATGCACTTCATTTGTACTTTCCAGTCTCTGATATTTTAGTACTTGATTGTAAATTTTTACAGTCCTGTTCTAACTTTGTGAGAAATAGCTATTTTAAATTTAAAAGAAAAAAGAAACCATAGATTTCTCATCACAACTTTTCTTCAGTTGCAAGTGGGGCAGAAAACGAATAGAAATAGAAGTTGTGTGTATTTTTTTCCGTTCTAAACAGATAGACAATATGCAGAAGAAGTAAGATAAAAGCAATCAATACAAAAGAATTTCCAAAATACTGCATTCGGGATTGAATCAATAGCAAGATATGAAATATGTGAGTCACAAAAATTTACTTGAAATAATATGTTACCAACGTGAGGACCATGATTTTTACATTTTTAATACTGGATGTGGCAATGAGCTGAATTTGACATATTTTGGCATTCCTCCCCCCTCTACCATTTGTTTGAAATTTTAAAATTTAAGGTTTGTAGCCACACGTTTCCAAATATTCAAGGTTTTCAAGCACTTAAAAATGAAATTAGTTTTTTCAAGCAATTTCCATTTTTTAAGGAACGAATCATGAATTTTTTTTGGGAGTTAGGGACCCACTTCAAAGCAGAGGACCTAAGCAATAGCTTATTTATCTTATAGGCAAATTCGGTCCCATTTGTAACTCTTACCTGCGAATTTTTGCTTGATTTTTTTGTAATTTTTACGAAATTTCGTCAGTTTTTACGGTTAAAGGATTTTTACGATTTTACCAATCTTTGTTAGGCTTTTATAGACTTTTATAAAATTTCAGTAAATTTTTCCAAAACTTTTGATGACTCAATTATTTATGTTTCCATAATGACAAGGACTGATTCACTTAGACTTAGATGATTATGACTTACCTTACTTTTTAAACAGTATTTATAAAGTAAGTAAAATTGTACTCTCCCTCTAAGTAAAAAGATTCATTTAATCAAAACACTCTGATAAGTGAAATTTATTCAGTTTGCGATAGTATTTATTTTCTCTCTCTCTCTTTTTGAGAGGGAGAGGAGGGAGAGCTAGGGGGGAGAAGGAAAAAAAACTGTGTTTTTTAGAATTTCTCAAAAGGCCAATTAATCTACTATTATGCACAAATATGCTTTAAATGTGGACACAAATCATAACGAGTAGATCGAGTATATCGTTCCGTTAGCGCAAATGGGGTGGGGAGTTTTTTCTCCTTTGCTTTAGGTTCCAATTTGTTAAAATAATCGTCAATTATTATAAGTGTTGCAGCTTAATGTATAGCTCGTTTAGCCTATATTTTCATTCACATACTTGCCCAAATGGTTTTCAGTCCAAAATAGTGAATTTAGACACATTTTCAGCACCCCAGTGACAGCTGTACTATTTGTATATTTAATGTTTGTTTTTTTTTCCTTTTCTTTTCTCCCATCAGAAAAGGACATTCGCTTTTCTCTTCATTTTCATTGAACTATTCAAAAAAGAAAAAGTCATGATTTTTTTGTTTTAAGATTTTGGAAGATGTGTTGATACTATATAAAGTCCTCCCAAAACTGGGGGGGGGGGCATTTCCCCCTATGCCCCCCTATAAATCCACCCATGCCCTTCTGAACTATTCATAAAAGAAAAAATAATATATTTTTTTTAATTTTTGGAAGATGTGTTGTTACTACAAGAAGTCATCCCAAAATTGGGAGGGCACTGCCCCCCTCTGCCCCCCATAAATCCGCCCATGAGCTCCGAATGTGATTCAAGATTGCACATGATAAATGTTTTACACAGTTCTGTGACCGACAAAGGGATCTCGAAAAATGCAGTGAGACGGGCCCCCAAGTCTGTAAAATCGCCACTGTAGGGCGTTTATCTATCAACAAGACAGACGGGAATTGTTTTACATTGTATCCTTGGTATCACTATGGAGTTCAAAACAATAAAATCGCTGATTCATTGGCCAAAAAAAGGTGTTTTTACTTTACAAATTTATCTTTACAATGTTTGAGTGGTTTAAGTAAAGAGAATTATCAAAAGTACAATGTCTGAGTTGTTCAGAAAGAGCCTTGCTGTTAGAACATCACTAATGAGTGGGAAAGGACAAATTATCTTCCAAGCCATTCCAAAATCGATCATATATAAATTTTCTTTAGACTCAGCAATCTAAGACAACTTATGGGTCGTGACATCTGATCCATTGCCTATTATTGACCATGCATTCTTTTTTTGATTGCATTGGAATGTTTATCTGAGGCCTTTCGGATTCAAAGACTTAATTTTCTGCAGCCTCTTCGCCCTTTTTTTTTCATTTGTTCTTTTATTTGGGTGTCTTTTCTTTTGCTATAGTTGCATTTTAACCTGTGCCAGTAGGAATTTAAAAAAAAAAAAATTTTTTTTTGCTAAATGCTTGAGTAAATAATGTGTTAGTAATATGTAACTACTTCCCAGGACACCATAAGCAAAATTATGGAGTAAAATATTTGAGTCACACCTTTGCACCATGTGTACCTTTCCTAGCCCCCCCCCCCCTTTTTTTTGTTATATTTTTTCGGGGGGGGGGAGGTTGATTCGCATTCAGCATTCGAACTTAAGAATTTTCGGGAGAGAAAAGAAAGCCAAAACAAAGGAACCTAAATCTGTTAGAATTCCTCCAAGGATTGTGGTTTGCCGATGGAATTTTCTTGTCGCATTTCCCATCCATGAACCGACATTATTACCACAAAAAGTGGTTTCCGTCGAATAAAATTTCGAGTGCTATTTGATTACAAGGGGTCGCGCTGTCCGACTTTGATCTATCTCAGAAGCTGAGGGTTAAATATACATGCATTATATGTTTCTATGATTGCAAATTTACTACCCAGAAAAAGGGCAGTATATTTTCATAGAGAAAGTTTAATGTTATTCATTAAGCAACAATAAAAAATGCTGTCGTTTTGAAGAAATTTCCAGGTTTATGAATTTGCAAGTTGTGTATAGAAAAGGTTTGTGAAAAGATCAGAACCATCTCATAACAGCAGACGGGGAAGCTATGTACTTTCTTTAAGCTGTTATACTGTACACACTAGGGATGGAGAAACTACAGTCTGAGTTTTATTAAGCCCCTTTATCAGTTCTTTGAAAGTTGCAGCTAATAGCAGTACATCATACACTAAACTGTTGAGTTTCTTTTCATTCGAGACACCTACACATGGTCAATTAGTATTGTGGTTACGGTTGAAGATTCTGCTTGGTCCGATCTTTTGCTTAACTGCCAAAATTAATGCAGAGTTTTAGTGCAGAATGTTTAATATCCCTGCTGCGTACCTAAATCTTGCCATGTGGTTATTCTAGCTTTCTTCGTCTCCCGCACTTCCTCTGTCAATGGTGCATCCACCAACCGGGGACTCCTTTTGGTTACAATCGCGTCCCAGAAACCAATAATAATCTTTACTAATAATGAATCTGAAAGTCTGTCTCTCTGGATGTCTGTTACGCGCATAGCGCCTAGACCGTTCTTCCGATTTTCATGAAATTTGGCACAAAATAAGTTCGTAGCATAGGGGTGAGCACCTCGAAGCGATTTTTAGAAAATTCGATTTTGTTATTTTTCTATGATGTTACTTTTACCACCATTTGTGTATTTAATTACTCTTTACCGAGCGAATTACCATGACATGGACGAGAAAATTACCATAACATGGACGAGCAAATTACCATACCATGGACGAGCAAATTAACATAACATATTGGCGAGAAATTCATCATATTATTTGTGAACTAGCTGTATCGCTCGACTTTGCACGGTTTACCTCAAAAGTAAAAGTTATGTCAAGTGACGTGTGTTCAACAATCAGGCTTGAAAAAAAAAAAAAAAAAAAAAAAAAAAAAAAAAAACAGCAACATTTTGTGGTAGATTGCGGCAAAATAGCCAAAAAGAAAACTTTCTAAATCCCAGAATTACAGGAAAAGTCTCAAAACAAAGTCAGAATTTTATTTGTTCATATTCGAGAAAAAAAATGGCAACAGATCTTTCTTCTCAATGATTTTTTTAACGCTACAAATTTAAAAACAAAAGTATTGTTACGGAAAGTTGAGATGAAGCACTGAATAATAGTTAGAATGGAGGAAAGCATTTGAAAAATAGGGATTTTATGTCGAAATCTAAGTATCGAAATTAATAGTTTTTAATTGATATCTCTGCTAATTATTATCGGAGGAATATGTTAAATAGCCAAACATAAAGACGGGAAAATTACGTATCTATCGATACCTGATTCGATGGTCAGTTCACGGGCGTTCGGAAGAAGTAGCTTTGACCTAAATAGGTACATACGCTCAGTTTTTAATGATATAAGATATACAGGCGAACCAAATGATCTTTAAATTTTTCTACTAGGGGCAAAGCCGTGCGGGTACCGTTGGTTAAAAAAAAGGCTTTTATACAAAGTTTCAATGGAATTCATATGTAATGTACACTCAATTCCTTTGTCGTGGGTGGATATACTGGTTCTTTGACGAATAATTAGTAACGTTTTCTTGCTTGAATTAGTGCTTACTTTCTTTCATTTCTTCTATAATTTTTTATTATCAAACTTTCTTGCCAAGTCAGATTTCTTAAAAGGTATTTTTCTTCAATGCACTTCGTGAAACAATATCTTCAAACATACTTTTTCTTGTAATAATTAAACAGCGAGAAACATTTGAAATTTTACGCCCACGATTATAGCTATACACTGTTAAAAATTCAGGAAACTTTTAAGGTAAATATTATTGTAAAATGGAGTATTTGTAGTGCGGAAAAAACTTAGGTAAATTGTATCGAAAAAAAAACGATTGCAGAGCCAATTGATATACCAAGTGACTTATAGTGCGAGGAACATAAGACTGTATTTCCTCTCATTCGATGTGATTCAATTGATATGGTGGTCAGTTAAGCCGCCTGCCAATACGAAGGTCCTGAGATCGAACCTGATGCTCGAATTTTGCGTTCTTTAACTATCGTTTATCCAACCGTAAAATTTTGCAGTAAAATATTATTTTACGGTAAAAGTTACTGGCAACATGGATGCCAGTAAATGCCATGGATTACCGTAAGATTTCAGGATTTTTTTTAACAGTGTACCTATACAACCATGCACTTCATATACCTTTCTAGTAAATCTTCTTCTACTTAAACAATATTGTTATGAGAAAATTCATACTAACATCTCAGCGCCTCCCCTTATTGCATAGTCTCGTTGAAACACGGTAAGCAGCAGTATCTTTCTTCTTTCCCTAATCAAATCCATTTCACAGAGCTAAATTCGGAAGTCAAATAACTCTGCGCCGTAAAGCAAATGTGATTTTCAAGCGATTCTTATTGTATATCACGAAATTTGGCTAGATGTCTTCTATCAGAAGTTCAAACACGCCTCCCTAATTTCATTTATCACGCACAGCACAATTTTAAGAGAAACACGTTTCAGGTTCTCGATCATTTTCGAAGAAAAAGATTAATTCGAATGGATATAAATCGTTTGGAAAATTCCGAGAACAATTTGTAAATGTTGAAGAAATCCTTCGTCTTCCTCAGCAGACGGAAGTAATACGTGTCCATCTTAAGTTAGGAGGATAAGGCGATATTTCTCGACACAACAAGAAGGGAAGATATACTGCTGCCGGACAGGAGGACAGACATGCGAAAGCGAATTACTTCTGGTTAAACTATTTGCTTAAGGTAATCCTCTTTTTTGGCGGAAAATCGACGTAAAAGTAATCCTTGACACGTTTTGGTCCTTAGTAGATTTGCAGGGTTAATACAGATAAGGTAAATTTGAAAGAATTGCAATGGCGAGTGATATTGAAAATGTAGGTTGAAAAATAGAGAAAGGTATTAAAGAATTTTTAAAAATTCCTAACCTACGAATCTACTTGTAAGCATAAGTTTCTATGATGGGACGAGAACCAATAGCTGGATTGACCTTATTTCCCATTAACATTCTGCTCAAGAATAAAAATATTTCAAACTACATTCCAAACAAATAGTACGCGTTAATCACAAAAATCACTGCCTCTATCACAACCTCATTAAAAAATAATAATAAAAAAAAATCGCTCCTTGACGTTTAATTTCAGAGCAAAAATGATACTTCTGATATTAATCCATCTCTAGAAGATCAATAAATAGTTAATGCAAACGTCTCGAAGGGTTTGTAGACACCAACTTCTCCGTACCCTTTTATTACTTAACTAGTGGTACCCGCACGACTTTGCCCGTAATAGAAAATTAAAAGGTCTTTTGGTTCGCCTTTATATTTACAAATAATGTATGGTGAATTTTCTCGCCAATTGGCTTGTGCCGATGTTACGGTTCCACGTTATGATAATTTCGTAATTTACTCGTCCATCTTATGAGACTTTTGTTCTTAAAATTGGAATAGAAAAAGAACCACATCGAATTTTCGAAAAACCGCTTCGAGGTGCACACCCCCATGCTACAAACTAACTTTGTGCCAAATTTCATGAAAATCATCCGAACGGTCTAGGCGCTATGCGCGTCACAGAGATCCTGACAGACAGAGGGACTTTCAGCTTTATTATTAGTAAAGAGTAAAGATAATGATAAAGAAGATTGTACAATTGCAACAGATTTCAAATTTCAGATTTTAGTGCAAACAATTCGTTTAGCATTAAAAAAAAGTTATCCCCCCCATTAGAATATAAATAAAGCACCTCGAATGAAACGGAACCTCGGACTTTTGATTCTATGTAAAAACTGTTTCACTGCCAGCACAGTGTCAATGTATGGAAAACACTTGTCTTTGATGTATTGCGAAATAGGATAGAGCAAATTTTCTGATTTCCTGGATACTCTAGAAGCCAGTATTGCATCGAATGCAATTAATAGAGAACCAAAGTCGCCGATTTTGTAACGCTTTTTCGGAAAATCCTACGTATGTTAATTCGCAAAAAGGAGAGAGAGAGAAGGAGGAAACTAGTATGTTGTGGCCATCACGAAACTTTCTTCTATATTTTTCTTTCTTTTTTTTTTTCTGATCCCTCCCCATGCTTGACGAGGAAGCAATATTCCCAACAAAAACAAAATGACACATGCAAAAACTTGACGACTATCCCAATGTCTGAATTATTGCAAAAGCGAAGCAAAGAGCGAAAATTGAAAGTTATTTTAAAAGCCTTGCTTGAATAAATTACAAATATTTTATTTGTTAACAAACATAAGATGGCAACAGTTCAAAATTTTAAATCATTGAGATAATATTTCCTATCATTTCCATACAATTAAAATCACGAGAAATACGCAGACGACAATCTATTACGATTTATCTTTCTTATTGTTGCATTAATAAAAATATTTTTATTCGCAAAAAAAAAATCAACACCTCTTGGAGCGATCGGCGTCAAAATAGAACCAAAGCCTGTTTACATATGGATTCACATATATTCTAAATTTCAACCAGAACGTAGCATTACTTCTTGAGATAGGGCACTCAAAATGGAAAAAAAGAACGGGTGATTGCGCTACCCCCCTTTTAGCTGTTGACACAAAAATAAAATCAGTTCTTATACCCACTAAGGGCTACTTGCCGATAAATTTTTCTTTCATTCCGTTCATTATTTCTTGAGATACAGCAGTCACAATTGACGACAAAAAACGTTCTACAGCTCAACCCCCGTTTGAGTTATTGGCACCAAAATTGAATCAGCACCTGTTCCTGTTAATACCAACCTATGGACCAAATTTCGTTTGATTCCGCCAGTAACTTCCCGAGGAATAACAAGCACGCGTAACTCGAAAAACGTCCCATTGCTCCACCCCCCTTGGAGGAATTCGCGCCAAAAACTAATGGGCACAAGTTCACATAGGGGCACATATGTGTACTAAATTTCGTTCGATTTCATGCGGTAGTTTTTGTTGTAGAGCGGCCACAAAAAACTGGTCACACACAGACGTGACACACATACATACACACACACACACACACACACACACATACATACACACACACAGACAGACAGACATTTTCCAAAAATGGTCGAAATGGACTCAGCACACCTCAAAACGTTCGAATCCGTCAAAATTCGAAATTCGAAAATTTGCACGAATCCAATACTTTCTTCTATATATTAGATATAGAAGAAAGTAAAAACAGACATCCATAATCCAGCCATTATTCATTTGAATTTTGACGTCTTGAGTTTAATTTATGTTTTCCGTTACTACAAATTGCGATAGGACCCTACTCGTCGGTGTCTCTACAAATGGAATGGAATGGATATCTAGAAGAAATTTACATTGTTATAAATTATGACTAGTGGTTTCCTAGATTAGGTATTACGAGGCATAGTCATAGAAATAGATATAATAATTAGGATGCGGCAATAAAAATATGGCTGCTATGGCAATTTTTGTATCGACATTCGTATCAAAAAGATTATATTTGCAGCGTATACCCTTATGGTATTATTTCTTATGAATCTCAAAGGATGGGAATTAGTAATCTGGAAATTTTGTGCATGGATGAAGTGTTATAATTTTAAGTTTCTCTATAGAGGTGCTTTTCCTGAAAAAACATTGGAAAACTCCGTTTTTATTTTATTTTATTTATTTAATTACTTTATTTATTTACTAGTGGTACCCGCACGGCTTTGCCCGTAATAGAAAAGTAAAAGGGCTTTTGGTTCGCCTGTATATTTACAAATAATGTACGGTGAACTTTCTTGCCAATTGGCTAGTACCTATGTTACGGTTCCAGGTTATGATAATTTCGTATCTCGCCAATTGACTTGTGTCCATGTTACGGTTCCACGTTATGATAATTTCGTAATTTACTCGACCATCTTATGATATTTTTGGTCTTAAAATTGGAATAGAAAAAGAACGACATCGAATTTTTGAAAAATCGCTTCGAGGTGCACAAACACATGCTACAAACTAACTTTGCGCCAAATTTCATGAAAATCGGCTGAACGGTCTAGGCGCTATGCGCGTCACAGACATCCTCCGGACAGAGAGACTTTCAGCTTTATTATTAGTAACTAGTGATACCCGCACGGCTTTGCCCGTAATAGAAAAATCAAAAGGTCTTTTGGTTCGCCTGTATATTTACAAATAATGTATGGTGAATTTTCTCGCCAGTTGGCTTGTACCCATCTTACGGTTCCACGTTATGATAATTTCGTAATTTACTCGTCCATCTTATGATATTTTTTTTCTTAAAATTAAAATAGAAAAAGAACCACATCGACTTTTTGAAAAATCGCTTCGAGGTGCACACCCCCATGCTACATACTAACTTTGTGCCAAATTTTATGAAAATCGGCCGAACGGTTTAGACGCTATGCGCGTCACAGACATCTTACAGACATCCAGACATCCTCCGGACAGAGAGACTTTCAGCTTTATTATTAGTAAAGAAGATTTGTGTGTGTACGTGTAAAATCTACTCTAGTTATGCCTTGTAAAACTAGTATGTTGTGGCCATCACGAAACTTTCTTCTATATTTTTTCCTTTTTCTGATCCCTCCCCATGCTTGATGAAGAAGCAATATTCCTAACAAAAACAAAATTACACATGCAAAAACTTGACGACCATCCCAATGTCTGAATTATTGCAAAATCAAAGCAAAGAGCGAAAATTGAAAGTTATTTTAAAAGCCTTGCTTGAATTAATTACAAATATTTTATTTGTTAACAAACATAAGTTGGCAACAGTTAAAAATTTTAAATCATTGAGATAATATTTCCGATCATTTCCATACAATTAAAATCACGAGAAATACGCAGACGACAATCTATTACGATTTATCTTTCTTATTGTTGCATTAATAACGCTATTTTTATTCGCAAAAAAAAAAAAAAATCAACACCTCTTGGAGAGATTGGAGTCAAAATTGAACCTAAGCCTGTTTACGTATGGATTCACATATATTCCAAATTTCAACCAGAACGTAGCATTACTTCTTGAGATAGGGCACTCACAATGGAAAAAAAGAACGGGTGATTGCGCTACCCCCCTTTTTAGCTGTTGACACCAAAATAAAATCAGCTCTTATACCCACTAAGGGCTACTTGTCAAAAATTTTTTTGTTTAATTCCGTTCGTTATTTCTTGAGATACAGCAGTCACAATTGACGACAAAAAACATTCTATAACTCAACCCCCGTTTGAGCTATTGACACCAAAATTGAAACAGCACCTGCTCCTGTTAGGGGCAACATGTGGACCAAATTTTGTTTGATTCCGCCAGTTACTTCCTGAGGAATAGCAAGCCGAGACCCACGTGATAACAGGCCAGACAACTCCCTTCCCCCCCGCTTCGTTACGCCACCAGTAGTCGATCTTTGAACTTGGCGCGAAACTTAAAAACAGTGCAGTTTACCAGTAGTGTTGCTTGCTCTGGTTGATATAGATGAAATAGGAAATATGTAACTTCCGATGCACATTTTTGAATACAATTCTGTTGGATTTATTTCTTCCTTCCCACGTACCGGAATGTAGAGGCAATTAAAAAATATATGTATAATATAAGTCTTAAGTATCTGTTGAGTGAAAAGTGAGTCAGCGAGTTCCGCTGCCGAACAACCTGCATGTAAAGCAAAAAGCTGGACGCCTCATGGAATAAATTTTAAAGTTCGGAGGTAAGTACTCTTTTCTCAGATAAACAAATTTACATTTTATGCAGTTAAGATTTCTTAAGTTTTCCTCCATTACACTAACAATTGTCAGTTTCCTTTCCGATATCTTTGTCTGTAATTTGTAATTTCAGCATACTGCTTTAATATTTGAAACGGTTAACTTGCAACTTTTTATTTCTTTATTTTTTCAACTTTGAACACGCATTTATTCGAAATGGATTTTCCAAACTAACAATATACATATGTCAAAATTTTCTGCGAATATACTTGTTGCTATCAGAAGCGTAACTTGGTGTTGATATTCAGTAAAAATGTAAACAAGTTTATTGAAACAGGCTTTTAACTGAACTAATCTTATATTTTCGGTTTCGATTAAATTGTTTTATACGCTAGCATGTGTTATTTTGATCAAAAAACATTCCTTGATGGGTTTCCGTAGTTCTGAGATAAAAGATTAGATTTGAACGCCGGAGGTCGTGGGTTCGATACTTAAACATTTCCCCCCAACTACGCCCCTGCAATGTTATTCAAACAAGCTGGTTCTGTGCGTAAATTAAAAAATATATATATGTTTTTTTTTTCACTGTTGTCTTTAGGTTTTATGATATTTATGCACACATTGTGGTTAAGTTAACGGTATTCATAATTTCTGGGCTTGCGAAAGATTAATTTTGAGCAGTGGATACACAACGTGTTTTTGCCAAATGCTCTATGCTTGTTTGTTTATGCTTAAAAAGGGCAAAATGTCTTGAACTACATATTTTTTGAACTCCTTGGGTTTTCTGTTAATAAGCTTTCAGGAACTCTGAAACTGTAACATAAATTGAATTAAAGGGCTGTCTATAAAGTATGCTACAAACTTTTGAACAAATCCCCCCCTCCTCCTTGTTACATGTAACGCTGTTCAACATGAGCATATTGTTATAAACAACGCGTGATGTCACACTTCTTGTTATCCCCTCCCTTCCCCCTGTCACAAAACTGTCACATTGATTTCCTAAAAGAGCATACTTAGCAAAATGTTGATCTAAATTTAACATATATGAGGTTTTAAGTATTAAAGAAAGTTGCTAAAATGGTCATTCTATGAAAAGTTTTTTGAAAAATATTACTTTGTCATCAATTAATGCTTTTTAAAATAATTTTTCAAAAGCCTAAAATGATGAACAATTAAAGCCCCCCCACACACACACAAGAATCATTAGCAGCAGAAAAAGCTAAAAATGGGAAAGTAGCCGAATTCCAAAAAAAAAAAAAGGCTAGATATTGAATACATTTTTTGATATACAACATACAGTATTCATGATGTATCATTCATTCTTTAATTAACGTTTTTCAAGTTGAATTCCTGTGTAATTTTTCGAGAGTGCCCACCGAAGGGGGGGGGGGTCGGAATCATAGTTTCATAGTAATGATAGCTTTTCAACGGCTATAGTTATAAATAACTGTGCCCTTGAAATTTTAAGGGAGATGGAGATGTTTTGTTTTTTTTTTTTTTTTTTTGAAGGTTTCATAATTGAAGGGGGTAGGGCACCGTCTACTTTGGGGATGGCACCCAAGCATTCACGTCTTTTTAAAAGCATAAATTTGCTCAGCTAAGTTAACATTAATAATCTGGTATTATGTATTTTAATTTGATGTTATGTCTTTGAAACATATTGCAGTCCTGTTTCCCGTTTACTTAAGTAAAAATGTTTATTTATTTTTTAAAATTTCATTTAATTCTTATTCAAATACAATAGTAATATTATTTTTTGTTTTGATGTAATTGTAAAATGAAAGTTCATTTATTTATTTGAATACTTCTTAAGACTTAATGTTTCAATACAATATACGAGTACTTAAAATGCGATTAGTTAAAAAACAATTTCTAATGAAAAATAAAACTGTGTTTATTTATCACTTTGTTTTAACATGATTGTAAAATAAAATCGTGTTTAGTTATTTGAATACTTTGTAAGACTATGAATTAAGCTCAGTGTATTTTTTTAATGTATGATTATCGGTTCCTTTTTATGTTTTCAAATGCAAAAGTAGAACTTGTAATGCTACTTGAATAACAGAAGACAATAATAAATAAACCAAATAGTTTTATTTAACCAAAATATTAATCGAAGTGCTCCCTTCCCAATATCATTGTGGATCGACAAACGATGACGTCATTTGCTAGTTGGATGGCCTTTTTATCTCGAAGGCCTCGAGCAAGCACGCGTAACTCAAAAAACGTCCCATTGCTCCACCCCCCTTGGAGGAATTCGCGCCAAAAACCAATGGGCACAAGTTTACAGAGGGGCAATATGTGTACCGAATTTCGTTCAATTTCATGCGGTAGTTTTTGCTGTAGAGCGGCCACAAAAAAACTGGTCGCACACAGACGTGACACACATACACACACACATACACACACATACACACACACACACAGACAGACATTTTCCAAAAATAGTCGAAATGGACTCAGCACACCTCAAAACGTTCGAATCCTTCGAAATTCGAAAATTTGCACGAATCCAATACTTTCTTCTATATATTAGATATAGAAGAAAGTAAAAATGAATGAATGCAAACCACAGACGATTAGTAATCGTGACGACGAAAATTAGTCTCTCTAAATAAATATTAAAAACAAACGAGCTGAACTTGTTCTCACCGTCATGGCAATCTTAATGTCAAAGGAACATCAATTACGGGCACGTGATGGTAATAAACAATTTGTGAGTGCTGAAAAAAATTAAATTCATTTCAGACAAATTAAAGTTTCCGCAATCAAGAATTGCAGTCAGCACTCCGTTAAAGCTTACAATATTTTGCGTGAATTTTTGTTTATTTTTTCAAATTTTTACTTTCTTCTATATCTAATATATAGAAGAAAGTATTGGATTCGTGCAAATTTTCGAATTTCGAATTTTTACGGATTCGAACGTTTTGAGGTGTCCATTTCGACTATTTTTGGAAAATGTCTGGCTGTGTGTGTGTATGTGTGTGTGTGTCACGTCTGTGTGTGACCAGTTTTTTGTGGCCGCTCTACAGCAAAAACTACCGCATGAAATCGAACAAAATTTGGTACACATATGTGCCCCTATGTGAACTTGTGCCCATTGGTTTTTGGCGCGAATTCCTCCAAGGGGGATGGAGCAATGGAACGTTTTTTGAGTTACGCGTGCTTGCTATTCCTCAGGAAGTAACAGGCGGAATCAAACAAAATTTGGTCCATATGTTGCCATCAACAGGAACAGGAGCTGATTCACTTTTGGTGTAAATAACTCAAACGGGGGTTGAGTTATAGAATGTTTTTTGTCGTCAATTGTGACTGCTGTATCTCAAGAAATAACGAACGGAATTAAACAAAAATTTTTTTGACAAGTAGCCCTTAGTGGGTATAAGAGCTGATTTTATTTTGGTGTCAACAGCTAAAAAGGGGGGTAGCGCAATCACCCGTTCTTTTTTTCCATTGTGAGTGCCCTATCTCAAGAAGTAATGCTACGTTCTGGTTGAAATTTGGAATATATGTGAATCCATACGTAAACAGGCTTAGGTTCAATTTTGACTCCAATCTCTCCAAGAGGTGTTGATTTTTTTTTTTTTTTTTTTGCGAATAAAAATAGCTTTATTAATGCAACAATAAGAAAGATAAATCGTAATAGATTGTCGTCTGCGTATTTCTCGTGATTTTAATTGTATGGAAATGATCGGAAATATTATCTCAATGATTTAAAATTTTTAACTGTTGCCATCTTATGTTTGTTAACAAATAAAATATTTATAATTAACTAGCAAAAATACCCGGCGTTGCCTGGGTCAGTAATAATTATTAGAAAAAATCGTTACTTGCTTTTGTTTTCTGCTTTAAGTGAAAGAATTTAAAACACATCTTTTTGAAGTGACTAAAAGTCGAGTTTCTTCCTTACCCATAAAACTAAAATAGCAATAAGTATAAAGAACAAAGTAGTATTGATTTAGAAACGAAAGCACTATATTTAAGCATATACAAATTTAAAAAACATGAAATTAATCTTCTCATGTTTAAAAAGATTAATCTGTTGATACTTTTTTTTTTTAACATGGAGTCTAAAACCTTCTCTGTATGGCTAATGAAGTACGAAGTGATTAAAAAAAAGTAGCTGCGCTCGTAATCCCCTTATACTTGCTTTAGTTATTTCGGGAAATTTCAATCATTGTGGCTCTTGGTGCGATTTTACCGAATTTGCGAAAGTCGTTTCGGGGTACCTTCGATGATGCTCCCCCATTCTTTCCTTACTTTGTAAAACGATATGATATTAATTTTTGTTACAGAGATATCGTCGCCAAATGCTGAGATATTTTTGGTCACCATAAAATGGCGCTAAACAGTTTCATCCGAAATGTTACCAAAATAAGTAATAAAATTTGGTGATTGTGTGAAATTGTGCAAAAAGGAAAATTAATGGAAGTTTTTGTGCTGTTTATGGATTTGCCTAATTTAGTTGCTGGATTATTTAACACAGTAAAAAAAGTCTTTTGAAAATTCTTTGATTGGCGATATTTTGTTTACATGGTGAAAGCTGAGAAACATTATGACGTAGTCTTCGGCTTCAAAAACAGCAACGTTGAAAAAACTGCCAAATGCATCAGCTACGGAAGTCTTTCTGCAAAAATTTTGGCGATCTGCTGGTTGTTTGGATAATGAGTAAGTGTTCAATCAGCATAAATAATAATAAAAACCATTAATTACATAAAAGTTCCGTTTAAATGGAAAATCATCAGCCAAATCATGTATTATTTGCCAATTTTGTGCAAAAATCTTACTTCAAGATTTGACTTGAGAAAAGCCTTGAACAATCGCGAAAAGCAAAGAAAGTCAACAATACAACAATTGTCGCTATCGACAGGGAGTTGAGATGATACACTAAATACTGTATTGAGTTGAGGAAAGCCTTCGAACATGGATCTAAAAAGCTCACAACTCGTTTTTTATTCTACTTAGAAATTTCGAACAGGTGCCATCTTCAGCAGAAAAATCAGAGCTTTCGATGGACATATAATGTAAATATGTGCAAGTATTTTTTCATCCCAATATTGGAGAATTTATACAAAAATTGTGTTTTATTGCCCCCCTAAGGGGGTTTTGCCCCCCATAACGGAACGAAAACTACCCTATGTGTTATTCTGATGCATAAGCTATATTATTGTAAAGTTTCATCAAAATCCGTTCAGTAGTTTTTGCGTGAAAGAGTAACAAACATCCATCCATACATCCATACAGACAAACTTTCGCATATATAATATTAGTAAGATTCAAGCAAGGCTTTTAAAATAACTTTCAATTTTCGCTCTTTGCTTTGCTTTTGCAATAATTCAGACATTGGGATGGTCGTCTAGTTTTTGCATGTGTAATTTTGTTTTTGTTGGGAATATTGCATATTGTCAAGCATGGGGAGGGATCAGAAAAAAAAAGAAAAATATAGAAGAAAGTTTCGTGATGGCCACAACATACTAGTTTATTCTGTCTCAGATTATATACTGTTGCCAGCTCATGGACTGACATAAGCTTTTCTGCATTTTCACAGCATTTTATTACCATATTAACTCTAAGACCCCTAGCGACTCTAATTAATACTGCAACTATATGTTTATTTCGTCAATATAACGTGAGAGTGTTTCCTCGCGTGATTCGTATTTTTGGAAGAAGAAAGAGACGCTGTAATATTAGTTTAGAACAAAATGGCACTTTTGTTATAAATGCGCGATTTTGTTTTCAACTAGTGGCACCCGCACGGCTTTGCCCGTAGTAGAAAATTAAAAGATCTTTTGATTCGCCTGTATATTTACAAATAATGTATGATTAATTTCTCGCCAATTGGCTTGCACATGTTACGGTTCCACGTTATGATAACTTGGTATTTTATTTGTCCATCTTATGATAATTTTGCTCCTGAAAATGTTCTTAAAATTGGAATAGAAAAAGAACAAAATCGAATTTTCGAAAAATCGCTTCGATATGTGCACACCCTTATGCTACAAACTAATTCTGTGCCAAATTTTACGAAAACACACGCCGCACGGTCTAGACGCGTCAGAGAGATCCTGACAGACAGAGATCCAGGCAGAGAGACTTTCAGCTTTATTATTAGTAAAAAAAATAAATAAATAAACAAAAGAACTGCAGAACAAATTGAGGTATTTCATTGAACCTAGAATGCATTGATAAATCAAAATTTTGTAAATTTTTTGAACCACCATGTATTTTTAGTTGGTTTTACCCAGAAAAAATATTATAGACGAAAATCGACAGCAGTATTTTTTTTGCGTCAATTGGTTTGTTTTTTAAAATCATTGAAGTTCTTGACAGAATTTAAATTTTTCATGTCAAAAATACAGCAGAACTGCCGATGAATTTTGACATAAATAACAAGGTTGTGTGATTATTTTTGGAGTATTGGAGTAGATATTCAGTAAAAATGGTCATGTGGCCAGTCAGACCATAGTCAAAACCACATTACAAATCGCTTACACCAGGTCGATGTGAGATCATTAAGTAATCTTTTTGATTGTTAAAGAAATTAAAATAATTTAAATTAAGCCTCGAGAAACAACGAGCTGTTGTTTTCATTTCTCATGTTGAGATAGTTGGGGGAAGGGGGGGGGGCAGCAACTCTAGATAGGGGTGTACGTGGTGAAACTCAGACAAAGCCAAGATTCACCAAGATAAAACTTTAAATTCTTGAAGGGGCGGAAATTCTCAATTTACCGAATAGGACTCCAAATTTAGCCGAATTAGGATAATTTTCCAAATGGAACTCCAAATTTCGTCGAATGGAACTGCGAATTTTGACGAATCTTTACTAATATTATAAAGAGAGAGGGCTGATTTTTGTGGGTTTATATGTTCGAGGTAATCTCCGGAACCATTGCACCTATTCGAAAAATTCTTTCACTATATGAAAGGTGCTTTCTTACTGAGTAACATAGGCTATAATTCGAAAAAATTCGATAAATAGTTCTTTTTTTAAATTCAAATTTAGACCCAACTTTCACGTAAATTGCCTATTATTGGCTATAAAAGGGATGAAAAATTACTTGCACATATTAATATTTTATATCGTTGAAAAGGGTGGAATTTTCCGCGTTCTAAGCAATTTGTTTCAATGCTCTAACTTCATTACGACGGGAGCAATTTGCGTTTTAATCTCGAACTTTTTTAGGCTTAGCTGAAATTTTGGCAATACTTTCTTCATTAAATCTATCAATAAAAAGTGAAGGAATTGTCCCACAGTTTTCTTTTTGACACCGTTCGAAATAGTGGCATTTTTTACTTCAGAAATATCTCGACCTATGGTCGAAAAAGTAACTTTCTATCTCTAAAGGAAAAAAAGTTACAAGCCGTTAAAAATAAAGTTCAAATAAATCTAATCTCCATTAAAATTACTGATGTTTTGTTTTGCATTGCCATGGTTACGTCTTTTAGCTTCGCTTCATTTTAATTTCTTAAAGGTCCACAAACTTGGCACCACGTAATTTAAGCAATGGCGAAATGTTTTCGCCAATTCTGCATATTTTACGATTTACGTTATGATAATTCCCCAAGACAATACAGAAATTGCGGGAAGAGTTTGAAAACTAGGAGTCTCAGCAATTTTCCCAATTGTCGCCAAATTTGTGGACGCCAAAGACCAAGGGCTAATGTACTTCGGCCATGGCCTTGCTGATAGTGGCAAAAGCAAACAATAGGGTTGTTTCCTTCAGTTAAAATTAGTACTTTTAGTCACTGAAATTTTTTTCAACAGAACGGTTCAAACACTTGATAGTTAATTGAATTTTTTTAACTTTTCAATTTCTCTCTAGGTCCTCTAGTAATGATATATTTGCCGACTCATCCGACAAAATTTGACCGAATAATTAAATTTTTGGGATATCACAGTGACCTCCCCTCCAGGCGCTCCTGGATTTAACCCCTCCCCCAAATGACCGATCAATCGTTTTACATGTCCCTTCCCCAATCTGTAGCAGAGATGAGTAGGACGGACGCTTTCTTCTTTCTTCCTTCCTTTTCCATACATTCCTTCCTTTTCTTTCTTTCTCTTCCTTTCGTTTTGTTTTCGACGAAACGTATCGTCTCAGACTGACGCTCCTAATCTAAAATCTAACATTAATCTCACGTCTAGACACCCTTGACCATATAATTGTTTTCTTGCTTCTTAAGCATTCTGCGCTAAAATTTAAGTAGTTATCGGCGTCCAATATCTCACGTTATTGTTTTCCTGAACGTCTGAGCAAAGGATTCCATTACAATTCTTAGAGACAAGCAGTGGCATATCCAAGGGGAGGGATTTGGGGATATATTCCTCTTCGAAACTCAGAAATTTTCATTTTTCACAGTAAAAAAGGACTAAAATTAACCTTATCCCTTTTCGATTTTTTTTTTTGCTGCAAAGCCACATGGCACAACTAGGTTTGGACGAGTCTGAACGTTGCTCCTTTTCTATGTACACCGGATGCTCACAAAACCTAAAATCTATCCTTTCTGAAGAATATCTTACTCCTGATCACTTACATTAAAAAGCATTAGTAGATAGTCAAAAGTTTTATTTTAAAGTGTTAATTAAGCCTTTCAGTTCCAGTTATATCATACCTTCTTTTATTTTATCAGAATACAAATAACTTTTGGGCTTTTCTTTTTTCATGTTCAATAGACATCATAATCATAATTTTAGAACTAGTATGTTGTGGCTATGACGAAACTTTCTTCTATATCTTTCTTATGAATTCTGATCCCTCCCCATGCTTGACGAGAAAGTAGTATTCCCAGCAAAAATAAAATAACTCACATAAAATCTTGGCGACCCTCCCAATTTCCGAATGGGGTTGTTTCCTTCAGTCAAAAGTACTGCTTTTAGTCACTAAAATTGATAGAATAAGCAAAAATAAATAAATAAATAAATAAAATAATAATAATAATAATAACATGGCCCAGAAAATACTTTTATTTTCCCAACAGTTATTTTTTAATTATTTTTTTAAAATGTCCGATTTTTCAAACAAGGCGTGGTCTTTATGACGTCACAAATGATGTACTTTTGGCACATCTGTCTGCCGCGATTCCTCGTTATGATAATGAAGATGCGAATTAAATATTGCGCTCTACGCTTGCTATCAACTATATCGTTGCCATTATACGTAAGTAAAGAAGCAAATTAAATATTGCGTTCTGCGAATGGAAACAGTGAATTTACATTTCATCATTTGTGATGTCATCGGCAGAAGCGTAAACAATGAAAGAGCACCGATTAAAGTAATCTTTTACAAATATTAAACTTAGTCAAATTATTTCTTTAAAAAAATGGTCTGATTCTATGTTTTTAAGCATGTTTTTTCAGAAAAAAATACTTTTTAAAATTTTGGAAACGACCCCATTATCGCAAAAGCAAAGCTACGAGCGAAAATTGAAAGTAGTTTTAAAAGCCTTGCTAGAAATAATTACCGATATTTTATTTGTAAACAAATATAAGATGACAACAGTTAAAAATTTTAAATCATTGAGTCAATATTTCCGATCATTTCCCAACAATTAAAATCACGCGAAATTGGCAACTTTAGCGCTCGAATACGCTACCTTGCGGTGTTTTACAAAATTAAAGAAAAAGGTAAAACATTGCGTTCCACGTGTGTCTGTTTAGGTAAACATAGGCATTTTGTTATGAGTACAGTAGCCCCTCGTTATATCACTCATTCGGATATATCGCTCTTTTCTTCTATCTCCCGAAACATTAAAGCATTAAGAAACATTAAGAAAGGAAGGACGATCTAGACGGGCAAAAGAGTTTTCTGTAAACAATGTGGTTACTTTTACTTTTCGCATCCTATCTACAGCAAGTCCAACAGATTAGAAAGTCTATTGGGAATAAGAGGGTATTGGGATACTCACTCTTGTCTCGCGGCAGCTCAGAAAGATCGTCTTTATTCGCCATTTGATGTTTTCAACTTTCTGACGGTGAAAATTTACTTAAATTTCAATCTTGTTTAAATTTCAATAGGTGTGATAATACATTCGTGAACTACATCGAAACCATTAGAAAATCATGTCAAAAAGAACGAATGCTAATTTACTTGTGCATTGGACTTATAACTCTTTTTAATGACCTCTGTTATATCGCGATTTCGGATATATCGCTCTTTTTCTTTGTCCCCCGAAAAGCGCGATATAACGAGGGGTTACTATTTATTAACGCATTATCGCATTCGATGTGTCTTAGCTTGCTTTCAGCAACAGAAATTGTTTTGTCCCTAAATGGTATTCTCGAGCTTCTCAAAATAGTGTTTGTTTCCCTTATTTCCCCTTAAAAGTGAGTTGATTGTTGTAAATAGCGGAAATGTAAACAGAAGAAAACTATGGATAAACTTCACATCGGCATGAAAGTAACAACGTATGTGCTCGTCTGTTCGAAGCATTTTTTTTTTAAGAGGATAAAATTTTACCAGGTAACGAAAACCTGTGTACGACTAAAGTAACGTGACTAACGTAGCCATCGAATAACAAGCAATAAATGCATATAAAAAACTTCTTGTAATAAATCTCTTGCTCTTATATTACTTTTAAACTTTTTAGGAACCTTTTTTTATGTTACACTAGCATTCCCGTATCCGGTATTGCTCGGGTAATGTAATTAGCAGAGGATCACAGTGCTTGGTGCACGTAATTACGAAAATCCCCTATAATAATTACGTTTTACCTGTACTTTTTTCTACTTTTGGGAGGGTCCCGGGGCCCCTGGACTTCTTATAAATACGCCCTTGTCTTTAACCGACATTAATGATCCATTTAAAGTATTGATTTTCTTTGCAAACACAAGCCATCCACATTTTATTGTTATACCTATGTTTAAGCAAGAACTTGTTTGTATACAACATTTTTTTTTTTTTTCTGGTGCTAAAATTATTAAGCTGCTCTGGAGCAAGTGACATAAAATTGGCCGTGTGAAAAACAGTCTTCTCTTAAATCGATCCCTGCTATTTTTAATGTCTGTCTTTGTGACTTATTAACGCTTATTGCAAAACAAACTTTTACAGGAAACTGCACTCTTCTAAATTTAAAACATAGAGTAAAGAAATATACATTGAACTGCACTCTTCTAAATTTAAAACATAGAGTAAAGAAATATACATTGAGATGCCCCGTCTATGGTAAAAATTAGACGAAATTGAAGCCGGGATTATGGGATACAGCGCTGCAATGATAAGCGGGGTTATGATAACATGATCGTTTCGCGAGAATAGTTTTCACCAATCTCGCAAAGAGACCGAATCAAGTAGCTGGCGGATTGGTTTGCATTTTAATTTATATTTTAATGCAATTTCAGAAACGTGCTTCATAAACTTGCATTAATATCTAAGTTTAAATTAAAAACCAATTGAGATTCAATAATGGAATGTTT